>NW_026267141.1:3330458-3338547 GCF_000697945.3 Frankliniella occidentalis | reverse complement strand
CACGAGTGCGGGTGGGTTGCCTACTCGCTCGGCTCGTAAGGCGCCGTGGACAGGGGCGATAGGCAAGCCCGCCCGCACTCGTGCATGCGGTACAGCATAACTACAGAAGTGCGCGGCGTGAATCAGCCACCTGGTATAATGAAATTTACGAATTTAAACTGTGCGCAGTTGCGACTCATTTTAACACGCTCTGCATCGACTTATTCCTTGAACGTCAACGAGCATCGGCCCGTTCCATGGGGTAGCCTGTCTTTGTATTCCAACGATTTTTTAAAGACAACAGTTGTTGTTTTTCTCCTACTACTATGCACTTGCACTGGGGAGTGCGCCGACTCAGCATGAGTTGCCTGTGACGAGGTGTGCGTCAGCGGTGTGCCTTTTTCCTCCCGCAGGTGTTTGGCCTGCGCCCGCCGGCCGTGGCCCGACCTGCCGTGTGCGTCCAAGTCACCCGGCCGCGCATCCCTCGGCGAACCCAGCAGGAACCCAGCCCGCCATGGCGTCATTCGCCGGAGCCTCTCGAAAATAACTCGTGCTCTGGAAACACGAGATGTGATACTGGCCAACAGTTATAAGTGCAATAACCATGAGTATCACACTTTAAAGTGTATTACCACACATGTATCACACCAATACTTTTTGTTCTGGAGGCCCTGTGTGATACACGAGCGGTACTACACTTTTAAGTGTTATACATTACACATTAAAGTGATACAAGTGTTTGTACCACACTTTAACACGTTCCACTGTTAAAAATGTCTTGGGATTTCCCGAAGATTCACTCTCAACCACTACGAGAAATTCCCAGAGTACTCCGTTCTTAGATTTTATGTCGGAAAGCAGCCGTTGAAGGCAGGGAGTTAATAGTCGCCCGCTTGTTTTGAAGCGAAACTCGACAAGTGAAATCTATGGGGTCGATCGGAAATCCCAAAGGACTTTGGGAATATTTGTCGCGACTTTTCCTCCCTGCGATCCCAGAACTTTTTCTAACAATTTCCTAGCGGCGTAACCAATATGTGGCCACGCTACCATGTTAAATCAGAGGCACCAAAACTGAGCCGAAGGGAACGTGTTAAAGTGTGATGCTCATGGTATTGCACTTATAACTGTTGGACAGTACCACACTTGAGTTTTCAGAGGGACCGTCACCGGGAGTCTCCGCCCTGGCACCTGCCCCACTTTAACGGGTCAATCTACTCCCCCACTCACGAGGGATAGCCCCTGTAAATATGTCCGCCATTTGCCGTTGCCGAATAACCTGCCCAATAGGGGTCGCAAACTCGCGGCTCCCGAGCCAGGCGCGGCTCCGCTAGCCCGATAGCGCGGCTCGCCGAGAGCCGGGGCACCTCTTGCGTTCGGCTGGATCCGAGGTTCCCGTGAGCCGCGCTCGGGTTGGCCCGGTGTGTGTCTGTCTTTGTCTCACTCAGTAGGATCCAGGAGTGCCAGTAGGAGCGACAAGGACAGATACGCAGGCCGGCGGACGACAATACTAGCTCTATCTCTCTCACTCTGTTACCGAAGACCTCTTGAAGCGTGTGGCCTATGCAGGCCCGGCCTGGCGGAAGGCTCGAGTTTGCGACCCCTGCTCTACAAGCTCTCAAAGCGCCTGGTAGGTAGGCAAAATCTTGCCTGCAGTGCATGCGGGTACTGCCGGGTGGCCTACCCTGAGTCTCGCAGGCGCCATGCTCCAGGAATTTGTCGAGTGGCCTTGAGAAATCCTGTGCTATGGCGCTAGGGCGAGAAGAGGGAGGGGGGGGGGGTTGAAGGTGGACTTATCTTTCTGGTCCTAGGGGCTGTCTAAAAACAGGCGTTCCATATGGCCCCTGCCCCCACGGACCAAGAGCGCAACACTATGGGGTGTCCTGCCGGTAAACGTTCTTGTTTTTTCCGGGGATGCCAGTTCATTTGTTCGCAAGAATCCCGGAGTCAGGAGCGAGGAATCCCCCGAGCGCTTAGCAACACACTCGCCCGCTCCACAACACTGTCGCTACAGCGCGCGCTGGCCGCCTCTGGCAGGGACTCAACATCCCCGAGTGTGACCAGCGTTTTTAGTGCGGATTCCGCGGCAGAGGCAGGGCGAGCACCGGTGAGTGGGGGATCCCCGGCCATCCCCGCCCCGCACCCCCGCGGCCGGGACATACCGCGGAACGCACTGCCGCCGCTGTATTTAGTCATTGGGAATCAGCAGACCTTCTGCCGCGCTACAATCGAAGAATAGCCGGCGAGGGGCTGAGAATAATTTCACGTGCCGTTTTATTGAGAACCCAGCCGCCTCAAGGTCACATTGGGTGTCCCTTATAGATCACATCGACGTCAGTGGGACATCAGTTTGTTCGGAGGAGCCATTGTCCGGTAACGTGAATAATGTCACGTTGCCGTGTCAGGAAAAAAAATCGTCCCGAAAGTTTACAACTTTTCATTTTTCTGAAAGATACACCATGAATTCACATTTTATGCATTAGTATTTCGCAAACTATGGCATTTTCGTGTAATTACTAGTTGTGCTAATGTATTCGCGCACCTTTGAAAACATTAAAACCATCAGGAGGCCCCTAACAACAATTATTTGCAGGGTCGTATCGTTGTGTTTCTAGTGTCTTTCACATTTCACGCTATTTAGTTGAGTCCGCTAACTCGACGAGGATCCTTGCTGTCTTGTGACGACTTTGGGGGTCGTCGGTTTGGAGTGGGGGAGGTGGGGTGGATGCAGAGTCTACGAAACGACAGTTATAAACGCATTAGTGGTACGACCAGCTGACTTGACCAGGGAGTGGGAGGAGTGGGGGGGGGAGGGGTAGCCTTGGGCGCGCACAAACCAGTTTGCAGTGCAAAGTGTACTGCGCGGTCGGGCGGATGTGTTTCTATGACGCGTCGGGAGGGGGGAGAGAGAGCGAGAGCGAGCGAGAAAGAGAGAGAGAGAGAGAGAGAGAGAGAGAGAGAGAGAGAGAGAGATTTAGATTTAGATTTAGATTTATTGTCACTGAACCGTCGTACAAACAGTTATAAACAATTTTCATGCTTGAACATAAAACCGTATTTTAAGAAGTCTTCCAGGTTGTAGAACGCACATTTTAAAAGTTCTTTCTTAATTTTACTTTTAAACTTTTTCAAGGGTAAGTCTCTAATAATACTTGGTAAAGTATTAAAAAGTTTTGGGCCCAAGAAGAGTACATCATTTTGGCTGACAGTGAGGTGCACAAAGTTGTTATAAATTTTAGTATTATGTCTAGTTGGGTAGTTGTGTACATCTTTTGATTTTTTAAAAGTAGTTTCATGTTTTTTAACAAAATTTAGAAGTTGTTGGATAAAAATAGAGTACACAGTCATGATTTTATAATTTACAAAGTATTCTTTACAACTAGTCCGTTGATTAATAGAGAATATAGCTCTGATTGCTTTCTTTTGGGTTTTAAAAATATCATCCATTGCTGTAGAGTTACCCCAAAGCAATGTGCCATATGATAGTTTAGAGTGAAACATTCCATAATAAGTTAAGAGAGCTGTTTGCTCGTCTGTTAATGACCTAATTCTTTTGATGAGAGGGGGAGGGAGGGAGGGAGAGAAGCGGCACGCAGTGAGAGCAATAAGAGTGACACCGCTGCACTTGAATCTGCAATAAGTGACAATTTAAAAAAAAAAAAAACGAAAAATGTGTTAAGCAAATATTTAGGACAGACGATAGAAAAACAGTAGACGTAGGGTGCATAATTAGTTTTGTGTCAAATTTTAAACTCGTTCTTTAGCTTAAATTATCGCCCATATTGTGGTCGGATCATCCATATTGTGCGTCCGTCTTCTGCTGCTACGACATTGACAGCTTCAGACAACGCACGGTCTCGCAGCGCCTGATACGTAGGTAACAGCTCGGCTTTAATGCATGTGCCTGGTCGAATGGATCTGAGAAACGGAAGTAGACGATCCCCAAGATGAACTAGTTGGTGCAGTAGTGTTAAACTCTTTCCGATGTCAGCTCCGCCGAACTTACACGGCTCGGGCATACTCCAAATGGGGAAGGACGATTTTGTAGCCAGAATGCGTTCTGAAGCACATCTCTATCAAATGCAAATTTGGCTCTAAACTAGACACAATTCCCATTCAGGGTATATGCGTTGTTGATTCTGAGATGAATGAGATCTATTAATCTATAGATATAATTTATAAATTATTACTTGGCACTGATTGTAATATTCGCACTGCATAACACGAAAGTAGATTGGTGTTGGTAAAGAACGAGTAAAAACTGCAGCTGCTTGGCCATCGTCGGTCGCGCCGCCGCAGGTTACGGTAGGTCGCGCCTCGCACGCTCTGCACACACGGCGGTGCAACGGCCTCGCTTTTATTTTTCGGCGTACACACACACGCACACACACACACGCACACACACACACGCAGACACACGCACGTGCGCGCGCGGAAAGGAAGAGTTTGCATTTGCCTTTTGCAAAACTTCCGCCCAGACCGCGCTCCTCGTCCGCAACAAACACTTGTCACGGTGGCATTTTTGGTAAAAATTGGAAGAACAAAGGTGTGTCACTCTTTCAACTGATGCTAGGCGTTTAGTGTCTTTACAAAGGTATTATAACACACATTTTTATTAGCAACTCAAATTTCCTTTAGCACCCCTGCCAAGGTGTGACTTCGTGTTTATAGTGGACAATAAGGCACAATAAGGCAGCAAATAGCACGGCAAACGCTTACCTTTGTTATCAACTTGTCCGTGTGCCTTTGAAGTCGTCTCCAAAATGACGACAGTCTGTCACTCTTGACAACCAACAACTTTCAATATTCCAATAAACCAATAGCGTTTCCACCTTCTTATGGCTGGGCCAAAGTGTAGGCGGGCGGACGTGTTGTCTTCAAAGCACCCGCCTCTCACCGCGAGAGGCTAGGCGGGGTAGGGTGCGGCGTGGTGGGGCGGGGCCGAGGCGGGGCGCGGTGGGCCTTGCGCTTTTCGCACGACCACGGCCTTGACATTAGGTGGGCCCCAACGCAGACCATCTCTCCTCTGCTGCGAGCAGGCATGCATCCTTTATTGCAGCCAGAAAAGGTATCTCATTGTCAGGTCAAGTTAAACATTTCCGCCTATATTAGTCTTACTCAGGTATTTTTTTTATTTATTTTTTTTGCCCGTAAGATGCTGGTTTGGGGATCTTGTCGTGCACTTCACGAGGTTTAGACTAACTAAGTATATAGTTTGCAAGCACTTTACAGTGTGTCTTACAACTTTAATCTTTGCCCCCCACCTTATTCTTTTTTCCTACACTCCCATTGGTTTTAGCAGGTTTTAGTACGTGAATAGAAAAAACTGAAAATCATGCCCGTACACGTGTTTTGTCTGTTAGTAAAGTTTCCAAAAATTACGATTTTTTTAGTCAAAAACTGACGAAATGGCAATGTACGAAAGATTAATCGCGATGTAGGTGACACGTTGCATGCGTGTATTAGCGTGTGTGTGCGTGTGTGTGTGCCGCAACGCATCCAGGCTAATGGACGCGATGAGGTATTTCCAGCAGTTTTGCCCCGCAACAACAGCCTCCACTCCAGGAAGCGCCTCGCACCTGCAGGTGCCTGGCTGCAGCCTGCACCCAGCCGCCTGGCGGCCCGACACCTGGCAGGTGCTCGTCGCCTGCTGATCATGACCTGCCTCACTCAGCCCCCTCCTCCTCCTCCCCTGCACATGTGGTGACATATGGCCACATACTAGTGAGTCGTGTTGTTTCGCCATCCGGACATAGAAAAAAGGCAAAGGGAGGAGAGGAGGGGGGCGTTTGTAACGGCGCACTGTGAAATCCGGGCAGCTGAGCGGCACAAACCCTTTGTTCCGGAAGTTCCGACTTTAACCTCCTTCTTTTGGAAGAGAGAGGGGGGTGGCTCTCGCGTGTACACCTCGTCATCTCGTGGGTTATCACGCTTATAGCGCGCCGTTTTCACTCCTGTTAGGAATGTACTCGAGCAAAAAGGTGCATCGGTCGACGAGAAATAATATACCTAATGAAAAACAAGAGGCTGTCAGGCACCAGTGACCCAGTGATGTTGCGACGGGTACGCTCGTGAGCCGGTCTAAAGTGGTCAATGACCGGTCGGGCCTCCGTCGGGCCGCGGGGCGGGGCCCATCAGGAACGCCCCCTCGCCCCGCACTGGGCCAGGCTGCCGAGAGGGATATCACTCTACTGCAAACAGCAAACTCCAACGTAGTTATTAAATCCATCACAAAGAGAGGCCCATCTTACAATAATAGTTTTGGCAGGGTATAAATTCGGCAGAAAATTATTTTAAACTTTAGTGTTACCCAATCAAACACGAGAAAGCCGATTGATGGTTATTATTGTTACTCGTTTACTCTAGGACGTCACGGTTATAAAATGTATCAGTGACCTTATTGGTTACTACAGTGACTTTTTTGTATTTTGTTTGGGCACGCGCAAGGTAAAGACTGCCCTCGGCCTCGGGCGATGATTTCTAACATAATGGGCTCTCGCACTCCCACCGAGAACAAGACCACTCGTTCGCGCATTCCTCGCCTTCAATCGCGATTATGTAATTAAAAACGGCACAAGGATACGGCTGGGGCAAAAATGTCAAAAAGAGAGTATAAGCAGAAACGAGGAGTGGTTGGTGCTCGAGCGTCGGGGGGAGGTGCCACGCCCCGAAACCTTTACGATGTAACGCGTGTCGCCGCGCAGTGGGCCTTGTACGGCGGCGACGTACGAATAGCCACGCGCCCGGCCCGCTGCTGTCTCCAGTCGGACCGCGACGCGTTGAGCTAGGCGCTATGTATATTCATATGGGGATCGCCTGGGCCTGCAGGTCGGGGCGTGGGCGGGGGGCCTGGCCCGCAGCGACAGCGACCAGCCACAAAGGCATCGCGTGTTAAATAGACGCTGCCTCGGTATCGCTCGCACGGCCAGCCCGGCCACACCCTTCCGCGATGGGCCGCCGCCTGCGGGACTCTCCTTCGCCATCCCTCCGGGGGGGAAGTCGGTGGCGATTCAAACTTCGTCGACATCAATAACGTCAATTATTTTTGTACTGGAATACAAGAGAGTGCAAGAATGGCGCAGAAGGTGGGCCGATAAGTTCACAGCAAAAACTAAAGTGACAAGTGTCACATTACAAGTGTTAACACCCTCGGTATGTCACAAGTGTAGTGTGACCAAATTTTTGGTCACGTTTTGATGTGACCTCTATGTTATGACCATATCTGATATAGCTATGATGTGACATCAATTATCGGTGTAACCTAACCTGGTCACACCAAATGACGAGACACATGCCACATTAGTTTTTCCAGTGTTCACCACACTGTTGTAGATGTGTGTGCCACCGAAGAGTCGTTGACCATTCACATTCTTTAACGTGAACAAGTATAGCCTAGCCATCTTTTGTATGTACGACTCAGGTGGTGGGGCCAGCCTCGTGGTGTACCAGCCCGCACGCAGGCGTGCAAGAGGTTTTGCCGCGCATCGTAGAGGCTCCCAGCGCATATAGGCAGCCCGCACGCACGCCTGCATGTGGGCTTAGTACCCTCTGCCAGCCACACTGTAGTTTATATGTGCACCATGTGGTGACATGAGTTTCGGTCGCACCGATTGATGCAATCTCACAGTTAACAGGTACGGGCATGGGCATAACATGCATAAGAGGTCACACCGAAACATTTTCGCCGGGCTCTTCTCGCCGTGCTCTCGCACAACAGGTGGAGCGGTGGAGCATGCACAGTGTGCCGCACACTGACCCACCACTGAATTATTCCGCAGAGCACAGCAGCAGCGGCAGCAATTACTGCAGAGGAGAGGGGAAGCTGAAGGCGAGCCGGACGAGACGGACCTGCGGTCCCTGCGGAGCTACACTGCAAAGACAAAGTCGGCACCTTCCCGAGGTGTGCGAGACCATGTTTGATCGTGATACTGCTTTAGGGCCTCTCTTACAAAGTGACAGATGTGTGAAGTTTGGCACGTTCGGGGGCTGTCGCCCCTTTCGTTTTCGTAGATGCACTCTACCATTATCCCCAGCAAGAAGTGCTCAGCACCACCTTTATTCTGCCAGTGTAATGTGGAGCGAGAAAGAGAGGACCGGGAAAAGGCCGGAGAGA
>NW_026267141.1:3320948-3326633 GCF_000697945.3 Frankliniella occidentalis | reverse complement strand
ATTGAAACCCCTAGGATGATGTGCCACACTTGCATATTCCAATAATTAAGGGACCGCGGGAAATTTCCCTCGAGAACGGGAAATTTCTCTTTTGGTGAGAAATGTCAGTTTTTTCTTTTGAATGACCCCCAAGCACCACTCGATGTCCCTCGAAACATCCCCGATCTGCGGTTGAAGAAATAATGTCGAAATAGCACTTGCGCCCCTATTAAAGGGGGCCCAGGGGGCGTGGGAGGGGGGCCCATGGTCAAATATGATAGCCGACAATGTACTCAACCGATACCGACCCCAAAACCACCCGAGTGGCGGTCCTCCCGCCTCTCAGAGCCGTCTTATCGAGAACGGACGTATTCTGCCCCTGGAAGGTATGCAACCGCCCCTAGGGGGCCCCCACAAGTGGTGCCACCTGGGCACCACTTCCTAAAAGTTACCTTAGGGTATGTAGATGAAGTGTGCAAAGTGGCAACACAGCAGGAAAAAATGCAAGGTGGGTTCCAGTAGCCGCCGTACTATGCCGGTGGGCCGCTCCCTTCCCTGCACTCCCCCACCTACCTCGGGTCCTGCCGCGGTTGGCTACTCGACCTCGCCCCTCGCCCGGCCCGGGCTACCTAACCTTAACCTTCCCGAACCTGCCGCCCCGCCCCGTCCCGCCCGCCTGGCCTGGCCTACAGCACTTACAAACCCGCGCGTTAAACTCTTCCTCCCGACCAAGGCGGCGGAGCGTAGTGCGTTTCCGCCGCCTCGAGCACCTCATTTGTAATAGCGGCGCGCGGCCAACCAGTTCTTCGATATCTCGCACTGCAGCGAGAGCTCGAGCGCGAGCGGCTGGCGGGGCGGCGGCAATTTGTGGCGCCATCTGCTTACGATTAGGGTATACGGGGCGGGGCGGGGCGCTCGCGACAACTCTCCCGCGTCCTCGCTTCTCAGCAAGGGACCGTGAAGAAGCCAGGTGACTTCATGTCGCCTAGAATGTCGTGGTGTGGTACCTCTTCCACTTCTAGGATCACGGCGCCAACAAATGAACGCCCCGGGGTAGTAGAGTGGCGTGAGCATCATGGCGTGAGCTTCCATTCACCAGCAATAACGCAATAATTATATCCCGTTAGATAATGCGGGCACTCTCAGACCTGTACTGATTTATTTATTAGTAGCTTATAAAGGTTTTTATGCAGCAGGATTACTGACTAATTTGTTACTTATTCTGGATATCGATGTAAGTAGCCCACTGATAAAAGAAAAAATTGTCAGTAATTAAAAAAGAAATTATTTCGTATTACTGATAAAAGCAGTTGTCAGTGGCTTATAAAGGTTTTTGCGCAGCAGGAATACTGACAAAAGGTGAAAAAAATCAGTAACAGGATTAGAGTGGGGTGACGTTGCTGATGTTATTGCTGGTCGAACCGACGTCCATCTCGCGTCAGACTGGCCTGCGGGATGGTGAGGTGAGGACGCGGCGGGCGCGAGCCGTGAAAGCCGGGTCGGGCTGCGGTGCGGGCACGGCGCGGCAGGTGTAAAACAAAAACAATGGCAGAATATGACGCAGTGTCACCTGTGATATCGCAACAACAGTAACGGCGGAGCGGAGCGTCCACCGGCAGCGGCGGGAGTTGAACCCAAGGGACCCCCGGCCCGCGCGCACGGCGCAGCAGCGCACGGCTTTGCACCCTAATTTGTTGGAATGGGGGCCAATGCCGTGGCAGAGAGGGGGGGGGGGGTGCACACCGCGGTACTACACACCGAGCGGCGCAAGGAGCAGCGAGAGACCGAGCACCAAAGCCCGCAATTTTAAAAATGTGGCGGGCTGCGAAGTGTGGCGACAAAGACGTCGCGCGGTGGGACGCAGCGCGGCGCCACGCGCCGGTCCGTGACCCCGCCGCCCCCCACCCCCGCACCACGGTTCTTTCACCCTCGCGAACTTTTTCTCCGTTTTTCTCATTCATTTTCAGACCTCCGTGTTTTCCCAGCTTGGCCAAATGCAATGTGAAGGGCGCCAAATTCAAATCCAACACTGTGAGAAAAACATGAAAGGGTCACAGGAAAATTTTCTATGATGTGTGTCGCAAAATTGCAATTTGAAATAATTGTAAAATTATGACGAGCACTCTGTCGGTATCGACTTAAAATTCGTTGACGAGCGGGAAAGAAAGAATGGTCTATCGTTACGTTACAACACATTTTGTCATTTTGTTAATGAAAAAAATACAAGATATGTTGTAAGTTTCCGAAGATACTGTATTTTTCACACTGAATAAAATTTCAGTTGTGCGAACAAAATTTTGATTGCACTTACTTAAAAATGCGAGTAAAAATGTATTTATCTAAACTACACTGATATATAAAGTGTGCAACTGACACACACTTTCAGGTGTTAAACACCGTGTAGCACACTTCTATGTGTGCAACACGAGTTTGAATAGTTGGAAGTGTTCAACAGGTGTGTTGCACACTTTTAAATGTTCAACCTGACCGACGAGCACTATAGCTCAACGCTCAAGTTAAACACTAAAAAGTGTGCAACACGCCTGTTGAACACTTCCAACTATTCAAAACTCATGTTGCACACATAGAAGTGTGCCACACGGTGTTACACACCTTAAAGTGTGTGTCAGTTGCACACTTAATATATCAGTGTATACTTGTTGTTGATTGGTGCGGCCATATTTTACGAGAGTACTAATTCGTACTCGGTTTCAAGAACTCAATTTCGTTGCCCACGCCTTATTTGGTTGTTTAAACATGGTTCTCTGGGTGTGCGTTTTACCCTATGGCAGGAAATATTTGCGGACAAGAGGCGTTATGGTGGTTTCAAATCCTGGCGCCTGCCGATGCCCTGCCCTGGCCTGCCCTCCGCCGCTGTCACTTAACTGTCACGGCGAGCAGCAGCTGACCGCAGGAAGGGGCCAAGAGGTCAAGGTCCCGCCGGGCTTCGCTTGGTGCCCCCGCCGCCGCACTGTGTGCGAGCTGTGTGCCGGCCGGGCTCGGGCCGCCGGGTTGTTCTTGTCGGAGGTGTTGTAGTTCTACAACACGCGCTCTGACACAGTGTTCTACTGGCAGGTACTAAAAAAAGTTGGCACCGTGCCGCACATACCTGGACTTGAAATTTAAAAGTTCGTTGCCTGCAAGTAATACAGGGTTTGCCCACACGGGCCGCGGAGAGTTTCATCGTTGTGCTGTACCGCATGCAGCCGTGCGGGCGGGCTTGGCGACCGTCTCTCACCACCGCCTTATGGCAACGCGCCCACACGCCTGCATGCGGTACAGTATAACTTGGAAATGCTCAGGGGTCTGTGGGCCCCCCTGAAGTATACGAACAGGCAACAGGCATGACGATCCTCTGTTTTTCATGCTTTGTGCCGTATGCGCCTCCTATGAGGATGACAAGTTCAGTATAAGGAGGGGTGTAGTAGTAAAGGTGCTCCCTATGCGTCACGTGACCCAGTCTGGTTGCTTTCGCAATATCGGAATGTGTCTCGGCGCGGCGTTGTTCGTCTTAATGAAGCCCCCCGCCCAGCCCTGCAGGATGGGATGCGGCCTGCCCGAGGGGGAAACGACTGTTAAACTTTGTGTCAGCCCGATTACGGATTACCCGGATTACCTCTGGGAGTATCCTGCGGATTACCTCGCCTTTTCTCTAGGATTACCCCGGTTACCTTAAAATTTCGTGGATTACCCCGGATTTTTTCGAATGTGTTCGGAATACACCTGCCGGATTACCAAACGGTTGTCAGCCGGATTATACCTTAGTCGTTTCCCACTCGTGCCTGCCTCATTGCGGCCCCCACGAAGATGCACTTGTGGCTCGCAGCCAGGCATTTGCAGTGAACATGACCGCATCAAAAGTTCGTAAATATCCAACATATCGTTCTGCAGTACTGCACTCCTCACAAGTTGTTACATTTTCATCTCATAATTCCAATAATTAGCTTTTTTAAAGAGTGTTTTTTTTAGGGAGATGCGGGGTGGAAAATATTTTTGTGGGTGTTTGAACCCAGGGCTGTGGCTTATCTCGACATTGGGCCCCGGATGGGAAAGGCAGGGGGGGGGGGATTCCCATAAACCGGGCGGACATGAGGGAGATTGTGAGGGTCGGGGTCGCGTCGACAAACACGAGATTCGTGTAATTCATACATCCCTGCCGTCCGAACTGCGCACTCCGCCTCGCTCCGCCTCGTGCCATGAGCGTGTCATGTGTGAAGCAATGCGTTCTCAATGCGGGCCACACGTATCGCCTCCCTCCCCCAGAACTAACAACTTTCTACCTCAAGACGTGGAAGGAAGTCATCATATTTGTAGATGGAATTTGCCCGTGTTTATTTTTTTTTCCCTGAAGATAAGCAGTCTGGCCGCTCTCCGACTTGTACCTTCTTTTGAAACAACGATATGGTCGCCTATCATTTAGTTTTTTTCTATCTTATTTTTGCCAAAACGCGCTGCAAAGCCATGAGGGTTGGTGACCCCATCGCATATCGAGAGGGAGGAGTGTGGACCCGGTCAGCTGAGCATGGGCGCTCTGTCACAACACAACCCTATCCGGTCTCTCTTCCTTCCTCCCTGCCTCCCTCCATCCCTCCCTCTATGCCTGCCTGCCTGCCTCCCTCTCTCCCTCCCTCCCTCCCTCCCTCTCTTCCTCTCTCCCTCTCTCCCCTCCTCTCTCTCTCTCTCTCTCTCCCTCCCTCCCTCCCTCTCTTCCTCTCTCCCTCTCTCCCCTCCTCTCTCTCTCTCTCTCTCTCTCTCTCTCTCTCTCTCTCTCTCTCTCTCCCCCACCCCCTGACTAGATTACAAAGTGCAAAAGGGGAAGCTGATTGTTTGAGACAACTCCAAACATATTATTTGCTGACACTTCCGGACACACCAAAGTCTTCCCTCTCACAGACACCCCACGCGCTTACGTGCAGCAAGGCTCGTCGTGGCTTCGTGAAGTGCTTTACAGGTATAAGATGTAGTACGGGACAGGGGGGGATGGAAATAAGTTGACGTATAGCCAAACGGCCAAGTGGCCGTTCCTTCCACCCCCGAGAGTTTAAGCTCTTTGAGAATCGTATGTAGATACATCTGGCTTGCGAATCATATCGCGATAGAAATCAATGAAAAACAATGTAAATCATGAAAGTTAGCGGGGGAACGCCAACAAATCAACAAGACGAAATAAAACGGGAATTAGTAGGAATCAAAAATCAAGTATCCCGGGAATCTTTGGTAATTCAAAATTGAGTGACTCGCCCTTCGTTTCCACAAGTGATCAATTGCGCTACAACGAGTATGGTTAAGTAAGCAATAATTGATTTTGTACCACGGTATTTATGCACCATTACACTAAATTGTTATAAACTTGAAGTTTGATAATGGACCAAAATCAATGAGCAGCAGAACAGTTCGCGGGCTGGAAAATCGCAGTCGGTGGGCAGAAACGTGTTGTCTTTCAGTGACAACCTCCCTTGCCTATTGCCAGAGGTTGGTCCGGAAATTTACAGACCATGTGGTCTGGTGAATTCCCAGCATACTGCGTGTTCTGGCGTGATGCCACGCCGTATTGGAAAAATTCACTCTGCTGTTTGTTGTTTTTATTGCGGCACATTAAAACTAAAAAATCCCCACAGTAAAAAAAAAAAAAAAGAAAGCAAATCCAATATTGTTAAAATTTATCCAGTAACGGAACGTTTAAGTCACGAGGTGGGCGTAGAAAAC
>NW_026267141.1:3320148-3320828 GCF_000697945.3 Frankliniella occidentalis | reverse complement strand
GGGGGGTCAGAGGTTAGGCACGGACGGTGCAAAGAAAGCAAAAAGATAGCAACGTCACCAGGAACAGTCGGCGTTTAGTTTCCTTATGCGCATTGGATGGGTTCGGTTAGGTTTCAGAAGCGGCTACCATCCAAAACAAAAGAGACAGTGGCTGGCGACGACGGGGACCATTCCAGAATGACTGTGTCGGATAAATTTCCGTTAGAGAGAACGTGTCCCGTCCGTGACTCTGCCCACGTGATCGGCGGCGAGGTGGCCTGTGGCCTGGCCGGCCTGGCCACCCGGAGGTCCCGCTCCTGGTCCGCACGACAGGCAGGGCTGCTGCGCGCACCGGCCCACAACCCTTGCGACATCCTGACCTTGCCAACAACCGGTTCGGGCTCTTGAAGCCCCCCGCCCGCCGCACGCACGGGACGCCCTGCAGCAGCCCGTGTCCCTCCTCCCCGTGTCGTCGTGGACGCCGTCGTCACGCCCGTCACGGCCGGCCGTCGTCGTCCATCTCGTCGAACATCCTCTTTGACGCGGCCAGCCCTACCCTGCTAGTACGGCGGCTAACGACCAATAACAGAACCCACCTTGCATTTCTTCCTGCTGTGTTGCCACTTTGCACACTTCATCTACATACCCTAAGGTAACTTTTAGGAAGTGGTGCCCAGGTGGCACCACTTGTGGGGGCCCCC
>NW_026267141.1:3319182-3319538 GCF_000697945.3 Frankliniella occidentalis | reverse complement strand
CGGAGAGGGAGGCGCCGCCGAGCCCTCTCGCCTCCCTCTACTTCTGCTGGGTCCTGGATTCCCTCCACTCGCAGTAGTCAAGGTCCCCGTGCCGCACAGTCTGCTCGCCAACCAGCCCCCCCCCCTCCTCCCCTCCTCCCTCATCCCTCCTCCTGCTCCTCCTGCAGCAGGCGCGCAGCACGCCGCCGCCGAGAAGAGCCACCAGTTCCTCTCCGCATGGCGTCGTGGCGGTCGCCTCGGTGCGGCCGCGGTTCGAACCCAGCCGACAGCAGCGGCAGTCCGCCTCATATCGGGTAGGGGCCAGGATCTCGTTTCCCACGCACTTCCCTCCCTCCCTCCCTCCCTCTCTTCCTCTC
>NW_026267141.1:3309539-3310831 GCF_000697945.3 Frankliniella occidentalis | reverse complement strand
CCCCCCCCTCCCCCCGCTCGGTCCACGCCGCGCCACGCCGCCGCGCCGTTCCTCGAGGAAGGCGAAGGTGCTTTTACTTTCGTTGCGGTGGGGGCAGCCTGCGCGGGCAGGTCGCCGGCGGCGGGCAGCAGCAGCGGTTGCACGGCGTTACCGCCGCTATTACGATAAAGCGACACACAGTAGACGGTCGGGCGCAGAGGAAGGCGCGCGGACGGACGGCCCCGTGTTGTGCCGTTTTACTGTGTTGTTGCACACTGTCAAATGAAGGGATCACCTGGTGACATCGTAATGAAACCCATCTCACAGAAGAACAAAGTAATATGTTCCCAAGTCACAGATTTTTACAAATGGAAAATGTGCAATCCAGGTCGAACATTACAACACTTGTTTAAGCAGCGACGAGTTGTTGAAAAAAAAATCGGATTGTATAGTAATAACTGTTTTGTTCTTGAATTGGACATAAGACCATAATTAATTACTTCATGCTTCGGGCGTTTTTTTCGCGAAACGTTAACACCGCTGCATCACAAAACAACACGTGTTGGTATGAGAGTATGCTACCCAGGTGTGGGAAACTACACCTAAAAAATCGGTTTACTTGAAAAATCATGATGACTTTTTCTCTTGTTTTAAAGAAATCTCCTTCGTAACACAAAATGTAACTTATAAGAAAGATACGCACTTTCAAAAGTTTCAAAACTCGTTTTTTTAAAAATTATTATTTGATAAGACAATTCTCGACCGATTGTTTTCGACAGGGAGGAACCAACAATAACATCTAACTGGAAAAACTAAGATGGCATACGTCACGTTTCTTGGTGCACTCTCCCTAGCTCTTATCATTGTTTGCATCGAGCAAAAGCAGAGAGCATCAAGAAGATTTTTTTTTTTTAATTTATGATATAGCATATGTGGCTCAATCGCACACCTACTATTAAAAGTTGAATGTGAGACCGTTCGACTGCTCAACATAGCTATGTACACCATGATGTCCAAACAGAACGTGTGGGGCCAGGGTATCATACACACCTACAAGCGTGAGCCGGGTCTATATCGTTTGTACGACCCGCGTTTCTACGACCCGGCGATTTCGGACCGACCCAAAACCATTTGTCCGACCTACATTTTCTACGACCTCTTTTTGTACGACCTACATTTTCTACGACCTACTTTTTCTACGACCTACATTTTCTACGACCCGTGTAGAACAAGTGAGATTCCAAAGAATTTCGCAAATGGATGAAGCGCGATCCAATACCGAGGGGTCTCTACAACTCGCCTTGGCCGAGGGG
>NW_026267141.1:3295483-3308999 GCF_000697945.3 Frankliniella occidentalis | reverse complement strand
GAGGTCGTAGAAAATGTAGGTCGGACAAATGGTTTTGGGTCGGTCCGAAATCGCCAGGTCGTAGAAACGCGGGTCGTACAAACGACGCGCTCCCGCGTGGGCCCTCAACTAACCGGCCTCGGCTGGTAAACTACCGGAAGAATCTCACATCCTTTTAATTTGGTGTCAAACACGTGGTTGCACGTTTTTTTGCTGTAGGACACCAACTGTTTTAACTGTTGTAAATTTTCACAATACTGTTTCCTGATTATTAGAGAACCACCACCAGCACAACCAGCCGAGGCTCGGGCGTCTTGAAATATTTTGTGATGAGTGTCTATTCCAACTCCTGCACTATGAATACAACTGAAAGATGATCAGACACATAAGTCATATAGGTGTTTGACAAATATAAGTTTAACCTTGACATTTTAGTGTCTGAATAAAACAGGTTCTTGATAACTACTGCTTCCCGCTTTAGATCCTTTTTTTAATAAATCAATAACGTAATCGCCACGCGGAAAGCAACAGCAACCGCCGCGGGCTCGGGCCGGGCAGCCTCTCTGCCCCTGGCGTACGATGGGCTGCCTACCCGCCGAGGCGCTGCGCCACGCGACGCAGTGCGGAGACCGGCCGAGACATGGCATGGCATAGCAGAGCGGCCAGCTCGGCGGTCAGCAAGGTGCCAGATGATTCTTCCCTGAATCGCCAAGTAGTGTACAGGCTATTTCGGGCCACTGCCTATTTCGCGGTATTTCACGTGCGTTTCGGATACTTTGCGGCTATTTCGTGGTAATTCGGGGGTATTTTATGACTCTTTTGCCTTATGATTCGTCTTTATTTCGCACCGTTTCGCATTTATTTAGCGTGAAGGTGTACGTTCAAAAGTTGTTGCCAACGTATAAATTTCCGGGTTCTGGTACGGAAAACCCACTGTAAAAAAACATGGTTCTAGTACGAATACACCACGGGAAAACTCCGTGGTTTTTCTGCAAGTAAAGGCATCATTCCGAAAGTACGTCCTTCATTCACCGTCACAAACCTGCCAGTGCTAGGTCCAGACTTGCATGCTCGCAGAGCGCCTGATAGATAGGCAACATATTGCCTGCAGTGTATGTGCGTACTGCGGGGAGGCCTACCCTGAGTCTCGCAGGCGCCGTGCTCCCGTAATGTGAGAATAATCGGACGTACTTTCTGGACGATCACTAAATGTATGTATGTTTTTGTGCAAACGTTCGTTTTAAGTTGAACCTGAATTTCGTTTCGGATAAATTTGGGCTCAAAACTGCATGATTCCGTACAAATAAATGCTCAACAAAAAATATGTTCAAATTAACGCAGAAATGTGTTCAAAATTAGATTGTGCTGAAACACTGGAAAAACAAAGGCACAAACAGCACCTTTCTTGGGACACTAAAGTCAAGGGCGCAGTTAAGTGCCTTTCCTGGGGCACTAATGTTTCGTGCCCTTCCAAGGGCACTAAACTTGCATGGAACTCATATCATGAAGCTAGCCAGCGAATGGTGTGAAAGGTCACATTTAGTGCCTTTGGAAAAGGCACTAACCTTTGTTAGTGCCTTTTAAAGGTAGGGATTCGCAGATTCGCACCTTTGTTTTTCCAGTGAATTTGTACAAAAATAAAAGACACAAATCCAGCCAGTGCGTGTAGTGTCTGTAGTGACCACAGCACACCGCGGCGGTTTCTCTTTCTACAGTATATCATTAGCGCCCCGCCCTGCCCCGCCGCCCTTGACCTGGAGTGTCCGGTTCGGTAGTGAGTGTCCCGGTGCCGCTCCTCAGTGCCTCCGCGACTACGCGCACCCCCACGCGTTTAGTACTACTAGTGGGCGGAAAGGAAGGGGTGAGTTGTACTATGCCACACAAAATCCAAAAGTTTTTCATCTGTAGTCAACCACAGAAAAACCACGAACGTTTTAGGGGTTATCGACCTGACTTTCTCTGTACTCTTTTCTGTGTGTCTCTCTAACAGTGTAGTAGAAATATTGAGAAATTTGCACACTTGTGCACACATTTGCACACACACACAGAGTTAGACTGACGATCTGTGTGGGGTGGCCCCTAGGGTGACCCCCGCCACACCAGACGGTGTGTTGGGTTGCCTACGCGCTGGTCGCGGGCGCTGTGAGTAGAGCCGTGTCCGGCCGTGTCCGTGTCCCCCACCCGCAGGTAGTGAGTCGGACAGTACACACGCGCTGGGCCCGTGGGGGGTCTGCCCCTGCTTAACACCGCCTAATGTAGGCGGCCGTTGGCCACTGGCCTGCCCAGGCCAGGCGATCGGAACGCTGCAGCTGCACTGTCAACAGAACTTCCGCAAGCCGAAAACTGTCCCATAGGGCACCGGGCATGTGTGAAAAAAGGGGGTGAGGGCACAACGTTTGAGCCGCCCCACATATCGACGGGCAGCAAGCAGTCATTTACAGACGCCCCCTTGGTTCCTGTGAGCGTTTGTTGCTACGCCGGGCAGGAAACAAGACACTATGCGACATCGGCCGGCCCCGCCCCGCCCAGCCCAGGCCGCGCAAAAATGCAAGGCGACGCATTTCGGGCTGAGGTAAAATATTCTGCAAGCTCGCTCAGTCTCTTTGTGGGCTACGGCCCAGACTACCGACCGGGTTGTCTTGGCCCCAACCCGCGTGACTGTGCACAGGGGGGAATCCAAATATAATGAGGTCCCACGGCCATTGCCCAGTCGATGGGACCCTTGTGATATTCGTACCCTAAGATACATATGCGGGCTGTATGCACTAAAATGACCGTTATTATATCCTTCGGAAGCGCCCTAAAGTCATACGCAGTTTCGGTACAGCAGGGACACCTGCCGTATGAGGTGGCTGTGGAAAGTTCGTTGGGGCTGCACCAGAATCAGATACATTTTTTTTTTGTATAAATAACAGTTTGTATATTTACATACGTCATCAGTATCACAATACAAAATCACTGAGGACTGCTTCAATAGCCAGAAATAGACAATTCATAAGATTTGGACATTTGTATACATCACCACAAAAACGAGGTGCAAGCTGATAATAAATATACATTCAGTCTTGAAGAAATAATTTCCATAAAAATAAGGCTATTCCGCAGACCACACAGTCACAAAATATTCACAACAAAGATCTAGACTAGACTTTTCATAAACAATACAAGCGAGTTAGTGCGTGGAATGGGCATTACATGGAACAGATAGTTACACACAATAGAATGAGCAGGACAATCACAACTGGTTGTAACAAAAGGGCTGTATTATTTATGGACAGTGGTCATTCCACATTGCTTGGCAAAAGTCCACCACTTACTCCGCATCACTTAACCATAATGAATAACAACTATTTTTAACAAATGACGAAATAAATATTGAACATATGGCATCAACCTCAGCTTCAACAAACACATCTGACACTAAAAATAACATAACAATGAACAGGGTCTAAGAGAGAATGCAGGAAGTGGCAATATCATCGACAATACCATGATATTAGTTCACATAGCATAGTATGACAAAATCCAGCCATTTTATATCATAAATAAGATAAATAGAGCAACAAAATTGTCAACAATTTAAAGGCTGTTAACAATCATCCACAATCGGAGGGATTCGTTCTCTAATAGTAACTTGTTGAAAAACAATGTTGTACAAAACTACAGGTACCTAAATAATTTGATTTAAAACCAGGTATAAAAAAATCTATTTGAACTAAGATATTGTACAGGGGAGTGCTGAGCACCCTAAATTAAAGCTAAGGGTGGTCCCGTAGGCCTGTCGACCAGGCCAGGCAGCTTGAGACATCTGGGCTATTAAGCCCATTGAGCAGGCGTTCCTTAGAGGTACTGAGTAAACGACACTTGAGTATTAGAGAACACAAACACCTATCAAACTATCAGATTGGGTTAAAACACCACAAAATGCCGGTCAACGGCTATTCGACGACTCGGTCGAGGGGTCCAATGGAATGTTTTATTACTTGGGACGTTTTAAGGCGATGGCTCACAGAAGTCGCACGCAAGAGCGCGCTCTCTCACACGTACACATATTCTCTCTCACACACACAAGCACACACACACACACGCAGGCAGACTTTAACAAATACTGAATTGGACCCCTCAACGGATCCTTCGCAAGCGCCCTGCGCCCCGCACCCGAGCAAGCAGCCCCAGTTCATATTGCTCAAATTTCTCTTGGTTTCGCTTACCCAAGTAGAAAATGAGAAACATTAAAAACCACGATGCCAGCGATCCGTCGCGAATCGGAAAACCAGCCCCGCATCGCGACCTCGCGGCAGGGACCTCGCGGAGGCAAACGCGTCCTGAGATGAGTGAATACTGTAGAGGCTTTCTAAACGTCACGCTTCACACACTTCACCTCACGACGAGTCTGAGTCGGGGGACTCTGCCGACAGGTCCAGGGTGCCGCGCTCCCGGAGGCACAGCCGCCGGAACAGCACGGCCGCCGACGCGATCCCGCCGGCCAGGAAGCCGTACATGAGGAGCAGCTCCAGGATGTGCACCGTGAACGTGGCGTGGTACAGGAGGTTCTTCAGCGGCGGCGGGAACTCCGTCACTTTCTGCAAAAGAGAGCGCCAGGGTTAGACAATCACAGCACGTCACCTCACAGCGTATCACGATGGAAAACTAGCGCGACATTGTGGCTTGAATGTTAACTGAGACGGCCAGTCCAAAGTCCATATAGCCACCATTGGGGCACTAGAGAGGGATTTGAGGAAGGACTGAAACTTTCGTGGGGTATCCACGTGTTTCTAATTAGTGGTCTCAAGGAGAAGGCTAAAGACCGTGGCCGCCCATACAAGCCACAGCGTACCAAAGAGTCATCGACTGGGTCTAGAGGACTCTAGCGCCCAAGCTTTCGCAGTTACACTCACCAGCTCGAACCAGGCCACGGGCAGAATGCTCAGGTCCTTGAAGTGGCTCATGGTCTGGCCCAGGACGCCCGCCGCCCGCCGCACCTGCACGTTGACCTGCAGGCGCGACACTCCGCCCAGGGTCAGCCCCAGCTTCGGGTGGATGTCGACGAACATGTCGTGCTGGCCGGGCTGCGGCTTCAGGCCCTCCACGTTGTGCAGCAGCGCGGGGTCGCCGTGCAGGAAGTGCGGGAATGACATCACGACGGGCGCGTCTGTGTGGGAGAGAGACAGAACACTGGTGAGACGTGGAACAGAATGCCATGCAGAATGCGAACTTCATCGTGTGGCCAGAATCATTGCGTGCCCACACCTCAGGTATACCTTTGAAAATGACTAATTACTACATTTAAAAATTAATACATTACTTTTGGGCTTCTTGCAGTAAGCATTTTTTTAAACAAATGGCAAGAATGCGCCCAAAAATGCAGGTACTGTGCCTCTGATAAACCCGGTGCACGGGGTAAAAAAATGTTCAACGTTTCAGTTTTTACAAATGTATAATCTGCTAAAAAGAATATATCCTACAGATTGGAACAGGGGTTACTTCGGCCCAGTCGAGTTGGTGGTCACCAGTGTCTAGAGTCACGGTAAAGTACGTCGGATTCAACACCAGAGCAGACGGTCCACAATGAAGAGCAGAGCAGGCGAGTCTCTGTGGCCGGCCGGTTGCCGAGAGGAACATCGTGAACTCGGCGCGGGTCGCGCGACCCCGTGGTGGTATCAGCTCTCTTGCGTCCGCGAACGCTGAGTCCCTTCCTATTGTCTCTGACCGCCCCGCCCCGCCCCGCCCCGCCCCGCCCCGCCCCGCGGGGACGACAAACGACAACTCGGCACCCAACCTCCCCCGCGATCCCTGACGCAGGTTCAGCAGCCCCCTAGTCCCCTGTTCCCGGCGGGTGTGTGTCGCGGGTCGCGCCTATGTCGCGTCGTGTCTTGTCTTCGCGAGAGTCTGACATTGGCTGGTGTGGCGGTCGCCGCCCCCGCAACCCCCGTGCCTTCTTTCTTGCTGGCCGACACGTAAACGAACGAAAACCCACGACGCCCATCAGAAACAGATCTAGCCAGAACATCTGCACACGGGGGCCTATGGATCGGCCGCTATGTGCGAACCCAAATTGGGACCCGGAAGGGATCGACCCGAGTATTTAGACGGTCCCCCGGTATCCATCAGAAGGGACCTCCTCCCCCCCCAACTTCCTCGTCGCTTCTCAGGGCCGCACGAACAGTACGTTACGTGCGTGGTAGTTTTTGTTAAAGGAAATTTACAAAAAAAATGAGGTTATTCCTGGGTCACTTCAGAAAGGCAACCAGCGCGACGGGCACGATGCACCCTTTGGCCCTTATCAAGGGGGACCCGACCCAGCCGCGGCGCCGCCGCCGCCGCGGAGATAGCCGAACCGATTGGCATGTCACCCTCGCAAAAAAGGAGCAATCGCGGTCTGGCGAACCCTCTGCGGGCGGCGCCTTTGGACAAGACCGACAAGACCCACCCGGCGAAGGACATGCGTCAACGCGATGCAGACCGCACCGCGCGCCCCGCAGACACCGCCAATCTGCATATAATTGCAATTCCTGGCGAATTTGAAAACACCCGTCCGCGCCTCGAAAGAGACATCAGCCGGGCCCGAGGTGGAGCGCCGCCCGGCGCCGCCCCGGGACAGACGAGTGACGCGCGAGCAGGATAAGACCGTGGCGAGCAAGGCCCGAAAAAAGTCAAAGTCAAGTGTGACTCCACACAAGTAGCGGGGAGAGGAAAGGGTTTGTCGTTTGTGGAAAAACAGTCCAAATAGATTATCTAGCCTACTCTTGTACCCAAGTGCGAGGTGGCTGATTCGACAGCCGCTCACTTCTGAAGTGACACTTCCACATGGACATGTGGGTTGCCTACTCGCTCGGGCCGTATAAGGCGCCATATGTCTCAAGGACGACAGGCAGACTAGTGCCGGGCGATTCATTCAAAGAAGACGCAGGGCCGAGCGGCTTTGCCAACTCGCTCTTCCCGTGGCCGTTGTAGTGCGCACCTGCGCCTGCACCTGCGTCCTCTCTGAGTCACCCGGTAAAGCCCAACTCTGGCACACGTGACGGATTTTGGTGGACATAAACTCGATCAGTGGCCACACACGCTCCAGCCGCAGGTTCCTCGCAGGTATACTCACTCAGGTTGCAGGCGGACGCGTTGAAGACGCCGCTGGGCAGGCAGAGGCTGGGGTCGTCCTCGTGACAGAAGCAGGCGTTGTCGGGGTTGTCGCGCGGGTTGTCGAACACGTTGGCCGGCATGCCGAAGCGGTAGGCGGGCATGCCCTGCGCCTCGGTGTACTCGTTGAAGACGAGCGGCAGGCGGCGGCACATGTCGCGGTTGTAGACCCAGAGGCGCGCCTCTGGCGACACAGAGGGCGGCGGGAACTGCGAGCCGTCGCTGCCCTGGATGGCGTTGCACTCGTCGGACCGCCACACGCCCTGGTTGTCGTAGCCGTTGAAGTTGACGATCTGGCCCAGCCGGCTCATGTCGCCGGCGCCCGTGTGCATCGTGATCTCGTGCTCAGACACGCCCACTTTCTGCAAAGCCAACGGTCAAAAGTCAAAACACTGGACTTTTTCCATGGGGGTCAGATTTAACTAGCCCATCTTTTCCCGTAAAACCTGCGCAAAAACACCAAAAACACTCACCGGCACCATGAGCCCAAACTTTTGGAAGGGTATTTGGCCGTTGATGGCCGTCAACTTGGCCACGTTGAAGATGCGGTCCTCGTAGCCGAACAGCAGGTCGCGCACGTTGATGTGGAGGATGGGCTTCGAGTCGAAGCTGTGCAGCATCATGTTCATGCCCCAGCGCTCGATGAAGTTTCGGTCGCGAGCCGCAGCCACGGCGCTCTGCGAACACCGACGGGCAAACGTCAGGCTCAGGCACATTGCACGCCTCCATTTTTATTTGTGTGTTCCAGACGCGTATGGTTGAACGGTAGATAATTGTTGTGTGCAGTTGTTACCCGAAGAAGGTCATGACAAAAATCATGACTTGTTTTCGATGCCAAGTATGCTCGTTCGACATTGTTCCAACCGCCTGGACAGAGCTTAGTTTAACCCGCGCGCGCACCCACACCCGCGCAAATGACTATGCATCTGGGGCGTTAGCCGGCGCGCCCGCCGGGCCGCGCGCCGCCCGGGGAAAGCCGAAAGAGGCTTGAAAACCACGCCATATTACGCAAACAAGGAGATAAGTTGATCGTAAAATGACCCTGCGCAGGAGAGGGGGGGGGGGGCGGGGGTCGCACTAGACGGGAAGGCGCGGATCGCCCGGGTGCAACCGAACTCAACTCACCAGAAAGGGGATGTTGGGGACGTACACCTTGGCGCTCTCGGGGTAGGCCGACATCTCGGGGAGGAATTCATACGTCTTCTTCTCGTGGTAGGAGAGCGTGGCGTTGTCGTAGAACTTGAAGTCCACCTTCTCCGTCGTCTCCCTGTAGAGGCAAAGAAAGTGTTATGCGACTGATACGAAGCACTTGCGACAAGGCACACTGTCAAAGATGTTATTGCACCCAAATTTTCCAACTACACCATAAATCAGGGGCGGATTAAGGTCCGGCTGACAGGTTGGTTGCCTACATACAGGGGTTTTGGGGGTAAATTGCCTATCTTTCAGGCGGCTCTCTAGAGACGACGGGGGATGTGCCCCCCCCCCTCTCAATCCGCGCCTGCACCAAATGGAAGGTAATTCCGTGGGGGTGAGGTACATGATCGTACTTTTCTACTGTAGAGCCCATAAGACTGTGCTTAGTACCTTGAAATATTGTACCTTACTTTATCAATCAGGCAAGGCCTTGAACAGTATATACGTGCCGCGCTTTTTTCGGACAGTGCAGCACATCGATCCAAGTAAGGCACCGGATACAGAATTTAAATTGGTAAGATCGGTTGATGAAGTTAGGCCAAATTGGCATTGGCCCACATTACTGTACAAAATAATAAATAATGAAAATCTCGGACATCCAGCCGGCATATCGGATGAGCGGTCAGCCGATCATTCCTTTGGAGTGTGCAAAGGCAAGGCCGGGGTAACCAGACCAGGGCGGTGGTCATGTCGTCGCCACGGGTCACTGTCACTGCGCATCACAAGCGCAGCGCAGCGCGGCGCCGGCCTTGCTCGTGGGAACGGGGCGGGGCGGGGCGGGGCGAGGCGGCCACGCGTCGGACGACCCATCTGCCCCCCGAGGAGAGCGTTAACCCAACGGACCCTAGCGGCTGCCAGGCCTTGACCGGACCCTGAACACCACGCACCTGTACGTGAAGGGCCCCACTTCCTTGACGCGCAGCTTCTGCCCGTCCTGGCCGAACGTGTCCGCGTTGGTGTAGTTGAAGATGTAGACCATGAGCAGCGGGCTGACCGGCGGCGCCCGCCACCAGTCCCAGGTGTTGGACGAGTTGGATATGACCATCGTCTGGACGAGGGTCACGTGAGAAAACAATGTGTTAAAACAGAACTCATCGCGTTCAGGATGGAGGTGTGAGATAGGCGTATCGCACGATTTAGAAAATAACCAGTTTGTAATGTGGGATACTCACCCCCGTCACCAGGTCTTGGAAGAGGGACGTGCACCACATGACAGTGGTGCCCGCCAGGCAGAACAAGAAGGCCACAAACAAGCCCGCTATGCCTGCGAAAAAGACAAAAACAAAGGGTAAGGCGCGAATACAGAGCGTATGGTCTCTCCCACGTCACCGTCATAGTTGAACGGTTTCCCCTCGCGCATATTACACACGGCAAATGCAACACCTAAAAAAACAGCTTTAGAAAAATAAAAAATAAATAAAGAACAATTACCCGCAACGGTAAGGTGTCAGCGATGCGCAATCAAAACAACGCGACTTCCTACGCCATTGAGTGGCGTGATACACCCCCCCTCCCCCTCCGCCAATCCCCTCATCCGCGCCTCTTATGGCGAAAAATCAATCATGCGACTCGGCCCATAGCGTATAGCGCACCCAACGGGCGATGATAACACCAACACGAAGTAGCGGCCGCAGTTAGCACTACAGACAGCCGACAGAGCGCAGGGAAAAAAAGAAAGTCGCGTCACGACGACGCACCACGCCACGCGGCCTGCGATTGGCTGCGTTATCAGATTATCGCAGCTAATAGAGACTCAGACACACGACACTCGACTCCCGCGCCGCAGAGATTAAAATAGGAAGCATGTCCTGCCATGAACAAGGAGTGCCTCTTTCCCCTCTCTAAGTAATTCGAGGAAAAAAATAACAACAGACCATCTGCGAAATGGAGTGATTACGGTATCAGCGGTGCGAAGGATAAAACCACGACCTACGCAGGAGCAGAGCGGCCCCTTCCAACGGTCTGACGCACCGAGCATCACACCACCGCTTTCCTTCTAAAAGATTAGACAAAACAAATGCCAGGACGTTGCAGTGCCGCCTCGCGCCATGTGTCATCATGCACAGTCAGACACGTGACCGTCCGGGCGCCGGCAGCACAAGAGTGCCCCATGAATGGGGCGTGATACGGAGGTAGACAGCCGCCCCCTCCTCTTCCTCCTCCTCCTCCTCCTCCTGGACTCATGACGATGCCGATCGACAGAACCTTATCGCGCCGTCTCAACGGACTCCGAGAGGCGCCGCCGCCGACCCCCTGCCGTCGTGGACGGCGGCGTCGCGTCGACGAGCGTCCCGTCTAGACGCCGCGACCCATTAACCGACTGCGCGGGGTGGACTTCCGGGTGGTCCGCGCGCACCCCAACCAGAGCGAGACAGACAACCGGGCGACAGCACGGGGACAGCAGAAGGCGCGCATGGTCTAGTGCCTCTACGGACGGAGTGCATGGCCAAACCTGGCCAAGGTGCTAAACTTCGGGCAACTTCGAACGCACTTTCGTGGCTTTGTATTAGGCTCTAAGTCAGTTGCACCCTGCACCATACCCAAAAGTACTAGCTGCTCCTGTTTTTCTAGTAGCGTGTCAAAGCCCGTCAGACGCCCCGCCAAAATGTTGAATGTTGTGCCTCGCCGCCACATGACCTCCCCCCTGGCCGTTGAGCCGGTCTGATGTACCATATCTTTGGGTCACAAGCTCCGAATTCGCCGCATAGTGCAGATGTTAGGGCCAGCCCCGCGCAGCGTGCCAAGCCAAGCAAGGACGTGGTGCCAACGACCGCCCTCAGCCCGCACGCAGGTCGCCGTCCACGGGGAGCCTGCGCGGCGGCCGCGGCACCAGTCCATTCAACGCCTCCCGACCCTGACCACCTCGGTCCAGCTCGGCCCAGGTCGCTCCCCCCCCCCTTCCCCCCGCGCCCGGAGACCTGGCGCGGCCGAGAATAGCCGCGCCGAGTCAGTCCACGAGCGCTGGTGCTGGGGGGGAGCAGCAGACGAGCCTGGAGCAACGCACTGGCAGCGGGACCAGACACCGCCTCACCGGGGTAAGGCGACACCCTGGGGCCGCCGCCACACCCACCACGCTGTCTCCGGTGACGCCAGCGACACAAGAAAGTGATGACGACGAACAGGGCGTCGTGAGCGCGCGAGCCCAGGCCATGGGCCCAGCCCGGTGGCGTGACTCGGCCACGTGGGGCCGGCCAGCCAATCACAGAGGGCCCCATGCCGGGCCGCGGCGTGCTCGGCAGAGTCATGCGAGCCCCGTCCCCCGCACCACCGACGTGGCCCTTTCTTTTAGCGCTTCCCACGGAAGCATCCCCACACGAGCCGGCCCGACGGCGGAGTACGAGGAGGCCGCCGGACGAGCGAGTGACAAACCGCGCGTTTACACGCGAAAACGGATTCAAAATATAATGGTGGCGAATATGTCTATCGTGATGGTGTAGCGCTGCGCGCCAGCCGCGCGGCAGGCAGCAGCCACCCCCGCCTCGCGCCACGCTCCGCGCCTCGCCGCCATTGGCCGCCCGCGGCCGCCGCCCCGCGCGGCCAGCCAACCAGCGAGCGGCACAACCCGTCGCCAGTCGAACTCACGCACCAGGAAAAGTGTACAGAGCATTGCTTTTGTATCGCAAAAAAGAAAATGGAAGCATCCAAATAAAAGGCAATAACATTACTGTGTGATTACAATGCACAACGTCGTGGGCGATGCCACCGTTCTCTTTATGGGTCACAGAGCGACACTTTGTAAACTTTTATAATAAAACAGTGCGCCAAGTCCGCGCGTGCGGCGGGCCGAGCAAGTGAGAGCGACTTCAGCCCGACGGAGAGGGGAGCAGAGTGAGCCGGTGTCATCGCTTGGCTCATCGCTCGGGTTGTCATGCCAACGCGGGAGAGAACATGATTTATCTCGGATTCGTCGATCGGGACGCGGAGCCTGCGGGGGTGGGAGGGGGGGGGGCAGAGGACAGGCGTCTGCTGAGGGAAATGTGGGCCTTGCCCTTGATAACGCCGGCGGGTGGGGAGTGACGTCTCGCCTCCGCCCGCGCACCACCAGCCAGGCTGACCTCCCGAAAAGTCGACGGCGCGCGAGATGCGCGAGGATTGGGGGGGGGGGGGGAGGGCCCCGCTATCAGCTCCAATTAGTGTAATTAGCACTGACACGTCGCCCGCCCCGGCGCTGCCCCGGCCGGACACGGGGTGCAGCACCTCGAGGGGGTGCGGTGCGGCTATCTAGACAAGCAAGGCCGGGCGCTCATGGCGAGTTACATGACGAGGGTGCGAGTGACCTCCCCGCCGCCCCCTCCCCCTACCGCCCAGAGACGCGCAGTTTTAACACGTTCCCTGCGGCTCATTTTTGGTCTCTATGATTCAACATAGGAGCGTGACCAGATAATGGTCATGTCAAGGGGCCGACAGCGACATTTGTCCCTCCCCCTTCCTCCGCGACCCCTAGAATGTAGCCTTGTGCCTTAAGTAGGCAATGCGCGGTGCAAAAGCCCTGAACTTTAGCCAACACACAGCACCCCCACCCCGCCCGTACCCTCCTGCAGGAGGACGGATCTAAAACCGCGCCTGCCGCCCCGGCGAGCGCGAGGTTGGTGGCTTCAACGCAGGGCGAAGCCTTGCGAAGCGCACGGTCGTCTGCGCCAAAACTACTGACGAGTCAGAAAAAAAAAGGTGCTGTTGCCTCGTGTCGCAGAACGCCGCACTTTTGCCGTCAGAGGGTGGATGTGGTAAAGGGGTGGGGGTGGGAGGAGGGGCTCAGCGAGGTGGTTCTGCAGCAGCGGGCGGTGCTGCTGCCAGGTGCTGCTGCCAGGTGATGCCAGGTGCTGCCAGGTGCTGCCCGGTGCTGCGGCGCGACTCACCCTTGTTGAGGAAGAAGCCCATGCTGGTCGAGTACTTGTTGCAGCCCCGGGGCCGCAGGGGGCGCTTCATCGACGACTGCCTCGTCTCGGGCCACGCCTTCATGGGAGTATCCTTTAGGTCACACACACACACCGGCACCGACGCACACCAACGCACTCTCTCTCACACAGGCCGACACGGGCACGCGCGCGCGCGGGGGGACGGCGGCGTCCTGGGCAGCGCGGGAGTAACAGAGCGCCTCGACCGGACCGGCCCACCCCAAGACAGCTGACCAGCGAATGAGTGTGTGCATGGGATGCTGTGTCTATCGCCCCATATTTTTATTATTACAAGTTATCGTTTTTTCTTC
>NW_026267141.1:3294141-3294473 GCF_000697945.3 Frankliniella occidentalis | reverse complement strand
ACAGGCAATCCAAGTTTTGTGAAAGTCGCACACTATAGTAAGTCTGTGAATGTTTTCCTGGAATTTCGGAATAAAGGATTCCGGTAAAGCGGAAATGCAGAAGAATAATGCGGGGAATAAGAAAACGGAAATCGCTATGCCTTAACATATGATGACTTCCATTTCCTTGTTCCTAGCATTCTTCTGCATTTCAGCTTTACCTGAATGCTATAATTCGCTCACTTGTACCTAACACGGAACGAACGGAAATTCAGACGACTTCAAGTGAGGTGTGCAACATTCTCCCACTCGCGAGTCGCGAGTTTGCTGAAAAGTTTATAAAATAAAAATCT
>NW_026267141.1:3292122-3292565 GCF_000697945.3 Frankliniella occidentalis | reverse complement strand
CCCCCCTGTGATCGAGCACCCCACTCCGACTCCCCTCACTGCAGTACCCCGCGACACAGCATCCCAATACGTATTGAGCGCGCACCCCACTCAACCTCAACAACTACGACGGTCATCGTTTCCACGAATAGCCAACTTCGAAAAAACAGAACAAAAAGATACGAAATCTCGGACCTCGAATAAAAAAAAAAAAGAAAGAAAAAGCATACAGGGGTAAATCAAAACCAGAACAGCCGGCCTGACGCTTCCGATGAAAATCGCTCCGGATGCAAGAAAAAAAATCGCAGCCGTCAGCTGATTGGGTGGCCCTGCCAGCCGAGTGCGCAGCGCTTGTTTACTGAGACGCTCGTCATTTAAGGACACAACACGTTGGGTCCGCGGCCAGGGACCCGGAACGGACGCGAGCAGACGTCACGCGGGGGTGGCCCGGCCCCCGGCCCCCG
>NW_026267141.1:3289653-3291452 GCF_000697945.3 Frankliniella occidentalis | reverse complement strand
CCTCCCCACGCGCACTTCCCCCGCCGCCTTCCACTCACGTCCCTGTTTTCCAATTTTATTTTTCCATCGCCCTCTCTCGCTCTCTTCTCCGCGCCTCTGCGCCCTTTCGAAGGGCACAGGCCAGCCCGTCTAGACGGCCTGGACCCAAACGGATACTCATCTGATAAGGCGCAGAAGGGGCGGGGAAGGGGCGATGGTGCGCAGGCAGGCACCCCGCGACCACACCACCGGCGCATGGTCCAAAAGCGGACCAAAACACCAGGCAGCAGTACCATCACGCTGCCGCGAAAAAGAATATTTATATCCTGTAAATGATGAAGAAATGGAAAAACTAGCGGTACGAACCTCTAGCAGTGTTATGGGCGCTGCGGGTTTTACGCGAACGACGCGGAGTTGCCCCTCCCCGAGGAGGGGGGAACGGAACGACTCTGCGATGTTGTGGAAAACTTATTACCATCGAATGTACCCAATTTACCCACGTCGCGTCTGGCGGATTACCCAAGTCGTCTGTCCCTCCCTCCTCTTTTCCCCCTTTTTCCCTCGGGTCGCTCCACCCTAGTTCCACCTGATAATGCGCCGAGAGAGATCAGGGACGGGAAGGGTGAACGAGATAAGGCTGAGCAAAAATAATAACAATTGTCTGCGCCGCCGTTACTTTCGCAAAATGAAACAAAATAAAAGTGAACAAAAAGGGTTTTATGGCTGAATTGGCAGCGAAAACAACAGTAGAGGGCACGACGGAAAAATAAAAGATTTGGCGGTGGCAAAAATATCGCTCGGAGCCAGCCGATCCTATCAGTATGCTTGGGGCGAGCGGGAGCAGGGGACTAGACAGTCTGCAGACTAATTGATCAGGAAAGACGACAGCCCTTGCTAGTTTGGTACAATTTGAATTGTCCGTTTGGTTAAAAAAGACTGCTGACCCGAGACAACCTCGGGACCCGACGGGTCCCAAGCAAGACTTGTATCATGGTAATAGCGTTAGGCTACACTACGATGTAAGTAAAACCACTTCTACATAGCGCGACCGAATTGCGGGGCCCACAAGGTTCTGCTCGAAGGGTTCAGTTTAATTCTACGGCCACTTACTAAGCTGGTTGGCGTCTTTTAACGCAAAAATATTGCCGGCCTCGGATGAACGCTGGATGTTGGCGTTTAAAAACGCCAATATTTGGTTCTTGAGAGGGCGCCACTACGCCACACTGGCGTTAAAAGACGTCAAACAGTCCACAGTGCTGCCCGCACACAAGTTTACAACCTACAACCCATCGTGACCCCGAGATCTGATTTCCGGAGTCAATTTTGGTTTTAAGTTTGAGAAATTTCAAAAACTTCCCAAATCTCGAAGAAATCAACTCAAAATAGGACGTTTTCCTCAAATTCCCGAGGTTCCAAAATGTTTTTAAAATGATCACACTTAAAGATAACAAGGCGTCATTTTAACCGCGAGCGTGGTCATGGCAAGTCGCCTTACCCTTCCCCTCGGGACTTCAAAGGTGCGCGACGACGTATCGACCATCCTCGTCCACACGGCCACCGAGCCCGCCACGCGTCACGCGTCACACCGCAGGCTGCGCTCGAGGCTGCGCTCGCACCTCGCGGCACCGCGCCGCAACAATCTTCAAACGTCTCTTACTTAGCTGAACGAACATGAGCCGGAGCTAAAAAGAGCACCTGGCTTGCTTCGAGCCGAAGCAGAGCCGGCACAACGACGCAGAGGTAATAATTTTTAATAAAAAAAAGTTTGAGAAGATTGCGTGCGAGTGTAGACGTGACAATACGCGGGCGCGCCGCGGTCC
>NW_026267141.1:3284637-3285258 GCF_000697945.3 Frankliniella occidentalis | reverse complement strand
GGGGGGTGGAGGGCGACATGTTGCCAACGAGGAGGGGTTCATTAAATAATTGCAGAAGGGGTCCCCGTCTGCGATACGGATATCACAGCCAGCCGCGGAGGTCACCGGCGCGACCGCGGGGGAGGCGGCAAGGGGACACTCCGCGCCACCTCCAGAGAGTCCCTACCAGCGCAACATAATACAGAGGTTTAGTGTGATCAGGAGGGGCTCATCCCCTTCCAGAGTGTTCCCCTGCAGAGTGGAGAGCGAGAGAGACAATGCAGCCATTTACCCCCCCCCCCCCTTTCTCTCTCTCCACTTCTTCTAGAGACAACCCCTTCCTGCGGGGAGGTGGCCGGCGGTCAAGCGCAAGCTGACCTAACCGTCCCTCACCACCACCGGCGCTTCGCTCTAGAGTCTTAACCCGAGCTGCGTGCCGACGACGCCCACAGTGGCGCCAGTACGGCGCGTTTGCTCTCTAAAGAAGGCGACAAGAAAATGAAACCATATTTTTTTAATGCTGCGCCACGCGCAAAGCTGACGCACTGCAAAAGCGCAGAGTTAAACTGCAACAGTGCGAACAGCGCCAAAGCACTACAGTGCAAACAGAAAGCCTCACATCAGGGCACTTTTCTTTCATTT
>NW_026267141.1:3279438-3280082 GCF_000697945.3 Frankliniella occidentalis | reverse complement strand
GAGGAAAGTTTATCGGAAGCGAATTATTAACCTCGTCGAGGTTGGCAGTCTCGATTTAACCTCTTCCCCAGCCTCCCCTCTACTGTAAAAAAACATCTTTTCTCAATTTCCAACTTTTTCCCATAATTTTGATTAACGAACAACTCGTGTAAGTTAGCAAAGATTTACGAGCACAGTCGTAAGTTAGCGAATGCAGTCGCAAAATTATGACTTAAACCTTTTTATTTGCTAATGTGACCTCAAAGATTTCAATAGCACTCCCGGAGTTTCTGATCTTTTAATACCCACGGAACAGGCTCTCTATCAGTGAAGAGCCTTCAAGTCTAAATAAGCCTGCAAACATTTAGTTAATGTGTGCAATTGCAGAAGAACACCCGGAAACGCGCCGGCACCAGGGTCACAGGTCCCATGACGATGCCCTTCAGGCCTATCAGGCGACGCATTTCCGCCGATTGTAAAACGCCAATTTCCCGACGACAACCCTGTTAGCACCACCTTCATGACAAACCGCGCCTAGCCGCTCTAACCAATCGGTTTACGACCCTCAACAAGTGGTCGAGGCACCGCACGTCACCATCAACCATCACCGCACCCATCAAGCAAACACTGATAAACCTACTCTGGAAATCCAGCAAGTAGGCGAC
>NW_026267141.1:3275839-3278883 GCF_000697945.3 Frankliniella occidentalis | reverse complement strand
CCGGGACCGATATTGGTCGATATTGAGAATCAGAAAGAGGAGCGGGGTAGTCCCAGACCCTATCAGCAGCGGCGATACCCCGCGCAGGAAAATGCAATCAGCGGCGCCACGCGGGCATCAGTCGCGTCACGAGAAGCGCTACATCTAGTTAAGGAATTGGTCATCGGTCGGCTAACCGTCCACGCTCAGCACGGCGCGAGCGGTACGCACGGGTACTGGCACACCACTGGAGCGTGTCACATTCCAACAATGTTCAAAAAACGGTCATGAATTTAAAGCAATTGATAAAATTGATGCGCGAGTAGTAGGTTGCATGCAATATTTAAACAAAATGAACGCATTTATTTTAAAACGAAAGGAGGGAGGGGTTGGAATCTGACACGGTTCGGTGTGTCCCCGCCCTGTGGTCACACTGTGGTCACACTGTGGTCACACTGTGGTCACACTGTGGTCACACTGGTCACTCACCCGCCTTCCGCTTGCAGTCGAGGGCGCGGTAGCCGCGCAGCCCGAGGTCCTGCTGGAAGCGCGCCTTGGCCTTGAGCGTGATCCTGGACGCCTCCCGGGTCGTGGGGATGCGGTGCATCGCGTAGCTCCACTGCTTGACGAAGGGCAGCGTGTCGTGCCGGCCGCCCTGCTTGCCCTCCGACGGGATCATCTTGGTGACGGAGCGCTGGTCCGCCTCGTCGCTGCCGTCCGGCAGCATCAGCTCCATGCTGCCGTCGTTGAGCGACGTCTTGGAGCCCCAGTCCGGGTCGTCCGACGCCAGCGCGTTCAGGTCCGTGGACACGGTGTTGTTCATGACGGCGAAGCCTGCGGGGGCAGCGAGGAAGCAGTCGGGTTGAGATACGAACGCTTCGAATAAGTAGTAGTAACACCCGCAGGTGCAACATGCACTGCCACAAAAAGTCCGTTAAAACATTTCTAAACGTACCGCCTTAGAAAGGGAACCCATCCGGAAAAGAATTACAAAGACATTTTACATAAACACTAAATTTGCAAATTTTAAAAATCATTTTAAAACTACAAAGAAATATTTAAAAAATAGGGAAGTAGTTCAGTTATATTTAAACGAATTAAAACATATGTAACCACATTTTCCATGTTATTTAAAGGACTATTTTCGAAAAAAGTTCGACTTTCATTTTAAACAGATTAAAGAGAGTGGGGTGACCGAATTATTTGGGAAAATTGGAAAGCCTTGTCAAAGAGGAAACAGGTGCCATCCAGTTTTACTATGAAGAGCAGCGCCTAAAATCCACCTGCGCACTTTCAAAGCGTGAGCCCCTCCCGCCCCACACAAACACTGCACAAACAGACAGACCGGCCGGTCGGTCGGACGCCGAACGGTAAGTACTTGGGAGGTAAGTAAGTGCGCAACGACCCGAAAACAAATGACGACTGAGTCGCCTCGCCGCGGACCACGTTCGCAACGCGTAAACCGCCGAGGAGAACGGACGTATGATTCAAATATTCTAAATGTATTTATACGACGCACAACTTGCTTTCTGATATACGAAACGGGTAATATAATCATTACTTTTACTGTACAAGGAAGGCGCGGCGCGGATGCGGCGACGCCCATGAAGTCCTGGATAATCAGTCGTTTGCACTATCAAACCTCGGCACCTCAAGCGATAAGGCGATGGGGGGAGGGGTGGTACGCCCCCCCCTCCCCGCCCTGCCCCTTTCTCTTCATCTCTCTCCCCCACTCTCTCTCTAACATCACTGATGACATTAATGCGCCACTGTCAACTTCGATATGTCCTCTATTGGGCACTTCCAGCGGGAGGGGCCAGGGGAGCGGAGAGGGGAGGGGGAGGGTGCAACCCGCATCGCCGCGACCGCTCCGTCTTGAATCAACAATGACCCTGTAGAAGTGCTGGACCTTCCCCCCCCCTCCCCCCTCTCCACCGGACAAATGATCTAATAGCGTCAAAGATGCGGTGGCGGCACTTACAACCTCCCGGCCTAAATATAGCCGAAAAGGCGACCGGCGTCAAAGTGTAAACAAATCCAACGATTTACAAAACTATACATTGTGCAAAATAATGCTTTACAGTCATATGTAAAAATCAACGATTTGGTCGATTTTAACGAAATCTCGTTTGACAGCCTCGGGTACATTGTTGATCTAACTATACCTGCCTTTGCGTGTCACACTTATTATATGTAGGACAAGAGAGGCGCACCTAGATAAACGTCTACACGGGCCCCAAGTCGAAGCTGCCAACAGCTGACAATGACAACACGCTCACTCACCTCGGTCAGTTGGGGGCGACGAAGGGGAGCAGGTGACGGTCTCTTGGATGCCCGAAGAATGGGGCCAGTTTCACACAGTAACTTCACCACTTGTTGCACTACTCGACTTGGTCGCGAGCAGGCGCGCACATTGACACCACACGCAAACACACACACACACGCGCGCGCGCGTTCGCGTGCGTCGTAGAGGCACTCGGTGTGCTTGACGACCGCGACGACCGCCACCGAGCACCAACACGACACGGATGGCTGAAAGGGCTCGTGAGCGACGCGCTCGCTCCCTTCCCAGTCCGAGTCCGACTGCCCGCGCGGGTCGGTTCGGTTCGGCCGGCGGAGTCGAGCCGGCACGCCGCCGCTGGAGACGCCCCGCCGTGAGAGCGCGCTGCCCGCGTCGTCTGCTGCTCCGGCCACTGCTTCTCCTTGCTGCGGAGCGCGCTTTGCGTCCAGCAGGTCGCTGTCTTCCTCCCGTTGGCACTTTGGAACTTATCCAGTTGTTCGCCTTCCCGGTTGCTGGAGCGATGATGCGCGGTGGGTTGCCGAGGGGGGCGCACGCTTGCGGGGAAGAGAGAGGGAGGGAGAGACAGAGAGGGAGAAGGTGGGAGAGGGCGCGTGTCACTCGCGGGCCGATGCCGGGGACTGAATGACTGAACGCGCGACAGGGGAGCCGTGTGAAGTGTTCGGCGGGCGAGGCGCGAGGGAATTGAGAGGGAAAAGGTGTCTAGCCGCCCAACTCGCGTCGGGTGCGCGCGTCGGCGGGGCGGGGCGGGGCGGGGCGGGGCGGG
>NW_026267141.1:3275453-3275789 GCF_000697945.3 Frankliniella occidentalis | reverse complement strand
GGGCGGGGCGGGGCGGGGCGGGGCGGGGCGGGGCGGCAGGAGTGACGCAGGGTATCGGAAGATGCGCGACATGCCGCCGACAAGGAGCCACGTCGCGGTTCCGCGGCGGGGGGAGGGGAGAGGGGAGGGGCGGTCCTAGGTAAATGAGCGGTCTATATCTCCCCCCCCCCCTCCTTCACACACACTCAAACGCGCGCGCGCACGCGCACACGCGCTCACACACACAATACGTTTAGACGCGTCTTGTATTTTCATCACCTCGCTGTTTTGCGTTTTTATTCGCCTTATCGGGCCGGCCTGCGGCGGCGGCCTTATGGCTAGCGTCATAGACCCGAG
>NW_026267141.1:3270029-3275108 GCF_000697945.3 Frankliniella occidentalis | reverse complement strand
AAAAAAGAAGCAAACTAACTTCTTGTTTATCTCAGGGGCTGGACATGACTATCATGGTGAAGACATATGTGTTCCCCTAAACCCTGAAGTGGTCAAACAGAGGGCAAGATGTTTCCAGTGGATAACTTCGCAGCATGGTTTTCAAAAACATGTCTTACTTTAAACCAGGCCAATTAATGCCCGGCCAAAAATCCATCCTCTGAGCCGCTTTGTGTGCAGTTATTATTGTCTGTAGTTATTATTGGGGAAGGCTAAGGGAGGCGCTTGGCTGAACTAGGCGTGTCGTGCTGCCTGCAGACCCAGACCATGAAGCATCCCAGAGAACATGGTTTTGTCAAAGTGATATCAAGTTAGGCCTATGCCAGTGTCAAAATTTTGTCAAATTTTAGTGGCCTGATTTGACGTCAATTTGACATCCCTTAACGTCATGTGATATCAAAATGACGTCATATCAAGCCACCAAAATGACAAAATTTTGACACTGACATCACGTGATGTCATTTTTACAAAACCTTGTTCTCTCTGGGATGGATAAGGGAGGCGCAACAAATTTACCCTTTTCTACCGGAGGTTCATTCATTTTAGATGAGTTTTTAACTACTTTCCTTACTTGTCGTCTTGCGCACGCTTGCCTCGCGCTCTGTCCCCTCACCCCTCTTCTCGCCCCCGTCGTCGGCCAAAACCTGAGACCTGAGGGGTAGTTCCCCCCTCCCCACAGTGTCGCGACACCTCTCCCGCAGACCATACATCATCACACAACACCACCGCGCCTGAAGCTGGATGGAGAGCTGAGCGCACGGGAGGGGGCTTTTCATCCTGTGTTCACACATCATTTTTGTGGGGAAGCGTTTGCTTTCCTCAGATCCCAGATTACTTGCTTTAAATGAACTTAGGACCTGTGACTCCTAGGATAATGGGGTGGTCTAGTAGGATATAATGCTGCAACTAGAAACTGTGCGGGACAGAAAATGTCGTACAAACGTGTTACAAACGTAGAAGAACGCTCGTCCTACTCTTGCAACAGTACACTAAAAGCAAAAGTGTGCAACTGGCATGCACATGGTAGTGTTGAACTAAATGGTGCACTCTTTTGGGCGTTTGGCCTGAAAATTTGAATACTTGAAAGTGTTCAACAGTATATTTGATCGGACAGTTTAAAATGTCCAAAGCTGAATGGTCAACCCTGCACTTTATAGTGCACACTAAATGGCAAGAGACAACTTTTGTACGTAGGCTAGATGTGTTCTTGTGCACATCTAAATCAGTTAGGATACACATGAGGTATTCTATTGGTACAAAGAAAATTAAGGAAGAACAGGCCAGATCATCACAAGCCTTCCATTGTTTTTCGAAAGTCGTCTGCTAAAACAATTGAAAACAGTCAATTTCCGAAAAACAGTAGAAGGCTTGTGATGATCGGACCTGTTTTTCCTGATCTTCTTCATACCATGCAATAAAATACCTCATTTGTATCTACTTTACATACAAAATAAAGCATTTGTACCTAGAATAGGTACAACTCCTTACAGACAGAATCGTATCTGATGAAGATGTGCACAATAAGGGCACATCTAACTTAAATACCAAAATTGTCCCTCCCCCTTTTAGAGTGTGTTCAACTTTACTGGTGGCCACTCACTATCATTCAAATATCCAGTCAAACACTTCAAGCGCGCAACATAGTGTTGAGCTCTTCTTGCATGTGCACGCCAGTTGCGCCCTTTATTCATCAGCGTAAGACAGTTGTTAATGGTTGTGCTCGGGCGCATGCCCGCTTACAAAGTACTCAGCCAGACCCCATCCCTTGCGTCAGACTCGAGGCGGGGCCGGAAGAGCAATACAAGGCGGAGCAGGGGCGGAGCCGGGGCGTCGCGGGGCGTGGCGGGGCGTGGCGGAGCAGGGGCATAAGAAGCCACCCCCGCCATTTGCGTTGACGCGCCGTCGACCGGTCAGCCACAACAAGCGGCGGCGGGGCTTTGTATCAAATTAGAAGGCACCCCGCCCCTCGCCCCCCGCCCCGTTGCACCGCGGTTCAGCGCCGCCGGGGTGAGGGAATGACGCCAAGCAAAAGCCTTGTCGATATTGTTGTTGTTGTTGTTATCGTCCTCCACGACACACTTCGTAAGCGGGGCGACGTCCTCGACGTCACTGTTCTCGCGGTCGCGGTTACCACCCCCGCACCATGCACCTCTTACCCCAGCCTGGAGAATGCAGCAGGGGCGGGTCGCACAGGTTTATCCTGTTCGTGTGGGAGCAAGTTGTTACCACCATTGCTTTTTTTCTGAAAAAAGAACTTCATCGATAGATGCTTACGTCTACGGAGTGAGTCGATTAGCTTTTGGTTGAAAAACTTATGGTGTAAAGAAGGTCGGGGATGCAGAACATAACATCCGATAACACGGCGTTCAAGTGTTCTTTGCAGGCAGTTAGTTGGGGGTTTTTCCTTGCGCATTCAAAGCGATAATATTGAAGCTCTTCAGCTCGCCTGAGTTCGCCGTCTGAGGCCACATTCTCCATTATGACTTCAATATTATTGTGACTATGGATATTAGCAAATACATTTCTTGTTCGTGTTTGCTCAAATGTCAGAAATCATCGAAGCTCTGTAACTCAATTGACATCATCACGTGGTCAAGGTTGATAGGGAGCCCAGCACTTAGAAGAATGTCCTCCATCACTGCAAATCCTGGAGTGAGATTTCTGACCTAAAAAGAGCGAGAGTTTTTCTCCTTGCTCAATTAAAGTGATGATTTAGAAACCTCGCTCTTATTGAGAATGATTCTTAAATCTCACTCAAATCAAGAGAGATTTACTTCAGAAATCCTAACTCAAAAAGAGCGAGGTTTTCTAATTATCACTCAAATAGAGTGACATTTCTTAATCTATTGCTCTAATCGAACGAGAAAATCAAACCTCGCTCTCCAGAGGGCGAGAAAATTTGGTGCAAATTCTCGCCCTCCCTCGCTTTAGGATTCCTAGTGATACGTTATATCGTGCCCAGCATTCTTAATATCTTACGAATAATTAGTGTTCATAGTATGAACGCCACTGTTCATATGAATCTCACATTCATATCATAAAGAATTCTTTGCTGTCATAGTATAAACACAATCTATTCGTAATGTGAACGTCTTCATTCATAATATTCATGATTTTTGGATTCGTACGTATTATGAATTGCGTACCCTAGAGGCAATGATACCATACGGATGGGGCGCGTAGGCGGGTAGGCAAAGGCATAGTGCTGCGTCGTAGCCCTGACACACAGTATTTTTCTCGCACATCGCACATCCCTCTCTTATTAGCTCTATGTCCGGTACACCGATGATATGCAGTAGAGAGCCCGGGCCCTGCAGAGTAGACACACACATACACACACAGGTACACGCGCGCACACACGCACCCACACAGGTGCGCGCTCGCGCCGCACGTGTAGCCTGCGCGTACGGCCTGCAGGGCCTGCACCTGTTGCACTACCTCTATTACTCACACAAACACGCACCGCTCTCTCTCTCTCTCTCTCTCTCTCTTTCTCACGCACAGCCAGGTGCTCGCTCAGGCGGCCCGCGGGCCCGCCGGCCGCCGTCCGCGGTCGCGCCACCGTCCACCTCCGCCAATCCCGAGCGCCGGTCGCGCGGCCGCGGGGCGCCCCCCGGGGGAGGAGGGGGCGGGGAGGGGCTGTGGAGGGGCTGCGGAGGGGGTATTCGCGAGCGGACGCCGGCGACGCGTCGTGCAAAAGGGACCGCGAACGATCGGCATGCGCGGGGCGTGGTGCGGCGGAGGTTTGCTCTTGAACACGCCTCACGATATTAATGTCACCGGTAAAAACGTTTCACAGCGCGAACAACGTCATCGGCCGTCAATTTTCTTCCTCAAGTTTTCGTTTTAGATTTTTTTCAATTTTTTTTTTTCGGGTCGGTTATATTTCGGGGCGTTTGTTATCCCCGGTGGTAAACGGTGCGAGGCATACCCGGCGATAGCTCGCGAGCGATAGCTCGGCGGGGATCGATTTAGAACAGGTCGGCCCCCAATGCGGCGCGAGGGCGGGTGCGGCGCGTGCGCGGGTCGCGGGGTCGCGCCGCTCCGGCCGAGGAGCAGTAGGGCTCCCGGGCCTAAGAGCGCGGGTTACCCTAGAGCCAAAAACAGGGGGAGGTAGAAAAAAAGGGGCATTCTCGGCCTGCCTGTGTCTCGGCTTGAGCTTCGGCTCGAGCCAGCCCGCGCGTGCACGGTGGGCGCGATTGAACCCAACCCAGACTTTTTCTAGCCTGTAATAATAACTATATACCATAAAGCGTGCTGACGGATGTGGGGTAACGCCTGGAAAACTCCCTGCCACGTTTATGCCAGACCAGCGCCGGGCAAGAAGTGTTCTCGACCCGCGCACTGCTGAACCGCGCGCCGAACTACAACGCGTTACCTGTGAGGCGCTGCGAGGCAAAAACGAGAGCGATGTTTCCACGCTTTGATTGTACTTATTGGAACTGCTTGGAAACCGGCTTCCTCGTCTTAGAAACCAAACCAATAAGCTCTCGTTTTCGAGACGCGCGGTTTTTTGACCCCCTTTCCATCCTTTTATTATTTTGGGGGGTTGGGAGGGGGAGGGTAAACTGATGAGAAAATCTCGCGTGCGAATATACTTGGAAGCCCGTGGTGCGGCGTACTACTACGGCGGACGGGCGGTGAACGGCCTCTCATGTCCGAGAGCATCTCCGCTCCGGAACAATCGACGAGTCACGAGGAGAGGGTGGGGGGATGTGTGAAACAACGCAATATTGCGACCGCCAAACCTTCTGTATTCGGTATGCATCACCAAACGTTAGTGCAAAGAAAAGGATTGAAAATAATACGTTGAAAGTGCATTTGCAAGATGAGTTGTCAAAACGGTTTCACCCGCCGTTTCCTAGCCTAGCTTGAACGCCACGCGACGCCACCCATCACTCTACATAGAGTTAGTTCGTCTGCGTTGCACTACAAGGAGGTGCCTGACCGCCCAGCGCAGGTCGCGGTCGGCACCGCGGTGTAGGGCTGTGCGATATCTCGATATTTCGATATCGATACGATATCATGTTGATATCGAGG
>NW_026267141.1:3257252-3269339 GCF_000697945.3 Frankliniella occidentalis | reverse complement strand
GTGTGTGTGTGTGGTCGATGCAGTCGCAGCGTCACAGAGAGGTTGTTGTTGTTGTCAATGAACGCCTACCGAGTGACGACAACGTCGATTATTGTCTATTTTGGTGGAGCCAAAGAAGGAGAAATGGACCGGGTGGCGTGAGTCAGGTTGAGACGAGTCGAGTGGAGCCATCGCTTTTATGAGATTCAGATGAGGTCCGCAGCGCGCGGGCCGCGTCTTCAAGAGGTACAGAGGGAGCTCGCTGAAGAACCAGAGACTATGTGAGTGCTTGCAGATAGAGCACACTTTGAAGCACCAGTGAGTGTCCAAGACAAACTGTCGGGCAAAGTCGTCGATAGAATGTCGAAAAACCGACAAAAATTATGCACGACTGATACTTGAAATGGTATTCTACATAAAATGGCTCGTGACACTCACAATGATCATGTACTCAGGAGGGGGTCGTAGGCCAAAGTATGCACTACGTACTGTACCTCCCTCTCTTATGACGAAGAACTGCCCTTCGTAACGAACAAAGACATTGAAGCATTTGTAATACTTGTTTGTTAAAATAGAAATCAGTGTATGAGGGAGGGAGGGAGGGAGGGAGGGAGGGAGTACGCCATTTATATCCCCAGGCGGGTATGGAGGGAGAGCGCCCGGCGCGGTAGGCAACATCGCGAGCGTGGCGCACGGCTGCGCGGCTGCGCGGCGCGAGGCCTACCCGGCAGGCGCTCCAGCGCGCTCCAGCGCGCTCCAGCGCTCCAGTCCAGTGGAGCACGCGGGCACGAGCGCTGGGCAGGCAGACTGGGGAATTCTAGCGGAGGATCCGTCAGACACTGTTTACGGAGGTAGGAGGGGGGGGGGCTTAGAGCCGTGTCGTGAGTGGAGCCGATCGGTGTGCTCAGCTGGCCCGCCGAGGACATAGAGGAGAGGAGTTTTGGTGTGTGGCCTAGCCGCTCGTGAGAGAGCGTTTGCAGAGCGCGCCGCGGTCCGCATCGCTTGTGGCAGTCCGAGCGAGTTATTGAACCTGTTACACGCGTTTACTCTCAGTGCATTCTGCAATGATACCATACGGATGGGGCGCGTAGGCGGACTCACTCACTCACTCACTCACTCACTCACTCACTCACTCACTCGCTCACTCACTCACTCACCCACTCACTCACTCACTCGTCTTTGGGATCCCCTGAGGCGTTTTTTTATGGGGGGGGGGGCTTTCGAAGTATCGTGTGTAAACGTGTGTAAAAAAATAGGAGTTGGGGGTGACTTCAAGGGGGGAGGGCTTGCGGGCCTACTATGCGACAACATAATGAGAGGCTTATTTGAATATTGGCGCCTTTAAAGCCGGCGTTGCCGGTTGTTATTGTATACATTCGGCCATGGAATAACACGTGCCTGGCTAATACCCAATAGTTGCAATAAATAGATAGAATAACTTAAAATACCACTGTACAAAAACAGTCGTTGCATGGTCGGTGGAGCGGTTTTCCAGCCTAATAATGAAAACAAACGAGAAGCATGCTCCTCATTTATTTCTAGCGCTCACGGGGTCACGGCGTACGGAAAACACATTATTGTTAGCAAGGATTCAGACGTTTGCAATACGAATCTATTCTTTGCAATCATTTGCAGTGCGCGGGCAGAGAAAGCCGGAGAATAACCCGGGATTAAGTGGCCGCGGGCCGGAGGAGATGCCAGATGATGTGCGCCCCTCGGGCCGGGTTCACGTGTCCATGCGCGCGGTGGGTGCAGCCCCTCCACCCCCCCCCCCCCAAGTGACGCACTCCCCAAGGTAATAAACCGATGGCGCGTCCCTGAAGATCATCTTCTTGTAATCCTATTCATACTATTAATATTCACCCGCGGCAGGCGGAGGGCGGAGCGGGTGGAGCGGGACGAACAAACGAACGCGACAAAAAGCTCACGGCAGTGCGCTGCGTCGCGACCGCCAAGTCGGCAAGTCGCTCAAAATGTTGTGAACCGACTAAAAAACAATTTGAAAACTCTGCCTTTCTTTCCCTCCCCACATATACGTACGCATTTCTTTGTTTACAAACTTCTCTGCGCCTTGTGTTCATCATAGAAGAAAATCTTTCACAAAACCCTCGATCTTGAGCACATATTGGTATTGAACTCGGTGAAAATTGATGACAGTAAATCGACGTCGAATAAAATAATCGTAATTTTTAGCTGGGCCTACTGATCATTTTCGCAACAGCAGTTTACTTTCGTCAGTGTTTTACCTGACCTGTCCCTCCAAAGAAGATATAATGGCTCGATCGTTGTCGACGAGGGGATTCCCTATGGTGCGTTGTTTGTTCTGCTGAGAGACAAAGAAATCTAGCAAGTAGTACAGCTGATCAAAGTATACATTGATCACACTCTGAGCGCACTGTGGTGTGTTTGGGATGGGAATTCCATCTGAAATTCAGCAGTGCGCTTACATATGCGGTGTCAGTGGTTTCAACGGAGGTTTTCAGTCTAGAATGTGATTTATCGCAGTGCAGCTCGAAGCTGATTTACCCCACGCACTTTTGAAGCAATACTGTACCGCACGCAGGCGTGCGAGCGGGTTGCCTAGTCGCGGCCGTAAGGCGCCATGGTCAGCGACGGTAGCCAGACCCCGCCCGCACGCCTGCGCGATACAACATAGCTTCAAGTGCGAGAGGGGTTAGTCGGCAACCTGATGTGATGATAACAGCAAATTGCCAGCAATCAGCACTGCGCACGTTAAGTAAAATTTGGTCAATTTGAACCGTAAACGTGCTCCGCTTACGCATTTTTTAATACGCCAGTATGAACAAATTTATGCGAACGTATCAAAAATGCGTAAGTCGAGCATGTTTTACACAACTCTCAGCCAAGCTATGAATAAAATTGTTCATAAGCTTTTAGTGCGTACCGAACACCGCGCATTTCCTCGATCCACTACCCCCTTCCCCCTTCTCTTCGCTTCATCGCAGCAAGCAATAATCCACACGGTTTTGCTTTTGATTGCTCCGCATCGGGGATGCTGTGCACCGGTGCGTAGCGCGAGTCGAGCAAAGGGAATCTCCCCGTCGTTGTGTAACGCACTGTGTGCAGCACCCTCCGCCCCCGCCAGTAGTGGTCACGCTTATGTGGAACCCTCGAAAACAACTGTATACTGCGCCACCCACTCCGTCTCTCTCTCTCTCTCTCTCTCTCTCCCTCCCTCCCCCCCCCTCTCTCTCTCTCCACCCACAGCGACACACCAGGACACACACATTCACCCTCACACTCACTACTGCTGACTGGACCAGACCGACCGAGACCGACAGAACGTTCCCATCTCCGTCACAGCCGTCGTCACCATCACGGGTCACGCCTTCAAAATGTTAACACTCGGTGAAGCTGCCAACGACCCGCGACCTCCCCGACGACGTAGGATTACTCGAATGACGATAGACCTTTTCGACAGTGGTTCAGGTTATTACAAACAATTTGGAAAGCTGCAACTTTTTTTTCTTTTGGACCTTTTGACATATTTGACTTTGACAACCTAGGAGTCGACAAACTCGGCTTTTTAGTGTACACAGTAGTATGTACAGCAGAAGTACATCGGAAAACAGGATTAGTACAGCCAAATATCATCCGGAGAACGCTCGGAGTAAGTCGGAGTACACGGAGGAGTACCGGGTGTTAACGGTGAATACGCAGCAGTGTTGCGGGATTGCAGAGGGCCGTGGCCCCTTATGGGTATAAAGAGTAGGCGAACCCGCAACACTGCTGCGTATTCACAGTTACACCTGGTACACCTGGAGTACGCGAAGTACATTCATTGGAGTACATCAAGCATTGTACCTGGTGTCTGATTAACCTCGGATTAAGGTAAGGCTTGGGTGAAACTGGAAAAGTCGGGCAAAAAACACCGTTTTTTTAGTTTTAAATCTTCATGCTAGTGAAATCAAGAAAAAGCTCTCTATATTATTCTAAGTTAGTTTGTCACGGTTCTTTTAACATATAATAAGTGTATAGTTGGACATAACACTGTGCGCAAGAGCTATATTGAAATTTCATAAGAAATTTATAACTTCAAAATAGCTCTTGCGCACAGTGGTAAGTCCAACTATAGACTTATTATATGTTAAAAGAACCGCGACAAACTAACTTACAATAATATAGAGAGCTTTTTCTTGATTTCACTAGCATGTAGATTTAAAACTTAAAAAAATCTGCTTTTTACCTGACTTTTTCAGTTTCACCCAAGCCTTACCTTAACCCCGCTTACTTTTTTCCTATGCAACCCGCCCGCACGGCTCCATCCGGGACTGCATACCCACCAGGCGCAGGGGACCAGCTCCAAGCGCCAAAGCATCGCTCCGCCACTGTTCTTGCAGCCAATGCTCCAGGGGCGTTACAGAGGGGGGGGGGGGGGGTAGCTAGCTGGTCCGCAGGGGTAGCTCGCGGTCCGCGGTTGTGGTCAGCTACCCCCGGTTTTGCTGAGCACTGTTCCGTATCGACCGGGACGCACTGCGATAACACTTACGTACGGTACAATCATAATAAGGTAGTGTGCCACCCGCACTGAACGTGTTCGGCGTGTCCGCATGGGTGTCCGCGTCCGTGTCCGCCTCTCTACGTCCGCCTTCACCAACTTGCCGACATCGAAAACACTAAAACAAAGGTGCGAAATCCTATCTTTCCAGGGGTGTTCAACCCATTATTGGTACGCTAAAGTGTGCATTTTCGGATTTTCCCAAATATTTTCTGAATGGGCAAACCGATCACATTTTGGGATACATTGTCGCATTCCTCGCAGAATTCCGCGTCAAACGATCCTACATGTGATAGGGTTCTGATAAGCAATCACGGAGGGTGCTCAGGAACAAAGTGATCGAATAGAACAAATAAACGAACGAGGTGGATGAGCGAACGGGAGCGTCGAACGCGCTATAAGAGCAAATGGGACCAGCAGCAGCTGTTCGTTCAAGCGTTCACTGCCCGTTCGTTCACCGGTCTGGTTCCTGAGCCCCCCCCCCCCTCCGAAAATGAAAAGCAAGTCAAAAGCAAAAAATTCTATCAATTCATGCCATTTTTGAACAGACCCATCATATGTATACATGCCCATAGGCTCGTTCGACGCGGAAATCTGCGTAGATTACGAAAACAGGTATGAGAATCCATTTTTATTTCATAGGAACGAAACATTTCGAAGAAACATAAACTGGAATGCCTTTGGAGCTTTAGTGCCCTTAAAAGTTAGGATATCCTTCCTTTGTTTTACCATATAGTGAAGTCTAGAAGAGTTGCCTCGCTGTAGGTTCTTTGCCACTCTCACGATACGTTATTTTTCGCTAAGCTTCTAACTTTCAATTTAATATTCAAAGAACCTTGAAACTTCTTGTTAGATCTCCGACTGCAAACGTAACTCCCGCGGGTCAGAAAACTTCGATACTATCGAAGACGCTGTTGATGTTTCGGTCCGGGTCGGGGTGTCTGGCCATCAACAGAACACATGTTATGGTTATGGTTATATTTTGAAGATTATTGATCTGACATCTCTTGATTCCTGGAAGAGGTAAACCCTTTAGTCACGCGTGATACTCTTCTGCTTGGCGGTTGTTTCAATTGTGAGTATCTGCCTCGAAACTTGTCTAGAACAAACGAACCTAACCTTTAAAATATGGGCAGTTGGGAATGTGTACACTTTGTTTTCTGTTCCTACAATTGTTTTGTCAGTTTTCAGGTTCTGAATTTTGCGTGATGGCTGCAGCTTTGGATATTGTGAAGGCTGGTGACTACATAGCTATTCAGCGACAAGATTATTTCAAGCTCCATAAGGTGGCCGAAAATGGGACAGTAAATCTTGGCAAAGATATTTTAGACATTGGCATGGTAATTGGAAAATCTGTATGGACAACGTACAGAATGGAACAGAAAAAAGGGGGAAGACGAAACTACCAGTTAAAAGAATGTAGTGTTAATGACCTGAAAGATGACTCAATAACTATGAGTAATAATAGTACAACCACTAGTGGTACCGACAATCGTAACATCGTTGATGATGGCAGTAGTCAGAAACTTTCTATGGAAGAAATAGTTAGTTTAAGAGATGAGGGGCTTTCTTCCAAAGAAATTGTCGGGACCCTGATTGAAAACAGTACGACATTTCAAAGTAAAACAGAATACTCTCAGCAAAAATATCTGAAGAAAAAGGAAAAGAAATACTTTGAATACATAACAGTGAGAAAGCCAACCCTTCGTCTAATTGCTGAAATTATGTTCAGGTTGGATCAAGGGAAAATATTTGGCCTCCGAATGGATACATTGTCTCAAATAACTACAGCAGTCAATCTCCATTCTCATGGGAGATACATAGTTTTTGAAAGTGGATGTCAGGGACTTCCTGCAGCAGCAATGCTTAATGGACTCTCCAGTGAAGGCAGACTTGTTTATGTTCATCTTGGAAATTACCCTTCAAAGCAAGCCTTACTAGCTCTTAATTTGACTGAGGAACAAGATAATTCACTAATTTGTGTTAATATATATAACTTACTACGGAAAATTAAAAGTGAAAGTAATGGCAATTCAGCTGAAGAAGCCATTGTACTGGCAAAAGATCAAGAAGTATTTAATGATGAAGAAGTGAAGAAAGAAGAATCATCTTCCGAGAAAATTGAATTAACCCCTGCTTTAAAGGAAGAAAGTACCACGCCAGAAAAAGAAATGAAGATATCAAGTTCTGAAGAAGCTAATGATAAGGATCAGATACTCACCAACTCTGACCAAGAAAACAGCTGCCCAAATAAAAGAAAGCACAGTGAGAGTGGCAATGATGATGGATCTGCAAAGAAGAAGTCACGCTGGGAGGTTGAGACTGACAGAGCTGCAAGCACACTAAGCGCCAAAGCAGATGGACTAGTTATTGCCTGTAGAGAACACCCCTCTTCTGTCTTAAAAGCTCTTCTCCCATTAATTGCACCATCCCGTAACTTTGTTGTGTATGGGCAAGTGAGAGAGCCCCTTTTAGAGCTTCTTCAAGAACTTATCAAAAGGCCTGATGTCACTAACGTAAGGCTCACTGATACATGGCTTAGAAATTATCAGGTAGAGTCTAACAGGACACATCCTCTGGTAAACATGACGGGTAGTGGAGGGTATTTGTTGACTGGAGTAAAAGTTCAGCTTTAGCTGTTTAAGGCAATTATTGATGTAAAAATTGCATTTTTTGTTAATTAATAAAAATGGAGTATTATCTATAGTGTATTAGATATTAATATTGATGTGTGCTCTATACACTGTAAATTTTAAGAATAACAACATATTTTGATTTGATAACCCAACACAGATTCTTTAATCACAGTCACAATTTCACAGGCAGTGATAAACAGAGATAAAAAGAAACTGAAGAGAAGCAGAGCGGATATAACAAAATAAAGTAATATAAACAATAAAATTCACCCACATTTAGTATGTTACACACCAAATTATGTTCAGGAAAATAAGTAGACATGATATAATGAAACATTTTGAATGCCTAAAACAGACCCATTTAGACATAAAATTGACAAAACCCCAAAAAAGTAATTGTAAGCATCACAGATAACATAAATATCTTACCACTACGTATAAAAATACATAAAACTCTAGACACTTTGCTAATCTGTGTGTAAATGTATAAAAGATGACAAAATTATTTTTGAAATCAAAGATACTAATGGAACTGGAAGTGTTAAAATCATAGAATTCAAATCAACACCAACCTCAAGTCATTGAAAACCAAATTTTCAATTTTAACAGGCACCAAGAATACTGAATATTCTGAATTGAATTTATTCAGGCTTTTGGCTACTCTCTCTGCTTTCACTGAAGGAATGTAAACGTTCAATTGAAACACTCAATTGTTCTAAGCTTCCCATTAAGCTTTGCATGTATTCTTGACCAGCACGTAGACCTTCATCGCTAAGGGGTGAAAAGAGCTCTCCTTGAGCGCCCAAATCAAAGTGGAGGCGTGCAAGACGCTCTTGTTGTTCCCGAATTCCAGTCATTTGCTCCATACTGCAATCCTTTCCTAAACACAAAGGTTATCTTTTCGTTAGGTAATTTTTTAAAAAATTATGATTATAATCAAAAGAAAAATAAACCCACCAAATGCACGTAATTTGCCAGTGTGAAAGTCCTCTAGTAAGTGAAGGAGAGCCTCCTCCATACGATGAACGTCTGTTACATCTGTTAGAAAACAGTGATGTTCACAAGAGCGATCAGGATCTCGCATGCGGTATCGTAGAGCCGACCGGCTATCTTGGGCAGTCAGTCTTGACCGTGAATTCAGGAGATGACTTAGCTGACTGTGAGAGCCGGTACTGGTAAGACCTATGCTTGTGGCACCTGACAGGCAGGTTGTGATGCATAGGATTGCATTTCATACGCAGCAGGCAGTGCATATACAGGGGTTGTGCCATGAAGAGCAAAGTGTGAAGAACCATGCACAAAACATAAAACAAAAGAACAAAACAAAAAATGCCAGTGAGTATCAATGCCAATAATGATAGGTCTGTCAATATAACTATGGCAAGAACTAAAACTACATTTAATTCAAAATCAATGATAACAAATAACCAAAATGCAAGAATATCTGCAAAATGCCAGCCTATGCTACCCTATACTTCTTAGGCAACTACTACCATTACTTTGGAATTAGGTTGGTTCTGCCAAATCAATCCAATTATCTAGCTAAGTAAGCAATAATTCTGAAAGTTAAAAATAAATAATACCATAAATAATAAAAAGTTATCTAGCATCATACAAATTACAGTACAAGGAAGTCTAAGATAGATGCGAAGCTGGATCATTCACAAAATAAATATGAGCAGCATACACAGAACAAGCATAGGCCCACTCTGTGTTCAAAAGCACTTCATTTGAGTATAATGAAAGATCTTACATACATTTTGATTCAAGTTCCCTATTTCTATATCTACATAATCATGTATTATATGTAGTAATTGTTAAGAATTACAATTAAAATGTTTGCAAGAGAATAACTTTATGATTTTTGATTTAAGATATTGCTTACCTCTCTTAATTTCAGCCCTAGGTGCATTCTGCCCAGTCTTTGGATTCCGATCTCTAGGCGGTCTTGTTCCTCCATGTTCTGATATCAGTGACGGACCACGTGAAAGCTTTTCATTAACATACAGTAATCGTGTATTAGGCCCTGCAGACAAAAATTAAAGGTTCCTTTTTAAAAACAAAAACCTTTTTAAAATTACACAGATTAGTAGCAAAGATGCAATAAATCCAACCATTGCTGACGGAACTCATAGTTGGTGCTGTTGCTATCCGGCTAAGAGATCGAGAGGTACCGGATCCTAAACTTGTACCGTGACTTGGGCTTGGTCCAGCGGCAGTAGAACTTCTTACACTATCTGGGCCTGCTGGTGTTGATACCTGAATGGCATCATCATCACATGTGGGAATACGCTCATATTCCTGATGATTTACTACTCGCTACAGAGAAAAAACACAAAGCACACATGAAGCACATGCAATCGTATCAAAATTGATACACACTGCCTTTTAAGCAGGAAGAGAAAGAATTACTGAAAGCTTTTTCTTCTATGATTAATTCCTAATACTACTTGTTAAGACTGGTTAGAAACATCCATCACCAAGAAGACAAAGCATTTATTAATTAAGTCTTCGGTTCATGCAACACATAAGAAGCATGTTCAACCTTGATAGTTTAACACAACAGCAGTTTGATTCAGTTCACTGAAGTGACATCATTGTTGCTGATTTAGGGTTTATGTTTATGGGTACGTTCATGCAGATAGGTAAATACAAAACTTCTCCTTTTCTCTACATCTACTTGAAAGATAATTAAATAAAGAAATCAAAAGGCAATTTCCAACATACTCATGGTATTACAATACTTTTCGTTTGTAAAATTATGCCAAGTTTAGTTTTCTGAGAATCACAACTAGTCATATACTTTTGTTCACTTCAAAAATTTACCTTGGTGCTGTTAGGAGTTGAAGGAGAGGTTTGAGTTATCCTGCAAATTGTTGGGCTGACAGGGGGAGTCGCTCCACCTCGAACTTCATCATCATCACCAACAAGCTGCTGTAGTTCACAGCCTTCATCTAAACGATTAGCCATTATGCTTTCAGGATTAGGGGGAGGGGGGTTCAAATTTTCATCCTCATTCACCTGAAAAATATGAGAGCATTAAATCAAAATTTCCTAAAGTGTTTTCTGCTGAGTTCATATCGTTTTCTAAAGAGCATGCAGTCAAGATGCAATATATGGATACAGAAAAAGTGTAAACAGCACCATGATAATTGGCTAAAACTTACATCGTCCTTCGGAGACATCTCAGTCTCAGATGTAGTCGGCATTTTTGACATGCACACTCCAATACAGACAATACACAGAGACTAGTACTTGGAGGTCAAAATAAATACATATTTAACTACACCTAGCCAAAACATTTCCAAACTAGACATGCCAAAAGTTCAAAATCAAAATCGGTTAGAGACAACCAAAACACTGCAACAAAACATCACAACATAAACAATTATTAGATTTGAAAAACAGCAATTAGATATAAAGCTCATACATAAAATACGCTGAAAAGTATCCTTGACAACCAAAACTAGGTGTTGTACTTGGCACAAAAGTAATGCGTATTTTTATTTTATTTTTTTACGCATACGAGTCAAAGATAGGAAAGGAAAGTATAAGATGTACAAGTGCGATTAACCTCAAAAGCACACAAAGCTACAGTTCACTTCACAATAAAACATGCTACGTATAGCGGTACGACGAATAGCACAAACACTCGTACACTTGCAGAAATATGACATACCCAGAACGATGACAGGGCCGATATTGGATGAGAAAATGTAGGAGAAAAAAGGACAACGGGCTTCTAATCTTTAAAAGTCCTCGACTTTGCGATTCATGTTCTGTCTGTCAACAGTCAACATAGAACAGACAGCAGAACAGCAAACAGCTGACGCTGCCGCCGACAGCCGACGGCGAGGACTAAGTAGTTCAATGACGCGCCACCAGATGGCGGATGCTGATTGTCTTCCACGTTCCCCTCCAACCTTCCCCCTTTCCCACGAGTTCAGTTTTCTGTTGAGCCAAGATTTCGTACGCTATTCGTTATTTTCTCTACGAAGAATGATCAGAACTACAGTACAGATCTGGTCGACTACGAACAACAGCCAAGAATCATCGCGGTCCCCCGCGCAATTTCAAATCTTGGCGTCACCGGAAACGACGCAGCCCGACCGAAGACCGACTTCCGGCCGAGCCGAACTCGGCCGTATCGAGCCGAAAGACGCCGAAGTTTGGCCGAACGTGAGCCGAAGCCCGAGGCCCGAGGCGACCTCACCGCGCAGCTGGGAGAAGTACGACTTTGCAAGAACTCTGTGCTGCTTGGGCTGTTGACAGGTGCGGACGCCCGGCCGGCCGCGCTGCTCCTGCGGAGCGTGGCCCCGCACGTGTAGTGTGTCCCGTTGATCGTTACGGCCCTGAGCCTGGCGCCAGTCTCACCCCGTCCCCTTGTTGCAGCTTCAGCTCCAGGCGTTTGACTGCCCTCGCTCTACACTGGCCTCCACCGTGGCTGCCCCCAGCATCCAGCCGACAACACCCGCAAGCATGGCCGACTACCTGATCTGCGGAGGTACTGGTTACGTCCCCGAGGACGGTCTGACCGGCGCGCAGCTCTTCGGCAATGGCGACGGCCTCACCTACAAGTGAGTACCCGGGGTTGTCGTCGCCCCCGCGCCCAGCACCTTGCCGTCGACGGGCTCGTGCGGGAGTGAGGTTATGTCCTCGCCGTCGTCGCCGTCCCCCCTGCGAGGCACCGCGGCCGCGGTGGACGAGGTCATGGTCTGCTCGCGGCCGTGGTGGTAGCGCTTGGGCGCGCCCCTCTCACAAGGGGTTGGGCCCTTCTGTGTGCGTCATTCTGTGGTCGTATTCCTGCAGCCCTAGTCTGACTGGGGAACAGGTCCGCCGAGCCACCCCACCCCCACCCACTGCAACTCGTTGGAAGCTGAGCTGAGGGGATGACCCCCTCCTCTCCTGCCCCTCGAGAGCTGTCTCCCATGATGGGTGCTGCTCCCCCCCCCC
>NW_026267141.1:3239484-3256847 GCF_000697945.3 Frankliniella occidentalis | reverse complement strand
GGGGGGGGGGTTGGTCAAGGTTGTCGCCATAATCCTGACTGCCAGTGGTTTATTTTTAGAGTCGCATTGTTTTTTTTGTGTCCTTTATAAATTTAAATCCCCGACAAGCCTCGGTCCAGAGGAGGCTTGAGGCGCTGGATTCTTGTTATGTAAAGGCCCCGGAGACACTGGAGTGGCCGTGGCCCGAGATGGGAGGGAGGGGGGGGGGAGGAAGCCAACCTGAAGCTGGATAAAAATACCCCACGGGATCGTCTTACGGCCTCGCCTGCCCGGCCTGGAGATAAGTCATGCTGGTCGGGCAGGGACAATGACCGCTCTGGGTCCTAGCGGGACCAGCGACTGGACAAGTTGCCTGAAAGGTCTCCACCTGTTGTCCGACAAAGAGTAACCCAGTGTGAGCGCGTGGCCCACGGGCCGCTTGTCTCCATGGGCTCTACATCACGTCGCCTGGATGAAGAGAGAGACAGAAGTGGGGGGGGGGGAGTTCGAGGTCGAGGTGTTTTGATCCTGGAACTCGCCTAGTTACGTAAGTTGGCGTACACGCACAATCGCCGCTCGTGTCCCTTACGTAAACGCGCGCACTTCCGTGGGGAGTTGTTGCTTTAGGGGCTGTTCGCTTCGACTTGGGGATCTAAATATTACGGGGTCCCTTAAAGCTCCGGCCGGTCATCGGAGTCGGTAGGGGCCTCATTTTATATGTGCCCCGGTATAAAAGCATCATGGGGTCCCACGAACCCCAATGTCAGTCCTGGTCCTTTTGGAACCTCGTAATATTTGGACCCTTTAAAGTCACGTGGTTTGGGCACAGTCCCTTCTCTACCCTTCCGCTAAGCACAGGAAAATTAATGACGAAAGGAATGAAGCCGTTCCCTGGCTGAACTCCACCCCGTCCTCCCCCTCGAAAGCACAGCTCAAATTCACGCCCGACAAGAAAACTAGCATGAGACGCTACCGTCGCGGTCTCGGTCGCGGTTGGGAAGGAAGAGTTAGCGCGCTGTCTGTTGTCTGTCTAAACGGCTCAGTCTCCGAGCGGATTCTTAAGCCCTCTTCGGCGCAATTCTGAGTCTGGCTTCCCCCGTTTGTCTTTTTCAAGGGCGTCCGCGGCCCTCTTCCTCCCCTCTTCAGCAGCCGAACTGACAGCCGTCTGACCTAACCCGTCAACCCTTTCCTTGTTTCAGTGACTTCATCATCCTTCCGGGCTTCATCGACTTCACCGCGGACGACGTGGTGCGTATGTAATAGCCAGGTCTGGCTCCCCGTCCCCGTCGTGGTGCTCTCCTGGAATTCCTGACCCCCCCCCCTCCCCCATCTCACAGGGGGACGCGTTTGCTGAGGCGCGCCACGCAGCTGCAGGAGCGAGCGTTGTATGCCGCGACTATGGTCTTGACGGCGCTGATCGATAGGCGAGTGGGCCTGAGCGGGCTCACTCAGCGGTCCCGGCGTGGCCCAGCCAGCCGCTGCCCGGGGATGGGACCTCCCGCCCCCATCCTCACCCCAACCTCCACCCCCGCCCCTTGTTTTCAAGGTCGTTTCCTCCCGGGCGATCGTCCTTTATGTCTAGTGTCATTTCTAATGGAGCTTTTCATTTTTCTTGTTTAGGAACTTACCTCTGCTCTCACAAAGAAAATCACTCTGAAAGCACCTCTGGTTTCCTCTCCCATGGATACAGTAACGGAATCGGAAATGGCAATTGCTATGGCTGTAGGTATTTCCCTGTTCACCGTTCACTGTTATGTTCTGTAATTTATTTCCTTTAATTATTGGAACATAAAACTTTTCAGCTTTGTGGCGGAATAGGAATCATTCATCATAACTGTACTCCTGAGTATCAAGCAAATGAAGTTAACAAAGTCAAAAAGTACAAACATGGTTTTATTAGAGATCCTGTGGTTCTAAAGCCAGATGACACAGTGAGTAATGTAGTTTTATCAGTTGTCTTCCTGTAGGAATGTTTTAAAAATTGATCCTGTGGGGTCGTTCCAATACTAAGTGACATAAAGGGGGGGGGGGGTACAAATTTTATTGGGTCTCATAAGGATCAGGAACATCATTAGAGTCCATAGAGACCCCATAATCTGTATGTTATGGGGTCCTACACGCGGTCTTGATCCTTTTGAGACCCCAAAATACTTGAACCCCCCCCCCCCCCTAAAAAAAGTCACGCAGTGTAGTATTGGCAGGACCCCTTTCCATCCGTGATAGATTTGCTTTACTATTTCTCATGTATTTTATGTAGGTTTTTAAACAGTAATCAAATACCTTATCTTAGATTTTGAAATTCCTTTTACCTATTAGAAATCTCCATTGTATTGTAAATCCAGTCAATTATTGCTTTGCTAGGTGGGTGAAGTCTTTGAAACAAAGAAAGAACATGGTTTCTGTGGTATCCCAGTAACAAATACTGGAAAATTAGGAGGCAAACTTTTAGGTATGGTTACCTCTCGTGATATTGATTTCTTGGAGGGGAAGCAGAATCATAACATCAAGCTGGAAAACGTAAGTATTATAAGTTTTGTAGCCGAAATTCGATCTTGCTCCTTCACAACTATTTCCCTTGGCTTGCTTACTGCTTGTCATTCTTGTTATCTTGCTTACTTTATGTGATTTTCGTCGATTGTCTTGACCTGAGGCATGAAATTGTTTTATTTTTCAGGTAATGACAAAGAGGGAGGATCTAGTTGTTGCATCTGCTGGTGTCACTTTAACTGAAGCCAATGATATAATTGAAAAGTCAAAGAAGGGAAAATTACCGATAGTCAATGATTCTGATGAGCTAGTTGCTTTAATTGCCAGAACAGATCTGAAAAAGGCTCGTAGTTACCCTGATGCCAGTAAAGATGACAATAAACAATTACTTGTTGGTGCAGCAATTGGAACACGCGAAAATGACAAGGAGCGATTACGTCTTCTTGCTGCGGCTGGAGTAGATGTTGTTGTTCTGGTTTGTACATACATTTATCATCTAACACCCCTGGCTTTTATTCTTTAACATTGTTTAATTGTTTCTCTCTTTCACCTTCTTTCAGGATTCTTCTCAGGGTAATTCAACTTATCAAATTGATATGATTAGATATATTAAACAGACTTATCCTGAACTTCAAGTCGTTGGAGGAAATGGTAAGCCCTTACCATTATTCATTTTAAAATACTATTGATCTTAACTCCTTGAATACTAATTCTGCTCCTCCCAATTGCAGTTGTTACGGCAGCTCAGGCCAAAAACCTGATAGATGCTGGTGTCGATGGTCTCCGTGTTGGAATGGGTTCAGGGTCTATTTGTATAACCCAGGAAGTAATGGCTGTAGGCCGGCCACAAGGAACTGCAGTTTACAAGGTGGCTGAATATGCCAGAAGATTTGGCGTTCCTGTGATTGCCGATGGTGGCATTCAATATGTAGGACATATTATAAAGGCTCTTTCTCTGGGAGCATCAACAGGTCAGATCTTGATGTTTATGATATGATCCATAATATAACCATCTATCATTTTTCTGACAACTTGTTTTCCTTGCAGTCATGATGGGATCCCTGTTAGCTGGAACCTCAGAAGCTCCAGGTGAATATTTCTTCTCAGATGGTGTGAGATTGAAAAAATATAGAGGTATGGGTAGCCTTGAGGCCATGAATCGCAAAGATGCCAAGGGAGCTGCAATGGATCGTTATTTCCACAAGTAAGTTGGTACATACTGCAGTGCGTTTCCCTCTATTCACCTTTTCAGACTAAACAATGTTACATTTTTACAGTGAAATGGATAAGTTAAAGGTGGCACAAGGTGTCAGTGGAGCAATTGTGGATAAGGGCTCAGTACGGAGTTTCCTCCCTTACCTTGCTTGTGGAATCAGACATGGTTGCCAAGATATCGGTTCACGAAGTCTATCAGCCTTACGGTGTGTACTTAATTATACTTTAAAACATCTTGCATGCGTTCTTCACTCAGGACTAACACAATTTTTTTGTCTCCAGGTCAATGATGTACTCCGGAGAGCTCAAACTAGAGAGGCGTTCCAATTCTGCCCAAGCAGAAGGTAATGTTCACAGCCTTTTCTCTTATGAAAAGCGCCTCTTCTGACATTCGAAGGATTCTAATGATACACATAATATTCATGATAACATAAACTTCTAGCTATGTGATTTGTTAATGAAATTTGACATTGATTGTAGACTTGGTAATAACTCCGACTTTGCTGAAACTTTTGATGTATATGTTTTAGGATTTTTTAAATTGACAAATAGGTTTTAACAGAATCTTGTATATAGGAAAGGGACCACAGTTTGAACTTCAGATTTATGACTTCTCTTAAATATGCTCTTTCTGTCACAGTATTGATCAATAAAAAGATCTAATTTATATTTCTGTTTTAATTAATACTGTTTTTGCCATAAGCGAGGTGAGTGAGGGAAAGTGGCAATACAGAGGGGGGGCCGCGTCAACCAGCAAGTTTTGGAAGGAGTATTTATTGAGCTGATGTCAGACCTGACTGCGTGACCTAAGAAATGAGTGGCTCTTGCTATGAACAAACAGTCGGGTACTAATGTTTTGCAGTTTAAAGTGTTCAAAAGAGCCAAGTGGCAGGGTGGCAACTAAGTGTGATCATATTTTGCTCTAGCTGATCTGCCACTCTTGATTAGCTACATAATCAGGGTGGCCACGCAACCTGGAAGTCAGGGAAGAGTCAGGGAAAATAATATTGGTCAGGGAAGTCAGGGAAAAGTCAGGGAAATTGAATGTTGGTCAGGGAAAATGACTGAATCTTGCCCCATATTGTTGTTTTCAAACTTCCGGTGGCACTTTCAATTTTTTGGGAGGCAAAAAGTTCCAATTAAAATACATTTAAAAGTCAGGGAACATGCGGAAAACAGTCAGGGAAAAGTCAGGGAATTTGAAAACTCCGATTTCGTGGCCACCCTGATAATGCTGCCGGTGGAGAGGTTCACAGGTTATCCCTTAAAGGGCATCTGGCCTCCTCTGCACACTGCATTAAATTAAATGTGGAGTGGATGTGTTACGAGTACCTCCTGAGCTGCTTTTGGCACTCAAGTGCCTTTTCCCTTCCTGCTTGCAGCTTCACCTCCTAGCCAAGTAATATGTTAAAATTCAATTAATTGCTATTTACACCTGTATTTTTCCTGGGGCAGTCATAAACCCTTTCTAAAGCTAGTAGGAATGAAAAAGATTTTTTAAACAAAGTACAAACTTTTATTAGAAAATGTTCAAGCAATGTACCTCACTCTGAATGTCTGCATGACTTCTGTACATACAGCATTCTTAAGATGCAGAGTAGGGTGAAGTCTTGTTCCTCTGGAAACAAAATGGACGGCATCTGTTTGGCACTGTTATGGGCCTTACAGAGATAACATGCGCTTAAAAACAAGCATTTCAGAAGCTTACAAATCGAAGCACCTGAACACATTGTAGCAATACTGTACTCAAAGAAAAGAGTGAATTTGGCACAAAGCAGTATGGTTAAATACAAGCAATTAAAGGTATTTCCACCTTATGCCTGAACATCTCATCCATATAACATGATCAGTAAAATTCCACAATCACTTACTTTAAAGCTACCAATCCAATTGACTGCTGAGGTGCTAATGTCTACATTCCCTACTACCCATAAAGGCAGGAAAATAAATAGTTCTCATATGAAAATGAATAAGGGAAGCTAAAAACAACTTAACTTGAAAGAGTGAAAAAATAAAAAATACAGTGGTAGATTAATATAAAAAAATTACAGTATACAGTAACAAAAAAAAAATGTCTTTTAAACCAGGCAAGAATCTGATGACTAGAAGAAAAAAATGCAATGGCTGTACAACAATAGAACATGAGTAGTAGCAAAACCTTACACTAATTAAGAGTTAATTTGAATTTTCTTGTCGCAAGAATTTGCCAAGACAGTTCAAAGGAGTACAAAATTAGGCTCTCAATACTGTAAAAAAACTTATTGGTACAGTAATACTCATTTAACTAAAACATACCATCTATCAATCTAAAAATCACAATATGTACTTAAACTGGTACAAAACATCAAACATCACAAGCTAGTGATAACCTATTGGAATGTGTTTCAATTCAGAAACTTTACAATGACCTCAGTGAGGTCATGGCAAGTTTCTAGGCATAATGCGAGTCACTTTTCAGGATAAAAAGCCCACTCCTCACAAAAAGTTAGAGAGACCAACCATTGTATCTCACAGTGATGGTCAAATAATTACATTCTAAAGCAATCACATACATCATAATAGCTAAAAACATGATTACATGTCTTTGGTGATACAGTAGTACACATAATTACGAAAAAGCATAAGAAAATAAGGACATTTGAGAGTCACAACCGTGAGAAATGCAATGACAATGTGTCAAACAGATAAAATAACTCACAGTCCTTAAAATTGTACATTAGTGCCTGGGTAGCATAGCATTATTTAGGTACAGTAATATAGCAAGCTAAAGAAAAAGGGATCTCTTCCTTATTCATAGTGAGATTCAATTTTAGACAGTATTAAGAGATCAACCAAAAAGATAGACATACATCAAATTAAAATATTACTTACAGAGTAGAAAATGTATAATAATAAAAAATAAGTTATGAAAATGGAGGGCAAAAGTTACACAGAGCTGTCGCTTACAAAACAAGAACACATTAGATTTTTGTAAAAAGGAAGAGAAAATTGTACCTCATACATCTGCAATAGGCTTGATTTTAATGGTTTGGGTACTGTAACTTGATGTTTCATGTTGGTTTTCGTATGGCATGGTAGAATTCAGAGCCATTTCCTCTTCTTTAGCTGAAAGTTGAGAAAGAATCAGTGACAAGTGAGCACAAATTTAATGACTGCACTGTTATGTGAAACAAAAGACCACCACTTACTGTATGATATGATCTCAGAGCGAGAATATTTGGCACGACAAGCATCATAGAGCAAACACTTGGGACAAAAGCAGCACACCACAATTAAAATTGTCAAAATAAAGCATGAGATGATGACTGACAAAGCTATGATCATCACCAAGCTGCAACAAAACCAGAGACAGTTAAAAAGGAACATGAAATGGTACCTTTATTTATGTTTCTCAAACTTCAAAACACACGTTTGATCTTGAACTTCTTTAATGCAGCAGGAAGACAATCCTCCATCTTCGCAACAATCAGTCTTTTCTGGTTCCTCATCAGTTGGGCAGTACAGTGCAAGGCCTGAACTCAATAAGGTCTTGCATTCTCTTTTTTCCTCCGTCGAACCATCTACAAAAATTGTAATAACATAGAAATTAGCACAAAAATATGCGTCACACGGGTTGATCGTTGTTCAAGGTATAAGATGTCAGGTCATTAGTCACAAACACTGGAATGTTGAATATAGAAGCATAAGACCAGATCAATCGGTTTCTGAAAAACCGCTGACAAGCATAACCTAAGACAATCTATAGATAATTCCAGACCATAAAGGACTACATGAATAATCAGAGAACTTCGAGAACGTTCCAATAAGGATAGTATTTCGTATATTTATAGATCGTTGTGTGTTATTAGAAAATTACATTAAATTAAGAGGTGACAAGGACTTACAGGTTAACACGATGAACAAGGACATGAATGCAAGAATGGCTTTGATGTGCATCGTGTTGGTTGATGTTGCTGAGAGAAGTAAACTGTGTACCGTCAATTTCACAATTTAGAAAAAAGTAAATGAGTTGGTAAAATATACAAGGCAAATACTAAGCAAATGTTTGCACTGTGCAAAAGCAAGACCAGCAAAACCCAGGCAAGAAAAGATGGCAGTGTTTGTATTCGCAGATCCCCGCGAGTAACGGTAACCTGCGAATAAGGCAGTGGCATGCTAATTTTTTATTGGCAGGTAATCCTGATTCCTGATTTTGCGTTTATTTATATGTATATTTTTTAAATATTTCAATCAATCAATCAAAAATCGCTCTTTTAAGGGAAGGGAGGGTACTAACAGTCAGGGCATGTCAGGGCACTTACTGTCAAAACGCTTGCCATTCTGACGAGTTTGAAATTCCACTGTCTCAGGTGCTGAAAATTATTTAAGAAAAGGCACATATATTTTTGTGGCGATCTCAATGGTTAGGCAGTAAGATACTCAGGTTAACAGTCAAAAACAATCAAATGACAAGAAGTGAGTGTTTCCTGTTTATTAGGATGGTACTAAGAAGTCTTACATAGGATGACATGATTTCCTCTTCCCTTATCAGAAAGCGTTGACAACATACTCACAGACCCTGACTTATCACAATATATGACACCGCCAGAATGTTCCTGTTTCAGAATTTTCCTTTACCAAGGGGTGTTTTTTTCCTGTCCTCCAACAAAATTATGGCTCTAAAGACTCTCAAGGAAAATGAGGATATTTCAAAAATTCAGACTGGCACACAAAACGTGTTATAATAATCCTACTATAAAAACAGTAAAAAGAGTAGTAAAAATATTTTAAAGTTATTTGTCTTGCTTAACAGCAGGAGATTCACGTTTCATTCAGAACTGCAACCTCATTCAAAAATAGTCTTAATTCTAAGAATTATCTTCCACATAACAGAACTAACAGAGACTTATGGGCTCTTCATACTTTTCATAATATCTCTGAAGCTTCTCTCTTTCCTTTGTTATTGTGTCTTTCTCGATACACCTTCAAATAAAGCAGAACAGCAAAGTTAGAAAAAACAAACAAAAAAACTCACACAATTTTTGTTGATTAAGATTTCTATTTCTCACTGAAATGAGAAATGTGAATTTGATACACATTGTGAAATTAAAAAGTTTGGTCAAAAGCAGCTTTCTACTTACACCTCCAAGTCCTGCATAAGTTTATCAAAATGTGAGGGTAATGCATATAGCCTTGATCTGTATTAAAAAATAAGTTGAGATAAGTAAAATGTAAGCACAAAACATTGTAACAAAAACCTTAAAAAAAATGAAAGCCTTACATTTTGTAGTTTTTAGGTATGCAAATTTTGTCCATGCTACATGTAAATAATTGATAATAAAATTAAATAAAAAAATTGATCAATTAATAATGAACTATGTGTGTTATGGACTTTTACTAGATTTGTGAAATTTAATTTACCAAACATGTATCAGTTGTTCACTGCGAAGATAACTGCGCCATTGAGAGAAGAATACATTCAGCAAAAGTGACAGTGGATCGTCAGGCACAGAACTTGTCTTTGTTATATAATAACTCATAATCTTGGCATTCAAAAATAAAACCACCTAAAATGGAGCAGAAGTGTAGTGTTGAGAGCCATTCTGTGAAAATTGATCAATGTTTCAAAAATACATATTTGTCGGGTCGCCATTTCCTTACCTTGGTATTGTTTCTACTGATGCGAGATGCAAGCCATGCCAATGGATCATCACGGCAAATATTATCTATTTCCTTGTACGGATCAGTCACTTGACCTGTTTTAGTACTCTCTATCATCCTTTGAAGAAAAATTACTACTTCCTTGAATGATTGATTGTCACTGACATAAATAAATAGAAACTGCGGTATCTCACAAACTTGATTCGGAGTAACTGTCAAGTCTGTAAGAAAGAAATATAATTACAATGAAGACAAAATAATTTTACACATTAAATTTGACCAGTTCACTGAGATGGGAATGAGGTATAGAACACATGTAAACAAACCTAGTGGTACATCACCAGGTTGTGGCTGCTTGCCTAGTTTTGGATTCTTCTTTCGGTGATAAAAAAGAATACACATTGTACCAATTATAACTATACAACTTATCACAGCTACAACAGTTATTACTAGAAAACATTTTGTATATGGATGTTCAACATCTTGAATCTCAGTGCTATTACTGGGAATGATGCTTTCTATGTTATTAGGTTCTGTGGCATTTTGCGTAGAACCAGGCAAATATAAACAACAAGAATCTAAAATAATTGTAGACACGTTTTTAGCCTCAACAAGCTTGTCCAAAATAATTTTAGACGTACTTCTAATAACAACAATCTTTACAAATTTACTCACTAAGGAACTTATATAATACCACTTCTTTACATCAATTTCATTTTGATAACTCAACTCAAAACCTTCAAAAGTAGTAATATTGGAACATGGAGACTCCTCCTCAAAAATGTAATAATCAAACTTTTCCCAACCACTTGAATTACTTCTATTTTTTATCCTGTATAGCAAGTTACACGACCCATCCAGATGCCTGGATTCTTCAATCGCAATAAAAGATCCATTACATGCTTCGGTGGCGGGGCAACCTAAAAGCAGAAGTAGGTGAGAATAAAAAGCAATGTCAATAAAGTCGTACCCTTACAATTTATGCAGAAAATAAATTGTGGAGAACAAGGGAATCCCTAATCTTATAGAAACTAAAAGATTCCTAATGTAATAAAATGAAATATGAATTATGGACACTCACTGAGATCATTTGAGGCCGTTGTCATGAAAATTCCTAGCACTAGGAATATACAACAGATGATCATCTTTTTCCTGAAACATTAACCTTGTACTAATGCTTTACACTAAAATGCATTTAAACACTAACAAAAAATGACATTTCAAATTTCCTCCAAGAAACATGATAACAGTGAATAAGATAGAAGTGTACTAGTTTTGTTTCAGAGTGCCTCATTGGGTTGAGCCTATCCCGGCTCTGTTTACTAAGACCTCTGTCAGACGCTGAACACCCTATTAAACTGATGAACGAACGGAATACCCGGATCGGATACCAGGACCAGGTACCTCCCCACCCTCCACCCCCACCCGCCGCCCGTAGCCCGCCGAGCCCGCCCGCCAGTTTCTGCATATAGTGCAAATAAATATCTTCTGCGAATAAGCAAACAAAATATAAGAGCCACGTCGGCGGGGAGGTGAGGGGAAAGGCGGAAAGGGAGAGCAAGGGAGAGCGGGAGAGCAAGCAAAGTAGCAAAGTGAGGAAAGGAGAAAGGCGGGGTGGGGTGGAGAGGAGGAAAGTCTGATCATGTGTTGACCGCCTGTCATGGCCCTAGTTTTACTCTGAACAGATGGATTACCTTAATGTTTTCTTGACTATCAGCATATGGCCATAACAGCGTGCGACTTTTACTGGGTAATCAGCAACTTAGCGTATTATTTGGGGACATGTTTGTGAGCTTGTACTGCTTACCGGGCATTTTAGGGCCACCGATCGTTGCTCCGAAGTAAAACTTTGGAGCTTCGTAGTGCTAGAAATCCGCTCAATTAACTTCTGTATGACAGCGGATTTGATCCCACATTAGAACTATGCAATCCCTTGTTATGTTTGGCTATCTCAAGTAGAGTACTCACTTTACTACTCTGGCTTTACCGCGCCAAAGAACGTATATTTGTCTGATGTGGGTTTTATGAAAGTAGGCTAAGTGCAATAGACAGTTAATGTTGTCCTTACGCCTCTTTTGTTACATTCCATTAAACGTGCAGTAACCTGCATTAGAGATTCGAGTTTGTCAGTTTCCTTTTGACATGCATGTTATCTGATGATCTGATCCAACTGAAGTGTTTTCCCTCCTTAACCTATATTCTTTTTAAGTTAGCTTTGACTATTTTGTTCTGTGTTGCTCACCCATGAATTTGTTTTGGTACAGTAATTGTATAGCTGCTGATCCATTTCAATCTTGTTCCTATCTTGTAGAGAAGTCTCTGAACCTTTTCTCGAAACAGCTGATTGCCAACACCATCCCCAACACATGTAAGCACCTCACTGAATTATGTTGTTTTCCAGATTAGATATTCCATTGAGCTGGTGATTAGAGACCCCATTATAAATTATGGAGGCCATGAACTTAGTAGAGGTTGTTTTAAATCATGGACATGAAGAAGAGACTGAGTAAGATGTGATTTTGAGGCCTACATTTCCTTGTTTCTCTGTGTCTTTGTATGCACTACATCAGTTTTTCTTCAATTGCAGCGAATCTGCAGCAATGACAGATGCAACAAAATCTTCCCCGATTAAAGGATTGGATGAATCTGTAACAATCACTGTTACAAGGACCCCAGGTAGACCTGGTAACACAGAGAGGCTAACTGGAAAGCCAGCAAACTTCGCCCTGTTGTCATCTCCTGCTAGAAATGGAAAGAACTCTGATGTCACATGCTCAAGTCCAAGAGAGGAAATGACCTGTAATGTGTGTGAAAGGGTTTTTAAGTATAGAGCAGCATTCCAGCGACATGAAGCACAATGTGGACTCCCAATTGCCTTAAAAATAGAAAGGTACTTCTGTTACACACTTTTCAAGTCAATCCCTGCTAAGATACATTGTGTCCATCCATTCCGAACTTAAAACTAAATATCTTGCTTTGCTCCAGGGCTGCCATTATTGAAGCAAAAAAGATGGAAAAAGCTGTTTTGTTTGAAAAACGTAAATTGGAGGAGAAGCAGGAAAGACTTCCCAATAAGGATACTCCTAAACTTAGCTGTCAAACATGTTTAAAACAGTTTAGTGATGAAGACACCTACAAAAGCCATAATTTTGCTGTATGTCTTATTTATTAATATAACTTTTTGTGTTACAGAGTAGGTACCTTTATTTTAGTTACTTAATTAACTGTCTTAATTTTTGTGCAGGCATGTGCCGCCGAAAGAGCCACATACACCTTTGCTTGTAGTGTTTGTAAAGCTCGGTTTAAATATAAAAATCATATGAGACGACATGAAGATTCTCACAATAATGTGCGCCGTTACAATTGTGAAGTATGCACCACTGCATTTTTACGTCCCGACCATTTGAAGGTAAGCACTGTTAAAATTTTGTATCTTATAGCAATAATTTTGTCTTTTAAGTGTACTAATTGTTTCTGCTTGTATCAATATCTTAGCGACACATGATGCGCATGCATGGAATAGTTCACCTTCCATCACAAAGTGCACCGTAAGTACCTTTCAGTTGTCCTTTTTTTCCTCATTTTTTTTTTGTTACTATTTAAATGCAATACAATCTAAATCGTTTCCAAATATCTTCGCCAATTTAATTTTCACTCTTTTACATTGGTACATGTATAGGTAATATTACTTTGTCTTGTAATTCTATGGGGGATCAAATATCAATGAGAAGGTTATGTGTTTGCTATGGTTTTGTTTCAATGCCACAGTGAGAAGTTAACTTTGAAACCAAGTCCAGGACCTCCAGCAGTTCACACGTCAGATGAAAAAAGTTCTATTGTGACCACGTGAGTTCTAGCCAGGGTAATTTTAATGTAGCAGTGTACCAACATCTCTTTAAACTTCTCTGACTAACTGTTCACTCTTTTCTCAACTCTCCATGTTCATCATAGTCTGACTTCAACCTGATGAGGGCATCAGTAATAATCATGCTAGGATAGGATTGTGAATTGCGTGTCTTCTTTGGTAGTTAATTCAATAATCTTAAAAAATGCAGTCAAAACTCTCTTCTCACTTGGTTCAGAAGGCTATGGGTTGGATTGGTTATATGCTAGTACTCCTAAATTCCTAAATTTTCAAACACCTTTAAACCTTTACAAAAATATGAATGTTTCCAGAGAGTATGTGATATGTGTATGTTTAATTTTCAATTTTCTATGTTCCTCCTGCAGGAAAAATGTTCCCATGCAATGTCCCATGTGTAACAAAATCCTCAGTCGTAGAGATCATCTACTCCGACACATGCGTAATGTCCATCATATCAACAATGATTCTAGGTTTGTTCAAGTGATTTTGAACTTTGTACTTGTGTATCTTCTTTCAAAAGGTATCTTGTAATCTTACGTATTTCATATTTTTCAGAAAACGTTCTAGAAATTCTGATCCTATATTACAAGGTTTTGGTGGGGGTGTGATGGATTTATTTGGCGATACTTCACATAATGTTCATAATGATGATGATGAAGAAGAAGGAAGTGAAAATCAGAGTATGGAGTCTCAAGATGGACTGTTGATTGATGAATCATATGAAAGTGTCAAAAGAGAAAACGACTCACCAGCACCAGAGACTCATGCTGAGTCAGAAGAAAACACCACTTCTCACGATAGTTTTGTTAACGGTGCTCATCAATTGAATGAGCCAACAGAAACTCCCTTAAACTATTCCTACAATCAATTTCAAAATGATTTAAATGTGAAGGTGCAAGCTCATTTAGCTGAAAATCAAATGTTGACGTCGCCTTTCAGTAATGGAGTGCCAAAAACTAAAGTTGCTTCTCAGATCGCTGCAAATAATGCACCTAATGTAAGAAGTAATGCAGAGGTAAAGTCGCGGTATTTTAATAATAGTGACAGCAATCAAAGTGTTTTGTCTAACAACACACGAAATTCAGGTCATGATTGGATTTCTGATCTGGCAAATTTTAACGGCTGGTAATGAAACAATATTTGTTTGTAGTTTTCAAATTGAATCAGTCAACATTCTCAACAAGCCGTGCTTGGCATTATTTAAATTTTTATGAACTTCAGTCACTAGTGACACTGTATTTCCTGATTACAAGCAGGAAATGTATTTCCTTCTTTTCTATTTCTTGACAAGTCATCATTCATTGTTCATAAAACCAGTAAAAACTTTCAGTAAGTTTTAACATCTTCTAAGACTTGCATCTTTTAATTTATTTAGGAAGAATTTGTTCAGAATTGTACAACTGGGAAGAAACTGTCTTTTCTTTTGTTATGCTTCTAATGTGAACAGGTACTAGATATTTGGGACTGTTTCTAAATTGTTAAAAATGTCCAACGTTAATTTCTCAAAAGTTGTGCAATTGATACATAGTCAATGATGTTCCTATTTTTGGTACTGACATTCAGCATTGATGTGTTCATGATGTCACCATAATGATATGTACTGTACTTACTTGAAATGTAGTCCTCTTCACCTGATAAAGAGTCTAGGGGGTCCTATAGGCTCCGTGTATTTGTTGCATATACTACTCTGCCAGTGCATGGGTGGGTTGCATACTTGCTCGGTACCATAAGTCGGCAGAGCAATCGACGATAACAACGATAGGCAAGCGAGCCCGCTAGCATAAAGCGGTACATGATGACAAAAATGTAGTACAGGGTCTCTGGGACACCCTATATATTTATTCCATGAGATAGCTTTACAACTTGGAAACTCACCATCAGAGTTTTTGTGATATTAAAGAAATCCAAACTGTTCATGTTCAATTCAAAGCAGCAAGAATTTTCTGTTTTACTCTTTAGGCATGCATTTAACTTTAGAAGTCACTTTTAAAGTACTTTTAGGTTTTCAAGTCGATATCTTGTGTGTTCAGTAATTGAGTAGTTAGATTGTATGTGAAATCTTGAATATTCAGTATGCGTTTGCCTTTCCTGACAACTTCTTTGCAAGTTTTCTTATATTGTAGTTGATTTAGAGTATGTTCCTTTCTTTAAATAATCAAGGTACAATTTTCTTTTTCTCTTTTTGATATGTGATACAGAAGTAGTGTAAACAGTCTGGGGTATTGCATTTTTAGTTTTTAGAGACCTGTGAATAAAAAGTACAAGTATCCCTTAGGGAAAAAGAATTTGGTTGTGGTAAAGCTTGGATTTATGAATGTTCATGGGAAGTGTCATTTTCATATTCAATTATTTTCAGGATTATTCGAATTTTGTATATACTGTAATTTTTCAGTTAGGTATCAACTTTCAACTGCCATTGATTAATTTGTAAGTGATATTTTAGATTGAGTATGAGGATAAGCTGTATCATTTGATTCCATTACATATACTACACATTTCTTTTGGGATGTGCAGTGGGGTAGTCAATGTAATCAATATTTGTTTATGAAGATGATTTTATATTCATGAACATGACAGCATTTTGTGGTGTGATAATACTCTCCATGTGACCTGTACTGCAGCTGGAAAAAGAGTTGAATGAATTAGATTTACTATTCCATTTTGTAGGATTATGTTGGCATGTAGCATCATATTTTACATCCATTCATTATGTACACTTTCAGATAATGTGTCTGATTACCAGTACATCCGTACAAAACATGATGGTTATACTGTCATAATTTATTTTATATTTTATTATCACGAATATTACATATCTAGGAAGTGCTTTCTTTGAAATTTTGCCTTTGTCTGCATGACTGAAAAACTAAGACTGGCCCAAAAAAAGATATCACTTAAACATCTTTTAAATGATAATTCCCGAGTATTAGCCTATTTGCCCAATGAGCATTGTTGAAAAATGCACATTGTGCTAGGTTTTTATTGAATTTGTTCAGTCAATTGTCCAATTTAGCTCATCAGATTTGTGTTGTAAACTATAATTATACAAAAGCTAATTCCTAAAGGGTTTTCTTTTCATAACAATCCAACATTCTTATGGTTTAGATGATCAAAGAGTGATCATAACATGAAGTATGAATAATTCTGTACAAATCTACTATTTACAGATGTTCTTAAATGGTATTGATTTCACATTTTGCTTAAAGATTGTGACCATTCTAATGTCTGTGATGAGTTACTCAACCTAAGTGAGATATGTGTTCTTTAGTCTTACTATGAATATTTTCTCTTCATAATTATTTTTTAAACTTATAAAGTCCCTTTTCTTTAAGATATTGTGTGTTGGTTTTTCTTTAAGCCTTGTAGTGTAAATATTTGAAGTAAGTACATTGTTGAATCTAAATATTCATTGTCTTATTATAGCTCCACCCACAAGCATGCTCCAGTTATGTTTATCATACAGTGAGTACTCAAAATATTGAAGTGTTTGAGCATACAAAAATAAGTTACAGCACAATCAACTAAACTAAAACAGGTACTACTTTAAATACTAAAATACTTCCCTTATAAATATAATATCACTTGGAAGATACATAAAATATTTTACCAGTACACTGCTGCTTTATGGAACACCTAAACTGATGACAATACATTTTGAAGTCAGGAGCCATTTACACTATTACTATCCATCACATTTCTGATGTCAGGGAAACACGTCCGTTTAGCTCATCTTATATCTTACACTCTTACGGCAACTGCAAAATTATTATTAAAATTGTACGTAAACGTCCCTTCTATGAACAATCCATTGGCACAAAAGAGATGCAGTTATTGCCTGCCTCCTAGGTCGAATATTGGGAACTACTCCACAGCCACCCAGAGCAAATCTATTACTATTTTGTAAACACGACCATCTTGAACTGGGCAGCGTGTTAAATGTTTATCCATTCCCATTTTCATGACGGACTTCTGCCCGTCCCATCCCGTCACCAGCACCCCCGCTCGTCTGAGCCGTCGCTGCACTCAATGAAGCCGTTGCACACCCGGTTCTTGGGCAGGCACTGGCCCAGCGGACAGCGGTGGCCCTGGCACGCCGTCTTGGAGTCCCTCAGGGCCTGCGCCACCTTCCCGTCGCCGCCGGGGCCGCCCCCAGGGCCGCCGCCTTCGCCCATGACCG
>NW_026267141.1:3225830-3229582 GCF_000697945.3 Frankliniella occidentalis | reverse complement strand
AGAGAGAGAGAGAGAGAGAGAGAGAGAGAGAGAGAGAGAGAGAGAGAGAGAGAGAGAGAGAGAGACGCAGCCACAAATACAATGACTCCTATTGGCGGCGCGCGACCAACCAGCGGCGCTGATTCCAATAATTAACCAAACCCACCGCAGTGGCATCGCGTACCAAACACGCAACAATCATTTTCTTTTATTAGTTTTTTAAAAGAAAAATCATGGTTTCTGTTTCCAGTTTAAAAGAAGGGGCTGTTTCGCAATTTGAGCAATTAGCACTCTGTCACACCTCCCGCGTCTAAGTCTCCGAACCCAGCAGAGAAACTACGTACTTCAGACGTTCAGTGCGATAGCTGTGCAACTTGGGGTTGGCAAAACCCAGGAAAGCATCACCACATAGTTGAAGTACTTGGCAAAGGTTTGGTTGATTTGAGTTTGCTTGTTCCAAGAAATAATTGCATCAGGATAAAGTTTAATGAACTTGACGGGAGCTCATCCTCTTAGGTACTGACTTTGACGTCAATTGACCCAGTTTGTGCAGTATTTTGATTTACTGTTCAAACTTGGTTGAGCTATCTGGAAAATATCATCCCTTGAATAAAGTAAAATCTTTCCATTAAAGGGAATTTTCCATTTAAAAATTTCAATGAAACATTAACCTAAGCATAAGGCAAATGGCGTTGGAACAGGAACAATTTATCGTTAGATAGAGTAAAAACAGTGGGAATGCCTTAATAAAGTCAGAAATGTCCTTGTATTTTCTGAAATGCAATTTCCTTGACTTATTTAAGGTATGGTTTTCTCCGGGTGCATCTTCCAAATCGGCCGGAAGTTTTCGCGAGGGTACATCCAGTAACCGCAGCGCTGGGCTACTGGGGTGGGGCTGTCGGGCACTTACCTCCGAGGTAGATGGCGAGCCCAGCGATGCATAGCACCGCGATCACCACGAGGGCGACCGCCAAGGCCAAGAAGACGTCCACCGGGCGCGCCTCCCTGGACGCCCACGAGGACCCGCCCTGGAATAGAACCACGAATGAGTTAGAATATCAGGCTGAAACGAGGGAGAAGTTTTTGATGAATATCTGCTCTGCTGTAGAGCAAACTTAAACAGCTGCAAGCTGTCGCCTCTCGACGTTTCCTTGAATAAAAGAATAAGATTGCCAACAGATGGTTCTGGTACCGAAGTTTAGCATAGTTTTCCACAATTTAAATACGGTTATAGTAAGCATAATAATTTTTTAAGCCCAATTGCAATAATTAATTACGCGGTAAAGCATTCGATAAAATACCACAACCGGTCTACCTTAAGTATATTTTGTTCTTCCCCCGTTTTCAGTCCGTACCTAAACGGTTCAATGTTAAAAATATTTTGTGGTAAAACGTAGAGTGACCTTTCTTTCCAGAATAGAGCGACGTATAGGCTTCATCGCTCTGTTAGAGCGATTTTTGTGAAATGAATCAACATGAGTCTTCTTCGTAACAGAAAATGTCACAGAAACGACTCTAATCGAGCGACGTTTGCGTTAATGACTCAAAATGAGTCTTATTCGTAACCAAAAATGTCGCGAAAAGTTACTCCAAACGAGCGATGTAATATCGCTCCCCTAAGAGTCGTCAAATTGGATTCACAATATCGCTCTATATGGATCGTATTTGCTCACTCCTTCACTTGAAGTGTTCGCCGGTGTTCGCATCACTGTCTCAATACAAAACAGCTGTGAAATTACAAAACTTATTTGTTGTCAAAAATCGTGCATTTTGCCAATTGAATTAGCTGATTTGTAACGAAGAAGAGTTTTGTGACTTCCCGCAAAAAAATAACGAAGAATTCCAGCAACCCTTTTCACATCAAATTCTTCGTGAAGTTTTCATCTGTTCTTTTAACAGTGTTCCACCGAAAACGCTCTGCTAAACCGCACCTAGCCAAGACTCTTGTCCCACGAGAGGCGTCGGGCGCGCGTCCCCAGCAGCGGCTCCCGCTCCGCTGTGATGCAGCCACGCCACGTCACGCCCGGGCTCACCGCTTTTCATTATTTTAATTTACTGCAGGTGCCTTTAATCAGTGCGGTGTGCCAGGCCTACGGCCAGGCCGGCCAGGCCCTGTGGCCGGTGGGCCCGAGGGACGCGCACAGGCTGACTACGATGCACGCAGACTGACGACCGATCGGCAGGCGGGTCTGTTGTCCACAGAGAAGGACGTTTCTACATTACAACCATCGACCAGACCAGCAAGTCTTGTTCTCGGACAACCGTAAAAAAAAAGGTTGTGCATATTTTTTATAAAAAAGCAAAACAAGCAACAGAAACTTCATTTACTTTTGGTCATCAACGCAGAAGAATAAAATCATTCATTAATTAAAGTTACTTCTGGCATTATCACCACACATCGGTCAAATTGTTACTAGGACAGCTGCTGATCCCTCGGCTGATCCCGAGCCTCATTCGTAGTTACAAGGAAAGCCAAGCAGTAGCCATTTTTATCTAGCATTACACACGGTTAGTTCATGGCGTTCGCGATACGATTAATTGAGGGAAGAGTTAGTCATGTAAGTTCCGTTGATTTTATGATTGATGATATGATATGATACGAGCTTTCCTCCTGACTCAAATAATTTTCCAGTAGCTTTAAGGGAAAAATGACCTGGCATGTCTATAAAAACATAAATTTCAATTGAGCTGAGCGAATTGCCATTATTTCAATGGAGCCACTTTCTCAGCTTCAAGTCGTGCTTCTCGACCAGTCAACGACTGCATGTCGACTACTTTGCCAGTGGTCAAACGCGTTTGTGAATTGTGCACGGGTGATAGCCTCACCTGCGCTCTCCCGGCGGCCAGGGCCCCAAGCATGACAACTGTGGCGGCGCGGCCCCTGCACCAAGTTCAAGTTCAAAGTCACGGCTGCACCGCCAGGCCATTCGCGCCACGCCACGCCCACCTGTCGGGCGAGTCCACTCATCCTTGCACCGGGCCGGCTGGAGAGGGGGAAGGACCTCCGAATAATTAACATGCGTGGTGGTCCTAACGGCCTAACGGTGAGTGGCGGCAGGGGCAGGACCCGCCCGGGCCACCGCGGCCGAGGTAAGGCAAGGACCTCTGTTACGTAACAACACTGTCGGGAGTGGCGAGTAAATTCCAACGAGCATAATAACATTGCATTTAAAATGTGCACAATATTTTCTGCCTACAGTTCAAAATACGAGTGAAATTCCAAAAAAAAGTGTGTTTCTAATGGACAAACATTTAGGTCGTCACATACAGGGTGGGTGATCCACGCCGTCTTTTTTGAATGCTTATATTGTACCGGATTCATAGGAGCGGACGGGTTGCATACTCGCACGGCGCCGTAAGGCGCCCTGGCGAGCGACGGTAGGCAAGCCCGCCCGCACACGTGAATGCGGTACAGTGTAAGCATGTAAAAGACGGCGCGGATCACCCACCCTGTATAATGTTTTTTAAGTGACTGGGGATAGCGCATTTAATCACATTTATTTTTATTTTTTTTTGGGGGGGGGGGCAATACTGGATTGATTTTCGGTTTTAATGTACTACGTTCATGTAAATTTTCCCTTTGTTGAACGGACTGTATAAAGTCAGAATATAGACGAACAGACCGAAAAAAAATCTTGATACCTGCCTTTTCATTTATTAAAAGAAAAGGATAGGATCCTTAAAATGTCGGCTTATTGGCAGTGTAGGGGACCCGCTACACGGTGATGTGTCGCGTGCCGCGCTGAGTCAACAGCACTGTACGGCACCGCGAC
>NW_026267141.1:3218106-3225780 GCF_000697945.3 Frankliniella occidentalis | reverse complement strand
TTCTAATTAAATTGATTTTTTGCCTTGACAGATCTTACTATTGGATGCCATTCTTTAGATATGTCGAGACAAAAAATCAATTTAATTAGAAATAATATGAAAATTTTAGACTTGAAAAAATGTGCGGGCTCGTGCGGGCTTGTCAATCTACCTTGCGGGCTCTTGCGGGCTCTTTCACCTGCGAGCATGATGCGTTGAGCCCGCAACAGCCTGCCCTTTTGGAGGCACTGTTAGGTACCTCCAGGAGGTACTTCCTCGGACTACTTGCCCTGGTTATGGTATTCGAAGTCGTCGGCCGCGGCGGTGTCGGGCGCCACGGACACGCACTGCTTCTCGTCGTCGCCGTAGGGGCAGTCGCGCCGGCCGTCGCACAGCCTGATGGTCTCTACGCACACTCGCGAGCCGGAGCAAACGTAGCGCCCGGGCTCGCACCAGTCTGCAACAACGGCGACGCGACATCCGAGGTGAGCGCCTGCCAGATCCAGGGTAGGCAACCGAAACACAGTCGTGCGTCGCGAGCAGTTTTTTGCCTAACGCCCAGGCGCTCACTACACCGGGAGCCAGGGCTGTGGGCTGGAACCGAGCACGCTGTTGCGCCCAGAGCTAGTGGATGCACTAAGCGCGAGTAGCTCTGTTTGTGTTTCAGTATGTTTGTCTGTCCGCCTGTCTTTCCCTCTCCCTCTCACACTGGCTGGAGCGCCCGCGGTTGCGACGGGTAGGCCGCCTGCCGCTCAGCTGAGTCCGCAGCATTGCGATATTGCCTACCCAACCGGGCGCCTCGCCTCGGCCTCCGCCTCATCGCCAAGACTGGAAACATCTGCTCTTAAGAACTCGTTCTCCGCTTCTCCTCGGGACTCACCGCAGTTGCTCTCGTCACTGTAGTCCCAGCAGTCCACCACGCCGTCGCACAGCTTGCGGTGCATGAACTTGGCGCGGAGGTAGTCGGCGCAGGAGCAGGCGCGCTCGTCCGCGCCGTCCGGACAGTCCAGCAGCTGGTTGCAGCGGGACACCGCGGCCACGCACGAGCCGTCACCGCACCGCACGCCGCACTCTGAGGTGGAGGACGAGGAGCATGAGCACGCCGCGGCCTTCGGCACACACGCAAAAAAGCCAGTCCGCTAAAATAGCAAACTTCAGGTCCTTGCGTTCTGCTGTTTCAGCAAACATTTTGCTAAAACAGCAAAATCTTTTGCTAAATCAGCGAAAACAAAAATGTGTTTGCTGCAACAGCAAAACGCAAGGACCTGAAGTTTGCTATTTTAGCAAACAGGCTTTTTTGCGTGCATCCGACGGGCTCATCGTTTAAGCGACATCATTTTGGCTGATTACTTGTTATGACTTACCTGTCGTGTTGGCGTCGTCACCGAGGACCTCGTCGAGGAGCTCCGCGAGGCCGCCGTACGGCGACGTGGACGAGGTGGTGGACGTGGTGGTGGTCGAGGCCGTGGCGTTGGGCGCCTTGTGCAGCACCTTGTGCGGGAGCGTCAGGTCCACCGCGTTGGCGGCCAGCTTGGTGGAGGACGAGGACACCGACTTGGCGGGGAGCCCGACGGCGGCGCGGATGGCGGCCACGAGCTGTGCCGTGCGGTTGCGCTGCGCCTCGGTCCTCTCCACAGGGGAGGGCCCCGCGGCGGAGGGGGTGGGGCGCACGGCGGAGGGGGAGGGGGCGATAGAGGGTGCGGCTGTCGTCGTGGTGGCGGTGGAGGGTCTGGGAGGGGTGCCCTTGGGTGGGCTGGCGGTCGGCTTCGTCGGCCTGGAGGGCGGCCTTCCCGAGGTTGCCGCGGGTTTAACGGAGGATGTCTTCACGGGAGTTTTGGTGGCGACGACCGCGTCTTTGGTTTGAGAGATCGCGGGCCTCGTGGAATTGGAAGGGGGTCGCTTTATGGAACTGGGGGAGGGTGTCGTCAGCGAGGTGGTCGGTCTGGTCTGTTTCGTCGGAGAGGAGGCGGGTCTGGCCGGGGCAGGCCTTGACGCGGCGGCCGTCATGTTGGCGGCCAGTTTCAGTGCTGGTTTGGTGGCAGTCGGCGCGGGTCGGGTCGAGTTACCGGGAGGCTTCAACTGAGGCTTCACCTGAGGCTTCACCTGAGGCTTCACCAGAGGTTTCACCTGAGGTTTCACCAGAGGCTTCACGGTGGAGAGCGGAACGTTCGCTGCAGAGGTTCTCGTCGAGTTGAGCGCGGGCTTGTTCGAAGGCGTCGACGTGCCAGTAGCGGGTCTTGGTGGCTTGGTCCCGTTTGAAGTCAATCTGGTGGAGTTGGTGTTAGTTTTGACGGTGAGTACTGGCTTGCTGGGTGCGGTCGGCTTGGTGAAAGCAGTCTTCACGTCAGTCGTGGCGTTGGTGGAGGCGGTCGGCTTGTCGCCGGTCAGCTTGTCGCCCGCACTCCAAGCCGTCGTTCCTCTTGGGGGTGAAGATGTGGTCGCCGCGCTCGCGGTCTTTGGCGGGGAGGCGGACGACACAGCGGTGGACTTGGGTGTGACTACCGCCTTCTGATCGCGCACCTCGTCCCCGTGCCCCGCCGGCCCCGCCCCCAGGGGCGCACCGCCCCCGTCATCCCCGCCAGCCCCGCCCCCCGGCAGCTGCAAGCAAGTACGTCATCCATTGTACCAACTGGCAAGGTGCCGTCGTATCGAAAAAGATGGGGTGGGGACAGGAATCTACTGCTCTTTCAATGGCCCACAAAGCACTGCTCGAATAAACTGTACACAAATTTACACCCCGCTAAGCCAGCGGACTATCGATTTATAAATGTACAAAAATAAATAAGAATTGACTAAGTGGTAATGACTTGGGGCTGGTGATGGCTATGGGCCCGCTGGGCGTCACTAATTAACTACGGCAGGGCCTAGGCACTTACACTGCCGGGGTCTTGGCTCGCGGGGGATGACGTCCTGGGGGCCTCATCGAGGGCTGTCCTTGTCGTTCTGCGAGATCGATTCACGCTCTCTAGACCGTCAGCCAGTCCGTCGTGCACGTCAGCGTACGGTAAGGTCAGGTCCACCTCTGAGAGCGCGGGCTTAGGATAAGCCCCCTCCACTTCTTGCACGGGGGCCATCCTGGCCTGCCGAGTGGTGCTGGGGCTAGGCGCCGCCGTGCTCTTGGTAGCCAAATCTGTTGCTGGAGACGGCCCCGGGGCGGAGGTGGGGTTGGCAGTGGCCTTGGCCGCCACACCCTCCACCCGCACCGGCTCCACGTCGTCCTTCTTGGCGGGGAGGGTCACTACCCTCTCCATGGCGACGTGGTCGGGGCGCGGCGCGGCTGTGGCTGGCGGCCGCACGACCTGTGCGACGGCGCCGGCCCTCCGGCCGCCCTGGCCACCCTGGCCGACGTGCACGTTGGTGCGCACCACGGTCTCCTTGAGGCGACTGCTCGTCTGCTGCGGCCGCGGCACTCGCTGCGCCTGCTGCTGCGCGGGCTGCTTCTGCTGCGCGCGCTTGAGGCCCGCGGCCCCCGCGGCCGGCCGCGCCTGCTGCGCCTGCTGCGCGTGCAGCCGGGTCTGCGTGGACGTCTTGTTGCCCTTCGGCACACCCTTGGGCACCCCGCGGTGCGGTGGCGTGCGGCTGGCGGCGGTCGGCGCGGACTGCTTCTGCTTGACGGCCTCCTTGACGACCGCGCGCTCGCTGGTCGTGGGCGGCGTGGCCTCCGTCGTCACCCTCTCGATGGTGGCCACGTTGACGCGCTGAGTTTGTCCAGGACCCTCCGGCGGGATGATGAAGTGCGTTATCCTGTCCACGTGCGCCGCGGCGGCCAGGGCGGGCCGGCTGCCGTTGCTGGCGGTGCCGTTGGCGTAATGGCTCTGCCTCGACTCGAGGACCAGCTTGATGCTGGAAAGGATCTTTGCGCTGTTCTCGTCCTGCTTTCGGGAGGCGTTAGCGGCGAGCGGGGGAGGTGGCGGGGGAGGCACCTCGCTGAGGGTGGGGGCCGTCTCCATTACCGGTGGTGGTGGCGGCGGCTGGCTGGATAGGGGCGGCGGCGGCGGTGGTGGTGGTGTTGGTGACGGTCCGGGGGTGTTCGTCGACGGCGCCAAGGTAGGCGCGATGGGGGCCTGCGGCTGCTGTGAGTTGGGGCGGAGCTGCGGTTTCCGACGGAGTGGCCTCCTCAGCCCTGAGTTGGACCTCACGGGCAGCAGGGTCACGATCGTCACCGACTCCTCCGACGATTGTGGCGCGGGCTGCGCCGTCGTTGTCGTCGTAGACGTTGTTGTGCTTGACGGTAACTGAGGGGGCGCCGGCGCCGGCGACATCGTGGACAGAGGCTCGACGCTCGGATCCGCGGTCTTCCTGATGGACAGGAGGTTGGGGAACTGCTGCAGCAGGGGGAAGTCGGGCAGGGCGAACAGCCCCGGCATGCGGATGTTGCTGTTCCGCATCTCCGCCTTGCCCACCTCCAGCCTGGCCGTCGACGTGTCGGCCGCGGCTGGAGGCGCCGGCGTGGTGCTGGTTGTCGTGGAAGTCGTAGAAGTCGTGGAGGTCGTAGAGGTCGTGGAGGTGGACGTAGTGGAGGACGAGGTCGTGAAGATCGAACCACGGTTCTCGTCCTTGATTACGATGGAACCGCTGCCCGTCTGCAGGATGCTGGTCTCGGGATCGTCCTCGTCCTCCTCGCCGGACACGATGAGGGAGATCTTGGAGATGGTGTCCCCCGGGCGCTGCGGCCCCGGGCTGGGCGCGCTCTGCACGTGGGTCGACACGTGGCTGGTCACGGCGGCCACCACTGGCACGCCGGTGTCCCCAGCGTACGAGCTGACGGGCGTCCGGGAGCCGTCGCGCTCCAGGAGCAGGTCCTGGCGGAACGCCTCGGACGGGCTGAGGCTCAGGCGGTCCAGGAAGGAGGCCGGCGGTGGCATTGCGGCCGTGTCCGAGGCCGGTGCGTCCGCCAGGGTGTCGGCCAGGGTGTCCTCCAGGATCACCGGTAGGGAGCCGCCCCCAGGGGTCACGTTCACGGAGCCCTCGAGCGCCGACGACGGGATGGCCACCACCTCGGCCACGCCGACGGCCGCCCCGACATCCTCCTCGATGTCCTCGCCGCCGGTCGGCAGCAGAATGGGCACCGCGGCCGCTGCGAGGAACGTATGTCAATCGTGAGTATATTTTAATAACTCTACAGCGAAACATGCTGATGTGCGAGAAAAATTGGGATTGGTATACTACTTCGTAACGCTGTTTCATAGGGAGGGCATTGTTATGGACCTCGAAACGGAAGTAGTTGAGTTGGGGGTGGAGGGGGAAACGGACGTGTCTTTGCCATATCGCCGATATATTTTAGTACTTCTGAATAACTTACGTACCTTCGTTTCGAGATTCAAAGAAATGGCGCCTAGATACAAGTCTGAATTTGATATTAGTTTCAGTAATCTCATGTAAGTTCATCCGGTTACTGAGAAACAACTTTAAATCTTTCTAGGGCGCGCGACAGGAAGCCATGGTTAGGCAATTATTATCTATAATAAACATGGGGGGGGGGCTGGATAAGCCCAAGGCTTGGCATGCTGCCTAATGGGTAGGAGTAGCAGCCCAATTTTGACTACATACTACACGAACACTGGCGGCACTATACACCACGCACAACTGAGCGGCTGGCTACCTGTGGCAAGGTGGTACTGCTGGTGCGTGGGCCGAACAGGCCTCCAGGAGGACAGGGAGTCGTCGTCGACATCGTCCTCGGGGCTGCTGGGTGCCGCGAGCGGGGGCGACACCGGCTGCGGTCGGCGAGACGCGGCGCCGCCATACGGCGCGTTCCAGGGGTCCACGACGACGTCCTCCTTGGCGATGGGCTCCACCACGCCGGTCGGATGCGGCGGCGCTACGGTCTGCGGCGGCGTCCTGAGCCGCGACGTTGTTCGTCGCACCGGCTCCGTCGAGGTGGTGGGTGGGAAGGTGGTGGGGTCCTCTATAGCCTCCACGTGTACGCCAACGCGGTTCCGACTCGCGACTTCAGTAACCGGCTGGCCGATGCCGGTGAACGTGAGAGTCACGTCCTCCCAGGACGACGTCGGCACGGGTGCAGCTGTCGTGGAGGTCGTCGACGTGGTGGTCGTCGTCGTCGTCGTCGTGGTTGTCGTGGGGCGGCCGGGCCGCTGCTGCCCCCTGTGCGAGGTGGACAGCACGAGCGGACGGGTGGTCACGGTGGACAGGGTGGCCGTCGACGGGCTGGGCGGCGGCGAAGGCCGCGCGGGCGACGTCTGCAGGCCCTGCTGTGTCGCCTCGGTCACATTCCTGCGCTCGACGTCCACCTCCTCGTCGTGGTCCTCGTGGCCTGCGCACACCAAGATCCCGTCGCTGTCAACAAGCGCGAACCTTCGCACTGCGGCGTTGCCGCCACGCCAGCTGCCGCATACTCACGCTTGATGACGATCTGCTCGGCGTCCATCTGCATGTCGGTGAAGGCGATGGGCTTGAGGGCAGTGGCCTCCTGCACCAGGATGCCGCGCGCCACTTCCTCCACCTCGATCCTGCGGCGGAAGGCGAGAAGATTCAGGATTCGATTCAGGATCATCGGGACTTTTGAGAATGTAACAATTGGCTGGACCTCATGCCCCCCCCCCCCTTACGCGGTGTTTTATGGAAGGCGAGGCCCCTTCACGTCACGGTGCGCGGCCAATTCGAGGCAATTGTCGCCCCTCGCCTGCCCAGCCCAGTCGGTCGGGCCGACGCCCTCGCGGTCGAAATTTTAGACGCAAGATTTTGAACGGCAGGCTGTAAAATGGTCGTTGTAACGCGTCACGGTTACTTGAATGGGCCCGAACCAAGCTGAAGTTTGTCTTTTCGTACAAGAAGTGTCCGGTGTCCGGTCGAGACAATCAACTCTTGGTTGTTCGTATCGGATTCTCGATTCAATCTATCAAATTTACGCTATCAAACAGAGTTGATCCGCACAACAACAGGCAGTGTGTCTTACGTCGTGGTCCTCCTCCGGTCGAGCTGCAGCCGGAAGAAGACGACCAGGGTGGAGCTGCGGAGGCTGAAGCCTCGCACCGAGACGGTCCTCAGCGCCGGGCCCAGCTCGCTGCGCTTGTACACCCGCTCCAGCTGCAGAGCAGGGGCGATGACGGAAAAGAAAAGACACAACAAAAAAGTTAGTAAAACCATCACAAGACATTGATACAAAATTGGGAAAAAACTACATCCAGCAAAAATGATGTAGGCATAGGCAACAGTGTTTTTGACTTTAACAGTGTGCTCACGCCATGCAGTCCTGTGCAGCCTGTGCCGCACCGGCCGCACCGCGCTCCACAGCAGCGACGGCACGGCCCACACCAGCATTCCATTTACTCACTTTTCTTTTCAGCCACTTTGCGCACTTTTTAAAGCCCCCCCCCTTCTTCCCTCCTCGGACCGCCACGCCGCCACCTCTGCCACCGTCTCAGCTGCGCATAATGGGATAAACTACTATATTTCCGCGGCGCGACGCCGTCCGGCGCGGCGGCTCAGCTCACGGCCTCCAGCGCCTGTCTGCCCGTCAAGCCCCCCCTCCCCCCCCCCTGTCGCCTCGCACAAAGTGATGGGAATGTTGGGGTTGCCGGCCGGTCGCTCTCTATCTACGGACATCTCTCCGGCCAGAATGGAGGAGAGAGGAATTAGCTTTTTCACGTAAAGCTATGGGGCTGCTGCCGCTGTTCTGCTGCCGGGCTAGACACGCCTGGAGACCCCTAGACCGCTGCCGCTGCTCGGCCCGCG
>NW_026267141.1:3211485-3211990 GCF_000697945.3 Frankliniella occidentalis | reverse complement strand
ACCCCGCCTCGCCTCGCCCCGCCACGCCCCGCACGACTCACGACGGTGAGGCTTTTAATTGAACGGAGAACACGGCTCGGCGTTGGCTCCGCCCGGCTCGGGTCACAGTCGGCCAGGCCAGGCGGGGCGCGGGGCCGAACCTAGACGGAGCGGAGCGGCGCGGCCGATTGTGGAAGCGGTACTGTGTGTCTCGGCGCTGGGATTGCGATCTCTGCGGGGTAGGAAGTGTGGGGGGGGGGGCGAGAAGACGAGGACGGTAGCGGGCGGGGGCCCGCGGACGACAAGAGAGGGCAGCGAAGAGAAGGACGACGACGACGGCCTGGAGGACGACGAGCACGAGAGCGACGAGCGGGCCTGCAGCTGGGCCTCGTCTGGAGACAGAGGACGACGCGTCCAGGATGCGCCGCACGCCGCCGTGCTGCTTGACTCCGAGTTACGCCTTTTGCTCTTGCTAACGGGCCTGGATTATACGTACCGTGGAGAGAGAAGAGAGAGACAGGGGAAG
>NW_026267141.1:3209731-3211435 GCF_000697945.3 Frankliniella occidentalis | reverse complement strand
ATTGCCTGTCGTCCCCTGTGAGCCGCCTGGCAATTTACAAAAGGGTAGCAAGTGTTCCAAGCCGCGTCCCCTCTTCTGATTATTTATTGTACCGTAGGCGTGCATAACGGGTTGGTGTGGTGAGAGACGTAGGCAAGCCCACCCACTACAGAATAAGCAGCAGGGGGCGTGGCATAACACACCCACCCAGTATACAAAACCCCTCCTACATCGTTTGACACCGACTCTGTCCTGCGCCACCTCGTTTCAATAACCGATCCCAGTGCGAAATGAATTTTAAGCGATATCGAATCGATATCAGAACGATATCGTTTTCAAGTTTCTGACTCCGAACTGATTCAAAAATGGGCCCGAAATCGACACTTTTCTGATGTCCGATATAGTTCTGATGTCAATTTGATATCCGCATTTCTCACTGGGATATCGGCAAGGGGACATCGTGCGCTTGCCCATTGTCGCAAAATTTTTAAATTTACTTATTGACCCTTTGATGGGACTCGTCAAGTTCCATTGTGACGCCAATGTATAAGACTCCATCCACCCTCTAGTGAGAATGGATATCGAAGCGATATCGTTTCGATATCCCGTTTCTCATTGTGGGGTCGATTAGCCACCGGCTCGCCAACCCACCTGGCACATGAGGGGACCGCCAGAGTCGCCGAGGCAAGCGTCGCGGCCTCCGCGGTCGAAGCCCGCGCAGAACATGTTGTCCGTGACGCGGTACAGGGGCAGGAACAGCGTGCGCCGCCGGCACTCGGCTGTCGAGATGGTCGGCAACTGGACCTCCTGAAGCGTGTCGGCTGCATAAAAGGACATCAGTAATAATTGTTGATTCAGACGTAAATATGATGGCATTCTAACCATCCTGCGAGATTTTTTTGGACGGGGGACGGGAGGGAGGGGGGAAGGGAGATTTCCCACTGGTTGTACTCACGGAACACGCGCCCAACTTCAAACAGCTGACCCCAGCCCACGACTGTGCACATGGTGCCGTCCTTCAGGATAGCCGTCGGCGGGGGCAAGCAGATTGGCCGAATGTAGTCGCTGAACGAAACCTGTGCAGCAAACGTAAAACATCACTCTAATGCGTAGGGGAGTTGTACATACTTTATAAAACAGGGCACAATAAAATAAAAAATAACAATTTAAAGTGAAAAATTAAAAACTTCCGTTGGGAAGTTACCAAAAAAATATCACTAACTTGAAAAATTTCACCAAACTTATATTATTTTGATTTAAAAAAACTATCCCTGTATTGAGCCGGACACTGACCAGGTCACGCATCCGCAGCAGGGAGATGTCGTTGATGAAGCCCGCGTCCACGTAGCCCGGGTGCAGCACGATGGCAGCCAGCGGCCTCAGCTGCTCGTAGGGCGAGGCCAGGTCTGTGCCGCGCCGCAGCGCGCCCAGCCGCGCCACCCAGAAGTCGTCCAGCGCACTGCCAGAGCCATGTCATTAGCCAAAAAAGTCATAGGGTGTGTAAAAATCTGCTGATGGACCCGCCTGAACCCGAACTGCATTAGATTGGAGGCTAAATAATCCACGACACCAGTAACCCCCAGAACCCTTTTTCAATCAATAATAAAAAAAAATAAAAAATGAGAAAATGAAAAATTCCTTGTGCTTCAGCAGCGCAGGACAGCCTCGAGCTCGAGCCTCTGCTGCATCTGCTGTGCCTCGAAGCAGAGCCACAGCCTTAATTGA
>NW_026267141.1:3204629-3209681 GCF_000697945.3 Frankliniella occidentalis | reverse complement strand
GTGCCATATTGCGGAGGCTAAACACTGGGCGCCTCCCCAGAAGGGCTTCACGGCTGCGCGCTCGCACACGCCGCGGCGCCCCAACCCGGCCTGCCCTGCCGCGAGCTCAGCTCGGTCGGTAGGTACATTGGGCGTTCGTTGAGGGAGTGTCGCCCACGCCCGCGGGGTTTGGAACGCGGAAGGTATAAGGATAGGGATAGAGGGGGTGGTGGAGGGGAGTGGGAGGGCGGAGGAGCCGGGGGAGGGGGGGCATAACGGTAACATGACATCTGTGGGCGGTTCACTTGTTGTGATGGGGCCTTAGAGTGGGGCCCGAGGTGGGGCCCCAAGGTGGGGGGCCTGCCCCCACTCTCCACTCCCCGCCTGTCACTCACTCACTCACTCACTCACTCACTCACTCACTCACTCACTCACTCACTCACTCACTCACTCACTCACTCACTCACTCACTCACTCAGTTCAATGAGCCCAGTAGAGATGTACAGTGCTCGGCCCTAGCGGCCAAATAATGTTGGCTATTCCTGCGGTTACTGTACTCGGCGCCAAGGCCCCACCGGACTGTACGATCGTTCATCTTGTGTAGGGTCAGGCGATGCGAAACGAGAGTCATTTCAGGAGGATCTCCTGCTACAGGGTAAAGCAAGGTTTGCCGGCGATTTTGACTATTTTCTGTAAAACAAAAACATGCGGAAGATGTCGAGGAACGTTCTCTGTGTTCAGGGAATGCGTTCGATGAAATAAGGCGTTCGGCATCCACATCTATTTTACCCACGTTTAACGATGTGTTCAGGAATCTAGCCAGGGTGAGGACTTTCTTACACCAGGCACTATTCTCTTCAGGTTGCCCTGTTGGAGCAAACGAGTGAGTCAACTAGCCCGCATGCAGACGTGCAGACGGGTTGCCTATTCGCACGGTACCATGTCATGGAGCTCCGCCAAGCGCATGTCACGTTAGTATTATTATTTGGACGTTTCCGAGTTTTCTCATTTCCTTCGAAAAAGCACCAAACATGAGATTGTTTTTTTTTTTACTGTCACGGAAACAGCGCCTCCAGTTCAAATAAAGCGAAGAATGGCAAAGATAGAAGTCTTGGCACCTTTCAAACGGCCCAAGAATAAGTTCTCACATTACCAGCTAAAATTGCAGTAAGATCGGTGTTAAAACCACAGAAACTCTTCGTAGTCCGCCAACCCTTGTTTTACCAGATGTTACATTCGTAAACTTTTCTGGAATAAAAAAATGCAATAATAATTATAATATCACAACAATGTCTCTTCTCGTTTTATTTTTCTTAGCTAACGCCGCGTCGTCCTATTACACGGCCAGGGGCCGCGGCCCGCGGCTCGGCCACGGCAGAGGTTGCGTGCAGTGTCACGAGGCAAGAAAAATGTCCAGGAAATCACCGTCATTTCTCTGGCAATTAGAGCCCGCAGGCATCGCTCTCCTTAATTTTTTTTTCGCCATTTTCCTTTTTTTTTTCTTTTTGCACAACTCCTTAAGAGATTTCAAACCCCGATAGGCCGCTCCCCTACTACGCGTCTAAGATGGGCAGCGGGGCGTGGCCATGCGGCGGCGCGAGGGCGTCACGGGCGGGAGCGGCAGCGCCAAGTTCATACGGGCAGGGGTTTTTCGCCAAAGCCGCGAAAACATTGTAACACGGATAAAATGAAGAGATATGGTATGCAAAAGAATGGCAAAACCGGAAAGCACGCGCTAAATGCGTTACCTCATCTTGACTTAACTATTCCGTGTTTGAGTGCTTGCTGTGCTATTTCCGTGGCGAAACTTGTACAGAACACGGGAAGTTGTCGCGCGGACTTTAAGATTCCCATGAATCATTGCATGTGGGGGAATGATGATATTTCATCGCGATGTAAGCGATGCGATGATTCCGGATTAGCTGCGAAAAGAAGGGCGATGCTCACAGCACAAAATATTGTGAAAACTCAAAGTACTGCGCAAATGAGAGATGAGCACCACAAAAATAGATGCGATGAGTTTCATATTGCGCACCTTCCACACAATCGTGGAATAGGTACTTTTTGTATCCTAGCAGGACTATAAGAAACTATAGAAAATAAATCTGTCGCATCAGCACACTTCTGGAAGCGCTCCCCGCGGCCCGGCCCCACCTGTGCGCCACGTCGCTCTCTGCTTTGGGAGTCACTTTGTAGCTGTCCTCGTCGCTTTGTCAACAATAATGATATGCTTTGAGCCCCAGCACGCCAGGGCGGCCCCGAGTCCTCAACGGCACAACGGTTTCTTCGCCTCCCACCTCCCCTCCCTCCCATACATCCTCTTACCGTACAACGAACCCTCTCAACTCCCCGAACGCTACAACACAGGTACGCGGCGGCAGGCGGCGCTGCTCTAGCAGACTAACGTAACAGGTGGGCCAAATCTGTTGTTGTTGTTGTTCCACGCCGCGAGTGTGCGTCGTGGCCACGCCTCCCTAACGGCATCGGCCACTGTGCGACACTATAAGGAATGCTGATTTGTAGCGTCCGATTGGGCAGGCAGCCCATCTGTAGCCGCAGTGCAGTGTCCTATCGAGCCCTGCTGTGCTCTGCTGATGTGGTGGCCTCGAATCGGGTCGGGCAGAGAAGAGGTCAGACAGAGAAGGGTTGTGGATACAAAAGTGCAACTGACAGCGGGGCGGGTTATGTGGGGAGCTGTTGGGGTCGTGCGACGGGGATTGAACGGGGTCGAGTTGAGGCGAAAGGTAGAAGAGGAGGAAGAGAAGGAAGAAGAGGAAGGGGAGGAAGAGGAGGAAGAGGGGGAAGAGGAGGAAGTGGAGGAGAAAGGAGCAAGTAGAGGAGGACGAAGTGGAGGAGGAGTAGGAAAGTGGATGAGGAGGAAGAGGAGGGATGGAGAGAGAGAGAGAGAGAGAGAGAGAGAGAGAGAGTTTTTGAGTTTTTAACAAGGATTTATTGGGGGGGGTTTAGTTGTACAAAATGGATAAAATGGGCAGTGTCTAGTTTTGTTACAATTAGCTGGCGATGCAGCGGGCATGCGGTGCTGCATGTTTGTGTCTAAAAGTTTTAGTACGAATTTTACAAGTTTGTGGATAAGTGGAGGGAAAGGTTTGAGATTTATTGTTTTTACACTAGGATGTGGGAAGTTACCCTTCAGAAAAATTTGGCATTACAGAGATTGTTTTTGAACTTAATTCTATCCTGTCTAACAAAAAATGATTGCTAGCCAGAGGTTTGGCTTTGTTAAGTATACTGAGAAGTTCCAATTTGTCTAAATCACGTTCTAGCACTTTTTTGGTAAAGGATTCAAGGTCTCGAGAACACAGAAGGTTTTCGAACTGTTTTTTGGATAATTTGTTTTCATTGAAAGGAATTGCAAGTAACACCTTGTCTATATCAAGGTAAAAATCATCAACTTGTTTTTTGTTGTCGCTAGACTTTAAAGGAGAGTCCAAATCAGGAGTCGATTTTTTCACTTTTGACACTTTTGATGAAATAGGGTTGGGCGATTGTGGGGAATGAAGTCTCTTCTTGGAGTGGTCAGCTGGTCGTGGCTCAGGGGGTAGACTGATGGGGAGGGGGGGAGGAGGGGGCTTGAAAACAAATGGACTGGTGTGTGGACAGCTGACGTCGCTGACGACGACGGCTGGTGGCGCTGCTGGGCTGGCGATGTTTGAGGTTAGGTGATCTGGTGAATCTTCTGGCCGGGGGTTTTCTTCTGAGTTGGGTTGTGGGCTGGACTCGATGACATCAGTCAGCGGGCTGGTTGAGGAATGAGAGCTTGCGTGGGCGGTGGCGGCGGTGGTGGAGGTGGTGTGGACAACGGTCGTGCTGGCGGCGGCGGCGTCGGAGACAGCGGCTGCAGGTGGCGGGCTTGTAGTGTTTGAGGTTAGGGTTCCTTCTAGGCTGGGGTTGTCAGGAGAGGCTGTTGATTTCGACTGTCGTCTTACTTTTGGGATGGAGAGGCGGACTGATGGCGATGGTGTGTAGGCTAGAGCTGGGTAGTCTTTGTTTTGTTTTTCTTTCTTCTCACATTGTCCGATGGTGTGAGTTGGGCTTTGGCAGAACTTACATTGAATGATTTCAATGTATATTGTATGTTTTGCTCCCTCGGCGTTTGTGAGTTGTAACACTTCTGGGCACGGAGGGGCGTCGGTGGGAATGTTCATGTAGAGGGACCTCTTCCAAGTCATCACATGCTTAAGGTCGTCATAGTTGGTTGTGACACTTTGCCTTGTCGGCGTGGAAACTATTTTGCCGTAGGGTTCAAGAAGTTTTCGTAGGGCGTCGTCTGGCATCTCTGGTGGGCAGTTGGAGATTAAAAGTCTTGTGGCTTCGGAGACGTATCTTCGGCAAGGCAGATTTAGATTGCCTACATCGACACTTCCCCTGTTGCAGAGAGTGTTGACACATGATTCGTCGGTGAGGTAGAGGCAGAGTCGTCCTCCGCTGAGTCGGTTGCAGTAGTGTATGTTTTTGCCTTGAATGATGTCAGCTACGGCTCTCAAACACTGATCCTGAGACACCTGCTGGACATTTTCAAGAACCACGGCGTTTCTTCTTGAGGGTCGGTAGGTTGAGGTGGACTCACTGTTGTTGTTGACATTTTGGGTTGTTCTGCTGCAGGCCGCCATGTTGCTCCCGCTGTTGTTGTTGTTGTAGACGCTAGCAGCGCCTTGTGAAGAGAGCGATGACGATCGGGAAAAGGCTTGGTTTGGAGAATCAAGATGGCTACCTTGTTTTGAGGTTAGGTTTTCTGGCGTAGTGGTTGAGTTTCGTAGAGATGAGTTTTGGAGTCTTGCGGCGGTAGTTGGTTTGGAGAGCACTGATGAGTACGTTTCGGTGTAGATTTGATGCGGTGCACTGGAGAAGCAGGTTGGTGGGTCATGGGTGAGGTTAGTCTCTCTGATGATGGTCGATGGCGGGTTCGGCATGGTGCCGGATGGAAATCAGATTTTGATCCGATCCGAGCGGAGCACACTGTCACTAACACTCACATAGTTGCACTGGCACTAGGGGAACACTTCAGAATAGTTTTTGAGGTCCACTGATCACTTTGATTATAGTTATTCGCTA
>NW_026267141.1:3201132-3204539 GCF_000697945.3 Frankliniella occidentalis | reverse complement strand
GAGAGAGAGAGAGAGAGAGAGAGAGAGAGAGAGAGAGAGAGAGAGAGAGAGGAGGGATGTGGGGAGGAGGAAGAGGAGGCACTGGAGAGAGAGGAGGAAGATGAGGAAGTGGAGGGAGAGGACAAGGGCGAAGAGAGGCAGGGAGCGGGCTGCGGGCTGGGTATCTCCGCCATGCAACATGCTGGGGCCCGTCCCCGCCCGTCTTGCCCAGCGCAGCACAGCGGAGATGAGGTGCATGAGGAGCGAGATGGCAAGGTGTGATGCCGCGCCCCGAGGGCCTCGCGGGGCGGGGCGGGGCTCACGTAGCCGAGTGCGGGATCCCCGGGGGCGACATTGGGGTAGGACGGGGTGCGGAGGGGGACGGGGGCAGTGCGGGCCAGCTCGGCGATAAGCGCAGCGCAGACGGACAGTCAGACAGTCCCATCCCAGCTTTATTTGGCTCGTCCGCATCAAGGCGAGCGTTACACTATGCGTGCCTCGTGCACCGTTTGCGACCTAGCCCACATCCGCAGCTGGCAGAGCTCCGCGACAGCTGCTGTCCGGGGCCCTGGGGTAGGCAGCCATAGACCACACGCGCGTTGAAGGTTGAAGTGAGCGGGGGCTACACTGTAAAATCAAGATGTTCTATGAGTAACCGCCTTAGTCGCTTGCACCCAAAAAGAGAGCGCCTTGAGGCGGTCTCTCAGAGCACGCCTAAGTCGCTTACCCGTAAGAACATCTTGGCAGCATGATCCAAGCCCAGGGCGTGCTGCTGCAGCACACCGGAGTTGACATGTAAAACCAAAGATGTGCTCCCACAGCACATACTGTGCCCTGCTGTCCTGGATTGCGACCACTAACCAAGGCGTGCTGTGAGAGCACGCCCCTCGTAAAGCCTCTGGTCCAATAAGCCCAAGATGCGCTGTGGCTAAATAGCTTGTCCAGTGCATTTGTAAATATTTGTGATGACCTCCCCATTGAATGCCATGCCATTCCAATGGCCCACTGCTGCCAAGGTGTTCTTACGGGGAAGCGACTTAGGCGTGCTCTGAGTAACCGCCTCAAGGCGCTCTCTTTTTGGGTGCAAGCGACTAAGGCGGTTACTCATAGAACATCTTGATTTTACAGTGTACGCACGTTAGAATATTTCGCCGAACAGCAACCCCTACCTCGGCTGCGTATGAGATACGTGTCAGATGGCTGATGCGATGAGCCCCGCCCCACTTCTGTGGCGAACTGTACCACACGGTTTGCCAACACGAAAAAAAGGCGAGCTGAAGTAGCTAAGCGCAAATCGCTAAATACACGGGATAACTAATTATTCAGCTATACTCTCAATGTCAACGGACAATTTTGCAACTTTGAGTCCACTATTTATCACTGCAAAAATTGCACATTGCATGATGAGCACGCAAACCCATCTTGCAATGGACAAAAAAAATTGCTGTTCAGCTCGGTGCAGCACTGCTGAAAAATGTTTAGGAAGACAGCTAAATAATCAGCTACGTAGCTAGATAATGAATTAATCCTGTACTTAGCTATTGGCTTAGCTATTTCGGATATATATTATCCTACTTAATTTTCGTGTATCTTTCTGACCATCGGCACTTAAGCGTCTAAAAGACGTCCCACATCCCCCGCTGAGGAGGGACAATCGCTCATTTACTCACTCGCTCTGTCACTCTGTCGGCGCCCCGGGCCCCGCCGTGCCCCGCTGCGCCCTCCCGGCGGGAGGGTAATCGTCCCGCACATACTCCACCCCGGGCACAAAGCGTGCGCGCGCCGTCAGGACGCCGTCGGCAGCCAATTAAATCTCGGCTCAGCATCCGGAGCCAATCAGATCTCACGGCGCATCAGCGAGCCCGGGAGAACCAGGCGGAGCCAGGCGGAGCCCCCCCGCGGGAATGTGGTGCGAATAGAGCGGTAGAAGACTAAGTCACTCATCGCCCTTGTCCGCCGGCAGAACGCAGCTGCAACAAGCTGAAGCAGCAAGCCAGCTGCAGTTGCAGCAGCAAGCCAGCTGCAGTTGCAGCAGCAAGCCAGCTGCAGCTGCAACAGTAAGCCAGTTGCAGCTGCAACAGCAAGCTGCATCTGCAGCATCAAGCTGCATCTGCAGCATCAAGCTGCATCTGCAGCATCAAGCTGCATCTGCAGCATCAAGCTGCATCTGCAGCAGAAATCAAGCTGGAGGAGCAAGCCAGCTGCAGTTGCAGCAGAAAGCCAGCTGCAGCTGCATCAGGAACAGGAAGCTATCTGCGATCTGCGTTTGCAACAGGAAGCTGCATCTACATCAGCAAGCAAGCTGCAGCAGCAACAGCAAGCAAGTTGCAGCAGCAAGCAAGCAAGCTACAGCAGCCAGCAGAAAAGCAGTGCGTCCCTTAGGGTGCCGCTGCCGCCTGCCGCCCTCGCTGCATAGCGGACACCGTTGACAGGTGATGCACGAGTCTATCACGCGGGGGGTCCGGGAGCCGTCCGCCTCCCCGGCCTCCCCGACCTATCGCACGACAAAGACGGCCGCTGGCGCCATCTGCACTCTGCAGGCCCCGCTGCCGCCGCGCTGCCGCCGCCACCGCGTGTCCAAATCGCCGCCCTTTTTCAAACACATTGTGACGGGGACTCGCCGCGCCCGGCTGGAACCTGGAACCAAAAGATAATAGCGAGCGCCGCCGGCGCCGGCCTGGGGCCTCTGGCGGGGGCCTCCTGGGCCGTCCGTATCTTCAAGTTCCGCCATCGGCCGCCCCGCCGACATGCAGTGCGTGAAAACACCGAAGAGGAGGGTCCGACAAGAAGCATAGCAAAAGCCGCCCATCGAACGAGGTGTTCTCCCGTTCCGAGGGGTGTGTAGGTTTATAGGTTTATGCGTGACAGTAAAAGGGGAAGGAAAGGGAGGCGGGAGGAAGGTGAGGGAAGGCCCAAGGCCCGAGGCCCGCACCCGCTAGACAAACGACGACGGGATGAAAAAGTCGACGCCCTACTTCACTGCGTTCAATTGCAGAGCTGCCAACAAGCTTCGCCTAGGCAGGCCTGCCAAACCGACAAATTGTTATACCGGGACTGCAGAGCAAGAGAGAAGGAGGGTGAGGCAAAAAGAGAAAAAAAAACATCACCGTAGTGTCTGATACTCCTCGCCCTGCTCCACGACCACCATTCTAGCCAGTTGTGTCTCATTTCAAGAAACGGTACAGCCCCTTCGGTGTACGTTACACCCACGTGCCGACCCTTTCCCCTCTACTTTTTTGGTATCAGCAAGTGTTTCTTTTTTCGATGCAACCCAAGTAATTTGTGTGACAACCACAACATCATTCTGCATATCTTCTCCTGGACACCCACCACAGAGAACATTCTTTCAAAGAATGAGAATGGCGTACACATTACTCTCTTTTCTTGTCTATTTTCATCTGTTTGTTTTTTTTTTTTTTTTTTTTTTT
>NW_026267141.1:3194322-3200897 GCF_000697945.3 Frankliniella occidentalis | reverse complement strand
CCCCCCCCCTCCATTTTCTGCCCCCCACAACGATCTAGGATTGGAAATAGAGTATCTGAATTATTCGACCGGTATGTTGGCGAAAGAAGAAGGGATCTGGACGGAGGGGAGTGAGAGGGAGGGAGAAGGAGAGAGGGAGAGAGGGAAAGGGAGGAAGAGAGAGATATGGAGGGGGAGTTCCAGCGAGCGCCACAGTACTGCCCCTTGCTTAACAATGCCATGCCCACAGAATTCCGTGAACGTAGAGTATGGACAATCCGGATTAATTAAAAAAAAGCCGATATCCTATTGGCTGCGCTTTTGCGCTCCAGCTACGGAAATATGTACGAGTAGAACAAGTTATCAAGTTTGGATTATCCTCTGAAAATCAGAAGTGCAACATACGAATCGGCAACACTGGAAAAAGCAAACTTGAAACATTATTTAAGCAAAGGTTTGTGAAATTTCTAATGCTTGTCCACCAATTGACGTCTAGTTGAGATGGACACCAAAGTGTCTAAATCTCGCATTATGGAAACGGCACATTTTTTGATGTGCAACTTTCTAAATTTGCTTCACTAGAACAATGCTGTCAAGCTCCGACTACGAATGGGTAGTTGGCAAGTTGGAACAACGAGAAATTAAAAGTTTTTCTCCTGAGCAATCATGAACACTAGAAATACTAGAACAATAATTGAAAAAATTCAGTCCAACCCTTTATGGGCTTTAAAAAAAAAAAAAAAAAAAACACCCATGGGCTGTGTGTGCGGCGCAGATTGCGCTGCCTATTACGCGAGACGAGACAAGACATGGCCTGGCATAGGACATCTGGTACCTAGTAAAATTTCTTTTGATTTAACACTGCCTTTGCTGTTTCACAGAAACGATTCTGATAGCTAGTCGTTAGGTACACTGGAAAGAAGATAGACAAGTGTGACATATGACGGTTGATTGGCTTCAATGATATGATAAGCTGTGATGCTCCGCCAATGAATGGGTAGATTAGTTGGCAAGGTAGAACAACTAAAAAATTAAAAGTTTTTCTCCTTACAAAATAATTCTTAAGCCGTCAGGAAGGGGGGGGGGAGTCCCACATGCATAACAAAGATTTTTTGAAAGATTGCGGTTTGTTCTACCAGCCTTTTAAATTTGCTTAAAAATACTATTCAAGAATTGATTCTCTGTCTTTAACTTTCATTTCCTTTTCCTCTATTTGCGTTTGGTTCTGCTTGCCGCTAGCTAGTACATTTTTTAGAGGTTTCTTACGTTATGTTTAAACAAAGCTTAACAGCGGGTAGGTATCTCATCGCATTGAGTCCGAGTCGGTATGGAATTCCCCCGTGGTGAGTTTGAGTTGAGCCAGGCCAACGACATGGCGATTCGGCCAGCCTCCGTGTGAGAGGTGAAAAAACGGACCGGCCGCCCGGAGGGGGCACCGGGGACACAGGCCAAGACCGAGCGACTGCACTCGGCAGACCGTCAATAGCACTAGCAGCAGCAGCGATGCACGCGGACCCACTGCGTGAGCTCGTGGACGACGGGCAGGTGGAGGCGCTCCTGGAGGCCCTGAGGAAGGACCTGCCCGACTCCATCCACGTGAGTATCTGGGCCGCCGGAACCTTTTCGCCAAAGCCGCGGCATTTGTATTTCCTACCTCAGGTTTCAGGGGCGACATGAACTACAAAGTTTGGATTGTCACGTACTGTGGGTTGCTATTTACAGCTGTTTAAAGAAACACAGGGTGGGTGATCCGCGCCGTCTTTTTTTAACGCTTATACTGTACCGGATTCTTGCGTGCGGACGGATTGCATACTCGCACGGCGCCGTAAGGTGCCATAGCGAGCGACGGTAGGCAAGCCCGCGCGCACGCGTAAATCCGGTACAGTATAAGCATTAAAAAAAAGACGGCGCGGATCACCCACCCTGTATGTGGCACATGCCTGTTTCCCCTGTTGTATCGTTTCACTGCGCGGTAAAAAAAGTTCCTTGAATTTTAAGACCTGGTCTTACAAGGGAACCCCGCCAAGTGTAAATTCCCGATTTTCATTCTACTTTGGGAAATTGTTGGTCTAAATATGTCATCGAAGGACACATCAAAGATTTTTGCTTAAATTCATATTTAGGGGTCATTTTGGGTATTTGTTCAAAAAGCTGCTATTTCAATTATTTTTTAAAACTTTCAAGAATGTTTCCTAAGGGGTACCTCGTCAAATTGTGGCCCTTTGGGCGAAAATTTCGTCCGTTTTGCTCTATCTGAAGCCGTTTAGGCGCTACCGCCACGTTTAGGAGGGGAAATGTACAGGAATTACTAGGGCTTAAGAGAAGCGGTTGTAAAAAGCAGTCCCACAAAAAATGTTATAAAACAAAAGTTAAAGAGCTTACATTTTTCTACAACTTTTGTTTTATAACATTTTTTGTGGGACTGCTTTTCACAACCACTTCTCTTAAGCCCTAGTAAATCCCGTACATTTCCCCTCCTAAACGTGGCGGTAGCGCCTAAACGGCTTCAGATAGAGCAAAACGGACGAAATTTTCGCCCAAAGGGCCACAATTTGACGAGTTACCCCTAAGAAAGCATTCTTGAAAGTTATAAAAAATAATTGAAATAGCAGCTTTTTGAACAAATACCCAAAATGACCCCTAAATATGAATTTAAGCAAAAATCTTTGATGTGTCCTTCGATGACATATTTAGACCAACAATTTCCCAACGTAGAATGAAAATCGCGAATTTACACTTGGCGGGGTTCCCTTGTTAGATCTTACGGAGAACGCCATTAACATCCAATACCAGGTCTTGAAATTTGAGGTTCTTTTTCAACCGTGTGTTGTCGCGAGTTCCCACTCGTTGAGCAAAAACAACAAGCGTGTCCCCATAACAGCAGGATTACCGTGCTAGTGAATTTTCTTATGCCAGTGATATGAAAATTTACAAAAACTGATGTCAATGTAAAGACACACACTCACACACTCCCATCATTACAGGTTTTCAATCGAACCTTGACTTTCCTCCGCTGGCGTCGACAGGGCCTCAGTAGCGGGGTGCAGGTCACCGTCTACCGGGGCGCCGACGAGGGAGACGCCACGGATGGCCACACGACCACCGTCAACATCCTGTTCGTGGTGCGTAATCATGTCCAGGATGGCAGCCAAGCCCTCAGGATGTGCCTGACCAAGTGATCTACAGGACGGGGCTCTGCCCAGCGTCGCCCTGCACACGACGGACCCGGCCCGCACCGTGCTGCGCCGCGCGCTCGCCGCCTCCAAGCACATCCCCTGGGAGGCCCCCTTCATCTTCGAGGATGTGCACGAGCGATGCATCCCGGAGGTGCTGGCCGAGCTGCGCGCCCGCGGCGACCCCGAGCCCCCCGAGTACCCCTCGGAGAAGATGATGCTGCCCAAGGACGAGTGTCTCAAGCTGGAAGTGAGGTGGGTGTCGGGTCGGGTGGGTGCCCTGCTGCGAGAGAGGCAGGCGCTTGACCGTTCCCTCGCTCATGCCGCAGGGACCCCGGGCCCGGCCTCAGCCTGCGCCCCCTGCAGCCGCACCACGCCAAGGCCCTCAACGCCATGTGGCAATACGCGCACGCGGGCTCCGAGACCTTGCTGAGGAAGACCATCGAGATGAACCCGGGGCTGTCCTGGGGCGTGTTCCCCGAGGATGACATCGAGGGTACGCTGGTCTACTAGTCAAACCTGGCGAAATATTTGCACATTACCACAAAGTTGTCTGTAAAAGTACTCGTTCCTTTAGCGCTAATACCCCCTAACTCCAGAAATTTCATCTTCTTGAAAATGTACTAGCTGCGAAGTGTGCAACGGTGCAACGGTCTTTTGGCTAATTTGATTCGAATAAAATATGAAGTATGGCTGATTTGCAATCCTTACAGCAAAGTTCAGCTCACACAAGTTCGACCACAACAAACTGATTGACCCCCAGGTGCCCCGGTCTCCTTCAACCTCGGAGCCTGGAACGGCGGGCAGAACGCGATGCACACCGTGGACACCTACCGGGGGCGCGGGCTGGGCGGGCTGGTCAAACGCGCCACCGTCCGAGCTGCGGCGCTGCGCTACGGACTCGACGCGCATTGCAACGTGATCTCCCCTAACCCGTCGTCGGCGTTCCTGGCCAAACTCGGCTTCAAGAGGGTCTACAGCAGCTCCATGATTCATTGGAGAGCGCCAACATACACAGACGGCGAGCTGCACCTGGGCTGCCCCTTTTTCATACGACGACAGTAAAGGTGGAAATTTGGTGGTGTTGTTTTGGTGGTGGTCCTAAACACCAAAAGGAAGAACATACGGCGAGGATGGCCAGAACACCGCACGACACCTAGACACTAACTGGGGATTGTAGTATTTTTCGTAAATCTCAAATGCTGCAATTTAAGTGCGGATTCATGAACGAAATCGGGTTTAATTAAGTACAGTTTCTTATATAACTATGTTATTTATTTTGTGTTAATCTCCACTCCTCTGCTTTGAAAGGGTAAACGAAAACTCGTCCGGAAGTCGTGCTTACTGAAATCAACAGATCAGTAGTAGTGGACTTTATTGTACCCGGGACCTACAGATTTCCTAGCCCCATTTCCTCAAAACAGTCCCAAACCGCTGACTTAATTTTACGTCGATATACGTCGTCAATACCAACACAAAAAGTTGACCATCTCGCGTGACTGGGGCAGACGCCTCCCGGGTGAGCTGGTCGCCGCTGCCCGCCTCGCTCCGCTGCACCGCCAGCTGGCGGAGGGCAGCTAGCTAACGCTAGCTAAAGCGCGAGCTGGCACCAGCTAGCGGAGGGCAGCTAGCTAACGCTAGCTAAGGCGCGAGCTAGCACCGGCTAGCGCAGGGCAGCAGCATAGCCCGGCGCAGCTCCGCTAGCACAAAGTCCTCTGCTCCGGTTAGGTGAGGAGTCCGCCGCTCTCAGCTATAAATCTCACGTTTACCGTTACACCACGCTATGCTCACCGGCGGATACTCCCACGCTGCCCTGCACTGGTGCCCTGCACTGGTGCCCTGCACTGGACCAGCGCGTGGCGCCTCCCGGTGCACTCGTGTGCGACAACAGACAAATGGTCGTGTTTTGAGCATGCACGTACACGGAACTCGGAAGGGAGGTATGTTAAAAGCCGTTGCCCGGTACAATATGTACAGTGTACGCGCAATGTTTTTCTTTCCAGGTTGAAAAGAGTAAAGGGGAATAGTAAAATGGCAAAATGTCTTTACCGCTGCGCTGTGCTGCGAATATAAATACGTAGCCAGGCCGAGTGTCGGATGTGGGCCGGCGCGGCGTTAGCGGCGTTAGCGAGGAATCCGACAAGTGGGCGTGGTATGCAGATTAGCGCTCCTGGCGGCAAAATTTGAACGAGGCATGCGAGTGCATGTAGACCAGTTGGACAGGACGGGGCGCGGGGACGGGACGGACAACGGGCCGCTAACGGGCGTCAAGCACTTGGCACTCCGGGGACACACCCTGCTAAAAACATGTATCAAGTTCGTCATTCTGCGTTATCTAATTCGTGGCCTTGTATTGCTCGTCAATGATATGAATATTTCAAAGAAAATTATCCAGGTAACGTACTGCGAACTGCTCCCCTTTTGTCTTTTACCCTCACCGCAAATATGAGCGCGCCATGGCTGTGGGCGCCGCCCTGGCCGGCCGCAAATGGGGTTGATTCGGTGATCGGCGGCCAGGCCTGGCCCCCGGCCTGGCGCCAGGGCGCGCTCGCCACCGCCGCGGCGGTCGTGGCCGTGACCGTGACCGCCAATCAGAGAAGGGAAATCATCAAAAACGATGCCAGTTTTCCTGTTCCGAACTGGTGCGACCTCCCGGGTGCACCTGATGAACCCGAGCAGCCCGCTTCTCTGCAGGCTTACCCGCGATGCACTATGTTGTTATAATGTTATGTTGGCCACCTTGATAAAAGTGGATTCCAGAGGGAGCCGGTCCCGCGGCTTTGGTATCGCTAGAGATGCAACAGTATCTGGCTTGTTTATCGACGCACGGAAAGGTAGGGGGGGGGGGGCTAGGGCCCGTTGTATGGGGCCTCGGCTCGGCAGGCTGAGCATTGACAGCCCAAGGAAGCCCTCTGCCTGGCACGGCCGCTACAGGCAGAGGTGGCAAATTAAATGAAGAGAAGGGATATAAATTATTCACGCAGAGGTGAAGGGGATATGGGGGGCTGAGGGGAGGGGGGGGGGACAGCCGACGAGGCGGTTTATTTGCTCGGTTCGGTTTTTACCGATAGTGAAAAAGTCATGGTTTATGGTTTAACCACAAAGATTAATTTAATGAACGAGACTGCACGACTGCAGCAGACGGAGGGAGGGTTGGGATCAACAGGAAATATAAAACTGCTGGCTCGAGCCAATATCGGACTCAACTCGACCGGTGAAAATGCAATAATGGCCAACAGCAAACCACAGCGATAATAATGAGTTTCGTTTCAGTGAAGCCGGCATGGCGAGATATCAGCGCGCCGCCCCAGCAAGAGGAGCTCCGCTGCTCCGCTCGGATCTGCCGGTAAGGTAAGGGCGAGCCTCTCCCGGGCCGCCGCCGTAGGCCGCCGCTATCAGGGGAGCCTTATTGTATCGGCGATA
>NW_026267141.1:3190796-3193796 GCF_000697945.3 Frankliniella occidentalis | reverse complement strand
TCTCTCTCTCTCTCTCTCTCTCTCTCCCTCTCCCTCTCCCTCTCTCTCCCTCTCCCTCCCTCCCTTCCTCTCCCGCTCTCTCCACCACCCCTGGCAACCTGCCTCGGATTCCAGCGCGTGTGTGAGGGAGTAAAAGTACTAAGAGGCGCGAGGAGGAACTCAGTGGGAAATGGCAGGACAGTTCCGTGTCAGATTAATGTCAATGCGACCGTCATAGGGGCGCGTTTGACATTAATCGTACGTCAAATGGACGTGACGAGCCATTCCTGAAGGGAGACGCACGCAGCCAGGGTCCCGAGGCCGGTAGGGCGGCAGGGATCTTCATCAATCTGCGTGGACGTTCAGTTGGATAGGGATCAAAGTAACGATGCTGCCTATTAAGCGTTACCCAATGGTTATTGCTTGTAGGGTGGATATAAAGAGGATGCAAAAAGAAAGGAAAACAAAACCGATACGCCAAAAAGTCGTGCGTGTGTGAGAGAAACTATCGTAGCTTAATTCTAAACTATAAACATAGTGTCTTGTGCTGCACTGCCAAAATTACCAGTTAGAGAGCTGGTTTTGTTGCCTGTGGTAGATCTCATTAGTTAAATCTCAGTTGGGAGATCGAAATTTGCTTTGAGATTTGTTGCGAGTGGGGGGGCGACATCACGGTTGCTATCCGCAGCAAGAACTTCTATGCAGTGTTTCGACCATTCGACCAATCTGACGACCATTTTCGAATCGTCTCCGCCACACCAAAGATGAGGTTCCTGAATCAAGTAAATGTCCTTTGAACAAGTCAATTTACTGGCACAGGTCTAGGAAATTGACTTCTTCCGAAGATATTTACTTGATTCAAAAACATCCTTTTTATTATGGGTGCATCGCACACGGTCAGAGTGACTCCATGAATCCCAAGCAAAAAGTAGTAAACTTATGGCAAAAAGTGTTTGGAAACTACCACTTCTGCTTGGAAACCAAAGCAGTCACTTTTACCAGCCGTACTTAATGCTTATAGTCTGCTCTGAGGAGGGCCTCATCGGCGTCCTCCGGCGCCTCCTCCACGAGTGCTGCAGACCGTCGCGCCGCCACGCCCCCGTCCTCTGCGATATTGCATTCGGACCATTCGGACACACTGTATGCAAATGGTTTTGTTCCTCGAACTCGTTCGTTCATCCGGTGGCTTCAATCTCCGCCCGGCCCGAGCTGCGCTGTCTGAGCGCGCTCTCTGCCGGATAAATTTAATGAATCGTGCGAAAAGGATAATGAGACATGAGGCGTGAGAATGCCATGTGTTTGAGTGCGGCGGCCTCTGGCGGCCTCTGCTGCTGGCGGCGGCGATGGGAAACAGCCTCGTCTGTTTACGGAAAGGTGGGTGGGGGGGGGGGCGATAGGGCACTACACCGAATATTGAAACGGAAGTAAAGGAGATGTAAGTAAGAGGAACCGGAAATACAACCTATCATTTGTATGTGATAAGAACCACATTGTTAGCTAGCACACGTATGTCCTGGAGTTCTTCTCGTGGTAGTCCCCATGTCCTATAGTCTGCAATTATCAATCACAAATAAATCAATTTGATAAAAAAACAGGATGGTCCATTCAAAGTAGGTTCTAAATTTAACACCTTCCGTGCGGGACATTTTGTTGATGTCCCCCTTACAGACAGGTCTCACTAAATTTAGAGGGGCGGCCATCAGGGGTCCAAGTAAGTTTTAGGGTAGACTCAATAATGCACTTTTAGGACACTTTTCGGTGGGTCCGCCAAGGAAAATGTGGAGTTAACTGATGCCCTTTCCTTCTTACCAATTCCTACCAATTTTACATGACGTCGCGACCACTAAATTTTCCGACACGTCTACTTGATTTTTGACCTTAGACATATGAACAGATGTACAATTTCAATTTTATCAAGGGTTGTCTACGCCCTAGACTATATTGTAAATGACAGTAAAAACAGAAAAAACTATGCTACGCAAAATCAGCAAAATACGAATGTATCGAATACACCTTACATACGATGGCTGATCCCGATTGACTTGTGTGTGTGTTTTGACCGGATCGAGTCAGATCAGAAGGGTAAGCGCTTTTCTCTTCTGTCACAACACACCTGCCACTCCCATCATTCATAACGACTCACGTGTGCAGCGACCGGTGCGATTAGTGTAAGGTGCAACAGCAACCACACACTCAAACAACAACAACAACAACAACAACAACAACAACAACAACAACAACAACAACAACAACAACAACAACACTCACGTGCAGCGACCGGTGCGAGTGGTGTGAAGGCGCGTAGCGCGCCGTCTCCATTGACCACTTGTGCACCCCGTTGAGCGCCATGTCTTCAGATACTCCACACTCGCGGTCAGATTAATGCGCAGCGACCACAACACCACGCTGGCACACACACACACACACACACACTCGTTCACAACACGCGCGCGGGTGTCACCCCATGGCCGGCTGCCCGGGCTCGTGTCGACGGCACCTCGTCGTGGTGCTGCTCGCGGCCGGGGTGGGGCTGCACGTCGTGGCGCCGCGGTGCTCGTGTGCTCCCCGTGCGGCTGCTCGCGAGAGACTGACTTGTGGTGGCGGCGCGGCGCGGCGCGGCGCGGCCGGGGCCGGTGCGCCTGGAGAGGACGCGCCGCTGTAAGAGGGGAAGGGGGAGGGGGGAGGGGGGCAAGAGCAGAGTCATTTACCTTTACCTTGCCTCGGAGTCGTCGCCACGCCGGGCTGCTGCTGCTGCTGCTGCTGCTGCTGCTGCTGCCGGCTCAGAGCGCGTTGCGCGTTGCCGAGGCAACGGCCCGCCGGCCAATCAGGGTGGCGCTCCCGGGCCGCTCTGCTCTGCTCTCTGAAAGCCCCCCGAGCAGCGCGAGCTGGAGCACACGACGGAGGGCGTCTCCGAGGACGCGGGGCGAGGCCACCGCCAGTGTTGGTGTGCGTGTGTTTGGTGGTGGTGGTGGTGGTGGTGGATGTGGATCAGAGTAGTGAGGAGGAGAGGAAGGAGAGGAA
>NW_026267141.1:3185360-3189757 GCF_000697945.3 Frankliniella occidentalis | reverse complement strand
GACGAGCACACCGGCGGCGTCCTGGTCCACGGCGTCTGCGGCCTCCTATTGGCCGGCCTCACCCTGGCCACGGTGGTGTTCTGCGGGGAGCTTGGTGCACCACTGGCATGTCCGGGGCCGCGCTGGGACGCTGGGCGCTGGGCACGGGTCACACATCGACCTCGAGACTTTACGCACCTTGAGGCTATCTGCGAGCGAGCGTGATCGTCAGGACGCGGCGGGAAAATGAGCGTATGGTAGCTGTAGGCAGCAAACTACGGGAAACCATACATTTCGGAAAAGCTAACCTGTGACCGTTATGGTTTCCCAGGGCTATAAATTTAAATGTCCCCTCTGGAAACTCAAGTGTCGTAGTGTATCACAGTTAAAACTACAGTGCCATCGGTACCAGTGGTTTAAACTGTGACACTGTACGACACCTAGGTTTCCGGAGCCTCTCGGGCAAAAGCGTTTTGGTATGGAATTCTAACAATTATTTTAGCACGAAATGGCCCGTGCACTGATAAAGAAAGTGAGCAACTGGCGTGCACGTGCAAGTGCTCAACACTATGTTACACACTTCATGGCCAACCCGAAGTTGAGCACTGTTTAGAGTTCAACTTATTCACTGTGAAACACTTTATGGTATTCTAGTCAAACATTTAAAAATGTGCAAAAGAGTGTTGAGCTCTTGCACGCACACTTTATTTATCAATGTAGCTAATTCGGCGTGGGGGATGGTCGACGGATGGACTTACCCTCAAGGTAAGGTGCTCCCTCGATTAACATTCCCCAAGGTGACACGAGTTGAAGTTGGTCGACAAACAACTGTCTTGCCCGGCGCTTCCACACTTGCCTCCAGGTGGGCTGCCCGCTCTACTCAGCTGCTTGGCGGGTTGGCCTACGTAGTGTGCAGCAGGCGCTTGTGTTGCCGCGTAAGTTATTCGTTGTAGTTAGTTTCACGCGTTCGTGATTTGAGTAACGTCAATGTATTATCATAGTAATATGTGTAGTCATGTCAGTGTAATAGTAGTGGTGTAATATCGGTGTAATATTAATGTGTTATCGGTATTATTGATGTACGTACAACATCGGTATATTATCAGCCCAGTGTGCGAAGGAATATCGGAGAAGAAGAACTCTCGATTTTGTCGCGAGCCTGTGACACTCGAGGGGGGGTCACTTCGAAAAATCATTGTACAACCCCAAAAAAATCATTTAAAAAATCAAAAAAAATCAAAAAAATCAAAATAAAATCAAATGGAAAGTTGCATAAAAATCCGAAAAATCGAGAACAAACGACCCCAAAACTGAGAAAAATGGGCACAAAACAAGAAAAAACACGAAGTTTTTGTAAGTTTAACTGTTCGTGTCTTTTTCATAGCTGAAAAATCAAAAGAAAAATCAAAATCAAAAATCAAAAAAATCAAAAATAATCAAAAATCAAAAAATCATTGTACACATTTTGTTTGAGTGATCCCCCCCTCGGTGACACTAACGAACAAGGCACGTTTGCTCTTGTGAATCCCAGGTGATGTTAGTCAACACACTCTGAGACCAGCTATGAGCAGTACAATCTCATTGTATCTTAATTTGTTGGGTCTCTTGTTCCGCCCAGCCTAGCCCATTGGTATCAGTTTGAAAGTCTAGCGCTTGGTTCTCTGTTCTTGTCGAGAGTTAAAGTTAGCTGACACCTTTATTCTATTTTAATATTAATAATAAGACAAATCACAACATGGCAAGATCTCGATGAGAAAAACTTTCAGCGCCTTTCTCCCGCTTTCTCCTGGTCCGAATTGTAATTCCAAATCCCCCAACAAAAAAATCTCTCAAAATTTTACACTCCTTCTCCCTCTTCTGTCCCTCTCTATATCACGTGAAGCCGCCCGCCACCGCCGGCGGTCTCGAGGCGAAATGGGCAAAATGCACCAGCAAAGAAGAGTTGGGAAGGAGAGAGATAGGAGCAGCTGGTGGGGAGAGGGAAGCGAGTGAGAAAGAGAGTACAGGTGTGTGCGAGAGTGTGTGTAAGAGAAAGAGTGAGAGAGAAAGAGAGGGGGGGAGAGAGGGAGAGGGAGGGGGAGAGAGAGAGAGAGAGAGAGAGAGAGAGAGAGAGAGAAGGGGAAGGGGAAGGGGGGTGAGAGAGGCGGAGATGAGTAAGTGGGGAGATAAACAAAGAAGGAAAGAAGGCACAGAGCAAGAGGGAGAAAGGGGGAGAACGGGAGAGGGGGAGACACGACTCGCCGCTCCGCTCTCGACCCTGACATTGGGTAACGCCGCGCCACGCTGCCCCACGCCGCACTCCGATGGCAATGCCCCTCGGCGCGCGTTACGACATGGCGTGGCGGGGCGTGGAGGGGCGTGGCGGGGCGTGGCGGGGCGTGGCGGGGCGTGGCGGGGCGTGGCGGGGCGTGGTGGCCGCTCGGTCGGGTCACTCTGGAGCCACACGAATATGCCGGGCACGTCCACTGTTACTGCAAAAGCCGTTCAAGTGCATTGGCCACGTCGGAGTCTGAACTGGCCCTAATGTCATGTCCCCCCGCCCCCCTCCCCCGCTCTCCTTTCCTGCCCCGTTCACTTATCCTCGCGGTGCCCCCGCGGGCGGCGGCAGTCCATCTCCGTCCACGCCGGAGCACATCCCGCCCGGCTAAACCGTCTTGTCACACCTTCAGCAGCTCGCGGGGCCCGCGGCCTGGATATTCGTTCCGTCCCCACGCGGCCCGGCGCGGCGTGGCCTGGCGTGGCGGATAGGATGAGACGGATGGCCCCGTCCCGTCCTGCCCCGTCCAGCCCCGCGGACGGATTTGGACGTAACGTAACGGGACTCCAGGCCCTCGCCGGCCGGGCCTTAGCCGGGCCTGTCCCCTCCTCATGACTCCGTACAAACGCCGTCTCCGTCCCATGACCTTCCTCGACCCTCCCGCGGACCAAGTCCGTCCCATTGCCCGCCCCGCCCGACCGTTATGGTTTCCCAGGGCTATAAATTTAAATGTCCCCTCTGGAAACTCAAGTGTCGTAGTGTATCACAGTTAAAACTACAGTGCCATCGGTGCCGCCCAGCATCCTGTCTTTTGGCGCCGCCGTGTTGGGACCCTCCTCGTGTATGGTCTGCAGTCGCTCACGTCCCTACACTGATAAAACTAGCTAGATGTACGCCAGACCACGTCTCGCGTAACAGGCTTCGCGATATCTCACGAAACACTGTTACGCTGCGACGCGCCTGGCGCACATATAGCTAGGCCTGCGGCGCTGACACCCAAGACGAGGTAATAGGAGTGGATACACAGTTTTTCGAAATGAAGTCTTTTTAACGATTTAATCGACCATTTGATCATTTTCACCTCATTTTTGCCACGAAATGCCCCCTAGCACCTAAACGGTACAAGATAAAGCCAGACGGACGAAGTTTCCGATCATAGGGCTCTACTTTGATGAGTTACCCCTTAGGAACCCATTAAAAAATATTTGAAAAAAATACGTATTGCGACCTGTAGTTTTTGATTTTTCAAAAAGCTAATTTTTGAGCTAGAATGCTCATCTTCGAACTCGATCTGTCTTTTTATGATACAAAACGACCCTGAAAATCCCAGGTCGCTATCTCAATTTTTTCTCGAGTTATCGTGCGGACAGACAGACAGACAAACAAACAGACAAACAAACAGACAAACAAACAGACAAACAGAATGAAACTTTTCCGGTCAGTGGAGTTATGGGCTTCGCTAATCGCTCAGCCAACGAGTGCGCAGCCGGGGAAACTCTTGCGAGTGTGCATTGTGGGCAACTTCAAGTTTGTGCACTTTATGCAGGTGTTCATCTAACTCGGTGGTTTACCTTCCGCGCGGACTGACTGAGGTAGAAGCCACATCTAGTGTGTAAACAAAATATAATGAAAACTCCTCCACGACGAGGATAACTCTGTGAGGGGGTGGCGATTCACAGCGAATCTACACGAAGTTAGTTCCACTCTTCCCTTTTCCTGCACAACTCTTCCACGTCTCACCACCGGGCTGGACAAAAAAAAGATGCGGGGGGGGGGGGAGACGCAGAAGATCGCAAAGGTGACCCTTCCTTTCTTCGAAACTTAAGCCTTTGCGCCGGCCATAGGTACGGCCCGCACGTCCCACGTCGCCCCACCCGGGCGGCAGGCCACCCAGTACAAAGCAGTCCTGCGAAATCTCCCCGCCCCCTCCCTCTCTCTTCCCCTCCCTCTCTCATCCCCTCCCTCTCTCTCCCCCTCCCCCTCTTTCTGTCTCTGTATCTCACTCGTGTGTGCGTGTTTGTGGTTGTGATTGAGAGACGGCTCCCATGTCGCCTCGCAGAAGCAGCAGATGGGACGCCGCCGACGTCGCGAAAGCCTCCTCCAAGTTGACGGGCGCCCACTGTTAAAAATGCTGTAAGGAAGTACAGTTCGACTACAGTCC
>NW_026267141.1:3171649-3184740 GCF_000697945.3 Frankliniella occidentalis | reverse complement strand
GTCCCGCCCCGTCCCGCAGGCGAGCACCATTAATTACACGGGGCCGAGCAGTGCAGAACGTCGAAAACAATAAAGATCCTCGAATCAAGTCGGCCATTCTGATGCAGTAGCGAACAACGTAACAACAAACTCACTCGCGCTGCAGGAATTCGGGGAGGAGTGCCGCTCCGTGACGGGAAAACACAAGATATTACTGAAGCAGTGAGCGAGGAAAGGGAGGGGGAGGGAGGGGCTCCACCTGAAACCCAAAGCAATGAGTGACGGACTGCGAGCCGAACCGATAGTGAACCACAGCAACCTTCTCCTTTGCAAATGTCGTTATGAGTTCTCTCTAAAACGTACTAGTTTTATACGTGTCCCCCTCTGTAAGCCACTTCTCTCACACTCTGTAAGTCAGAGGAGGAAGAGACTGATTTAAGCTCACGCTAAAGAGGCGAAGGGATTCCACGTGAAAATAGGTATAATTTTTCAGGCGTCTTTCCCACATGCAGCCAGTCCAGGAGGCGCTGCTGCACCGCAGGTGAGTGCCCGCTAGGCACATCGTCGTCGCCAGAGGAGGAGTTGACCAACATTTTCAAGTCAAAATTCCAAGATTGAGCAGCCGGTTTGGTATACCCTGTTTGGTTGTTGTTTTTTTGCAGTGGAGGCGTGCGTGTCCCTGCCGTCGGAAGTTAGCCGATCCGCTATACGCACAGTATAGAATCGCACAACTGGCCGTGCTCGCCGAGCGTCGGGCGTGCGCTGGACGTGACCATGCATGCCGTGTGGCACGTGAGGACTCGCCGCTGCTGCGGGGCGCACCCAGCCGGCCGCCGCCACTCCCGGCCCGGCCCGGCCCGATCCGGCCAGGCCCGGCCAGGCCTCCAGTACAAAATATCTGCAATCCACGAGGGCGGAGGAGTCCCTGGCGTCTCAAGCCCTCGCGATTTTAAAGAATTGAAGAATGCAGCTGAATTCACCCTAGGGGGGCGACGCAATAATCGGAGTTTTCGAAGTCTGTGACTTTTTACGGAAGTTTCCATTTCCACTTCAAAGGAGCAATTTTTTTGACTTTACATGACGACAACCTAGCTCCTATATAAGCTTTAGCTCATCACACAACAGAACTCGCGTCGTAGAACCTGCGTCATCAAGGAGGGACATGCTATTGACTTGTGCACAGCTACATTGCTAACAAACTTCACTACAAAAGTGTCATATGTCATTTTCATCAATTTCTTATTAACACTACACACCTGCACCAGGCAACACCTGCGCACGGGAGCAGTGGGGCTGCCTAGTAGGCAAGCGTCGTCGATACGGCCTCTTTACATGCAGGATTTTTCGTTCCAACTTCTCTTGCCGCTCTGGTTGAAAGCCCGAAATGGTATTTTCGTGTGTGCCTCTCAGTGCGCCTTGGGCGGGAGGAGGCGCGCTATCAGCACGTCGTGCGGCCCAATAACCGGCGCCTGAAACGCCGTAAGTCATCGGCCGCCCCGACCCAGTTGCGTCGGTCACCTGGCGGCACGTCCAAGCGGCAGCGCGGGCCGTCCCCGTCAACCACCCGTCCGAGGCGGGTCAGTCAGTCCACACCATGGCGTCGCGGAGCCTGCGCTGCGCGATGCGCTGCGTCCCCTGGGCGCTGCTCCTGCTCGCCGCCGGACGCGCCGCAGCCCAGGACGAGTGAGACCAGACCGCGGACAGCGGCGTGCAGCACACTGCCGGGGTGCCCCGTAGCTGGACGACTAAAGGGTCCTCGCCCCAGTGAGAACCGGGCGGTGACCTAAGTCGGGTCATATAACGACTTGAGCCCGCCTCAAGGGCTCAAGTCCCCGGGCTCAAGTCGTTATAACCCTAAGTCGCCCACTTACTGGACAGCGTGAACCCACTCTAAACTCTTCTCGCTCCGTAGTGCCGGCTCCAGCTGCGTGTTTATGGACGCGGACATCGAGTGCCCGGCCACGCTACCCTACCGACCCGTGGACGGCTCGTGCAACAACCCGCGGTACCCGTGGCTGGGCCGCGCCAACACCCCTCTGTACCGCCTGCTGCGCCCGGCGTACGCCGACGGTACGGCAGGGCCGCGCACCCATAGCGGACAGCTGTTTCGAAAAACACGTTCAGTTATTGTCTCGTTCTCGTTCGTTGAGATGCCTGAAAACGCAATTTTCAGGGCGAGCTGCCCCGCGGCGAGGACACCGAGGACGGGCGCTGCCGTCGGCGCGGGAGGTGGTCGCGCGCCTCATGCCGCAGGTGAACCACGAGCACCTCACCACGCACCTGTTCGTCATCCTGGGGCAGCTCCTCAGCCACGACGTTGCGCGCATCGACGCGCCCAAGAACCAGGGTGGGTTCGCCTGTCTGGGATGTGGGGGCGTTGTAAGGAGTGAGGTACACCTTTTCAGGGTTGTTTCCCTGTTTTGATGTTTAAGCTTTGTTACTGATTTAAATAGCATGCAAAGCTTTCTTCTCATAAGGGGGGGGGGGGTTATGACGAAACATCGAGGTGGGTGATCTGCGCCGTCCTTTTTTCTAGGTATACTGTACTGGATTCAGGCGCGCGGGTGGTTTGCATACTCGCACGGGGTCATAAGGCACACTCGGCGCGGATCACCCACCCTTTACAAAAAGCCTACCGCGTCTAATAGCAATTTTACGGTCAGGGTAGGGATAGGATAGCCTTATCATTTGCTCCTCAATGAGCCATGAGCCCTAAACTTGGGTAATTGAGACACTCTCTTACTGTAACCGAGCGGCAACTGTATTTACTTTCGTGCCCGGATTAGCGACGGGGCCGTGCTGTAACACGGGCCGAGGCGGCGCGGACGACACCTGCATGCCCATCCCCGTGCCGGCCGACGACCCCTTCTACCAGCACCTCCGCGTGCGCTGCCTGCCCCTCACCCGCACCAACAGCACGACGTGCCACAGCGCGCACGCAGAGCAGGTACTCTAGCAGGTGCCTGCGCCTTGAGCAGGTAGTACCAGCACACTGGGTAGGTAGGCAGGTACCCGCACCCTGAGCAAGGTACTCTGAGAAGGTACCTGCGCGCTAAGCAGAATGATATTCGGACGCTGACAACAGATAGCAATTGGGTCAGAAAAGCATCCGTTTTTTTCATGTCACTTGCACGTGGCATTGTGGGGTGCGCTTCGTGACTGTCGGGTACACCCCAATTAAAACTCTGTGTCATCATTACGACTCGAGCCAAAACTAAAGTCACGACGCGTCGTTTTGACGTATATCACGTTAATGACATTTTCTTTGAGTACGTGACCACTTATAATTGTGGCCAGAACGTTGAGAATGGCCACAGGCAGTCACGGTCTATCGATTGCCAATTTCCTGGCGACTCTGTAACTTGCTTAAGTATACTTCTTGCTTAAAATTTAAGATTCTAAAACTGAGCAACGTAGACCAATGATCTCATAAACGACTGCCGACCTCACGCCGTGTTCCCAACAGCTGATCTCCGTGACGCACTTCTTGGACGCGTCCTTCCTGTACGGCTCTGACGGGGCCACGTCCGCGCGCCTCCGCTCCGGCGAGGGCGGCCGGCTCCGCGCGCGCGTCGTGGACGTCGGCCGGGGCGACTTCGGCCAGTTCCCGCCGACGGACGAGGCCTCCGCCGACCTGTGCACCAACTCGTCGACGACGTGCTACTTCACCGGGGACGAGCGCGCCAACCAGAACCCCATGCTGGCCGCGCTGCACACGCTGTTCCTCCGCGAGCACAACCGCGTCGCCGGCGCCCTGGCCGACCGCAACCCCCACTGGGAGGACGAGCGCACCTTCCAGGAGGCCCGGCGCGTCGTGGTGGCCGAGTGGCAGATCATCGTGTACCGAGACTGGCTGCGCTGGCTGCTGGGTAAGTGAGGACCGCTAAGCAAGGCCAAAGGTCAAAATTTGTGGAAACACATTTTTTGACCGTCTTCCGGTTAACGGCGGAACCGATAGACGCATTGAGTGACTACGAGGGGGAAATATGGCTCCGATATTTCGAGTACTACGGTTTACCCTGGATTATTGCTCCTTGATTATTCTCGGTCGCCCCCATGTTTACCACCCCCGGATATCATGCGGTTTTCTTCCGGGTTGCCTCACCCAGGAAAATGAAAAGTTAGTTGTAGCGAGCCATCAATAATTGGTCTCTCGAGAGATAACCATGAAATAAATGTCTGAGACAACGATCCTCTGATGATAAAAACCGCATTTTTGGTTGATAGCCTTGTGCTGTTGGTGCTATAGACCTGCATCGAGCGAGTTACGCGAGCTATACAGGCGAGAGGGGGGTCGGGGTAGGCATATTTAGCTCGCGTAGCTCGCTCTCTGCAGGGCTCTAGTTGGTGCCTAAACCATATTTTATGGTTGTGCCTGAGGTAACCATTCGATGGTTGCCACAGCTTTTCACTCGGAATGCGACGTGAACGTGCCACGATGTGCTTGCAGGCGAGGACCGCGTGCGCCGGCTGGGGCTGGTGCCCCGCGGCCCCACCGCGCGCTCCCAGTACTTCCCCGACGTGGACCCGCGCACGGCCAACGACGTGACCACGGCGGGCTTCCGTTCGCTGCACAGCATGGTGCAGGGCCACTTCTGGCTGGGCGCGCGCGGCCGCCGCTCCGAGACCCTCACCGAGTGGTTCGACAACTCGGCGCCCGCCCTGGAGCGGCCGCTCGGGCTGCAGCGCGTGCTGGAGGGGTTGGTGCACCAGCAGGCGCAGGACCTGGACCGCTGGATGGACGACGAGGTACTTGTTGGTCATTTCAAACCGAACGTGCAAGTAGGAAACAACCGTGGATCTGGACCGAACGTGGCTCGTTTGATCGTTAATTTGGCTACCATTCAAACAAGCTGCGTTCTGTCGGTCCGCCAGAACCGAGGTCGGTAATCTCAGAAGAGTCTCGTCCTCAAACGTCCAGTAGTTTTGAACGGATTGAAACACCCGAACCTCCGCTCACTCCTGTGTTTGTACTTTTGGTTGGACCCCACTCCCCCCCTCCTCCCCTTTGCTCCCATGCCCGCCTCACACCGCTTCCTTGTCCTCCAGATCACCACCAAGTACGAGCCGGTGCGGACCCGGGCCGGCCGGCCGTGGGGCACCGACCTCGCCGCCATCGACGTCCAGCGCGGCCGCGACCACGGGCTACCCAGCTACGTGGAGTACCGGCGGCACGCAGGCCTGCCCGAGGCGTTCGACTTCGACGACCTGCTGGACACCATCAGCTGGCAGGTGAGCCTCGCTACGGTGACATTGTTCCGAGTGGTGTGCTCCCGTGTCCTGGGCTGACAGTACTTATTCGGGTGTACTCTCTGGGTGTACTCAACGAACTCCGAGTGTACACTCAAGATAGTCCGAGTGCACTCCTGGTGTATGTACTCCGTGTGTACTCCGAATACTCCGGATCTACTCCGGATTTACTCCGTGTACTCCGAGTGTATATTGCGGTCCGGCGTCCCCCTAAAATTTGAGCCGTCGACCTCTCGCCATTTTTCCCGCTCGCTGTTCACATGGTGCGTATTCGTTGCACTGCCACATTGTCACATGGAACCTCCCACCAGGACGTGCGCGACCTGCGCCAGGTGTACGACCACGTGCGCGACGTGGACTACTACGTCGGCGGACTCATGGAACGCCGCGCGCCCGGGGCGTTCCTGTTCGGGCCCAGCTTCCAAGTCATGCTGGAGGACCAGTTTTGGCGTTGGAGGTTCGCCGATCGGTTTTTCTACAATTTTGCCGGGTTTGCACACTCGCTAACGCCAGGTAAGAACAAAAGAGCACAAAGGAAGAATCTCCCCTAATTTTTAAATAATTATTTTACTTTTGTGGTACCGTGGTAGAGCAAATATGGGCGCTCGAGGGCACCTCCGTGGGGAGGCTGCTGTGCGACAACGTCAAGGACTTTCACTATGTTCCGCGTGATCCTTTCGTGAAAATCGGATACCGAGGGTGAGTAGTTTTGCTTTTTTTCTATTTTTATGCCTCATACTTTGTTTACAATTGTTTTTTGCTAAATCTATTAACAGAAATGAAAATGTCCCGTGCGAAAGCCTCCCGAAAGTGAATTTCGATGTCTGGAAGGAATACAAGGATGGGACCGAAGAGCGTCAGGAGGAATGGGACAGTCCTGAAGAGATGGATCCTTGGCGACGGGACGACCAGTCCGGGTGGCAGGACGGACCCGGGTGGCACGGCGGACACGGGTGGCACGGCGGACACGGGTGGCAGGACTGGTGATGGGCGGCAGGTCACCCCGACTTGGGCGGCCGGCCTCGCCACGCCCGCAGGTCCATGGAGGGCAGGTCTCTGCACGACACCTCGTGGTTGCTGGGAGCAGAGAACCGCGTGACGGAGGAGAGTTAGTCACCCGGTCAAAAAAGTAACTGCCCGGAAATCAGTGACTGCCGTTCTGAAACCCAAGCACCAAGTGCCTGATTGTCAGTCGGGAGCGGTAATCTCCTGGCGGTCGCCCTTACCGTGCAGTATGGAGCCCGGGCGCCTGGCAGGTAGGCAGACCTCCGCGTGGAGCACACGGCTGCACGGCGGGTCGGCCTACCCGCAGGCGCCCGGCCGGGCCCGGCGCCCGTCCTCGCTCGCAGAGGGCAGAGAGAGAGAGCAGAGCTTCCGCCCCGGGGTTTAGTTTTAACGCCGTGTATAAATTGAAAAAAAAATATAATCGAAGCAGCTGTTAGTCCGCCTCGCGGGAACCATTACCATAGGTACCCCGTGCACCCAGCCCCCACCCCATCGAGGTTTTCAACACCTCCTGCACCATTGAACGAATTCGTCGCATCGGCTCGCATGGGTGACTCTGACGCACACGCACCCCACGCACTCACCCTAGGACGCCGAGGTTGAGGAACACGTCGTCCGGGATCGTGGTGACGCCGGGAGTGTTGTCGCAGATGAGGCGCGACATGGTCACCTTGCGGAGCTCTTGCAGCTGGGCTGAAACACACGCAGGCGGCAACAACGGCAACTTGAACAGCAGCACCAACACCAACGACAAAATGACAATAATAATCGGACAATTATTGGTTACCTGGCGAAAAGCCGAACTCGCGCTTGTTGAGGTCGAAGAAGAAGCGGTCGCCCCTCTTCCATCGCTTAAACTGCTGGACGATCACGCACCGGAAGGTGGGGGATGTGATCGTGGCGAGCGGGTTGCGATCGTCGATCTGCTCCAGGAGCCCCCCGACCAGGAAGTCGACGTCGTCGTGGTTGTCGTACACCTTGCGCAGCAGCGCGATGTTCTGCCAGCAGCGGGAGGGCGGTATGAGCGCGGGGCCGCCGGGGCGGCAGGCAGCCCAACCGGCACGCCCGCCCGCCCTCAGCGACTGACCGCCCGCGTCCACTCACCTCGGCGGAGATGGTGTCGTTGAAGTCGTCGAAGCTCTCGGCGCGCCGCAGCCGGCAGTGCTCGCGGTACTCGTTGTAGCTGGGCAGGCCGTGCTCGCGGCCGCGCTGGATGTCCACGGACATGAGGTCGCTGCCGAAGGCGTTGCGCCCGCGGAACATCTTGTTGGTGATCTGCGGCCGCGGCGGTCATCAGAGCGGGACTCGAAGCGCGGACCGGCCGAGGCTTTGCCCGGGTAGGGGGGACTTACCTCCTCCGCGATGAACTGGTCCTGGCGCTGGCGCGGCTGGTACACCAAGCCCAGGACGGTGCGCTTGAAGGACACGGGGTGGAGGATGGCGTCCGCGGTCACGTCGCTCAGCAGGCGGCGCTCCGGCCGCGAGTCCTTGCCGTCCGTGAACCTGCCCAAACGACACGAACCACTTAACACGCCAGCTTACAAGTGCACAACTATCGAGTTGAACACTTACAAGAGTGTTGGACGGTTCGCCACTCGGTTAATCAGAGAACTCGGGTGTGGCTGGTTTGCGTCTCACCAGACGTCGTTGGCGATCATGGAGTGGAAGCTCCGATAGGCCCCCGAGGTGAAGTCGTTCGCCGTCGTGGCGTCCACCGTGTGGTCGTAGTCCGCGCTGCCCAAGCGCAGCGAGGGCAGCAGGCCTTCCTTTTGCACCACATCCGTCCCTGGGAATTCAGGGATGCATCTCTGAGGGGGTGCATCAAATAGTGCACTTCGAATAACGGAGGAAGAGCAATTGCGAGTAGAACACGAAACTTCCTGATTGCTCGAGCCTTTACCCCTGTGGCGTGGAGTTCTCGGTCTATCGGGAACGTTTCAGTTCTACGCGCTCGCTCTCCTTCCTCCCATGTTAGCCAAAATGCACTGTAGCATGCTATCTGCAGATTTCCACTCATTGCAAAAGTTATGATGCATGCATTCGTCGCAACGACTCTACGGAGGATTCTATTTGCAAAACTGACGTCATTTCTATAATCGGTGACGAATCGACGGCGAATCGATATAGAATTTCCCAAAATTCTGAGGTCTGGACCTACCAATGAGCCACTGCAGCCAGTCCCGGTAGGTGAGCAGCTGCCACTCGGCGATCACGATGCGCCTGGCCTCCTGGAAGAGCTCCTCGTCGGACCAGTCGAGGTTGACGCTGGCCAGCCTCCTGGCCACGCGGTTGTGCTCCCGCATGAACAGCGTCTGCAGTGCGGCCAGCATGGGGGTGATGGTGACCCGCCCGTCACCTGCAAGTGTCGGCACAGCGGGGCGGTCAGAGACCAATGGCAGTCACTCACAACAATATCGTTCTGACGCAAGAACGACATTGAAATTGACATATGACATGACAAAACGATGAAAACTAGAGGAGGAAACTAGTGGAAACAATGTAGAGTTCTATAGTGTAGATGCATGACTTCCGTACAGACCCACGTGAACTATATTTACAAAATAGGCTATTTCAGAGCTGGACGTTGAGAAGTAAAATGGAAGAACAAAAGGGGGACTGCGCACGCGCAGACGCCTTCCACCTCATCCCCTGCTACCCCCACTCTGCGTCTGCCGTGCGCCTTTTCTTCTTCCATTTTACTTCTTTACGTCCAGCTCCGAAATACACTAAAGAACATAACATTTCGCTGTCATGGAGGAAACGACATCCTCTCGGCGTTGTAGCCTAATGACAAATTATAGGCAATACCAGGGAAAATTGTAAGAAATGCCGTAAGTAAATCGCAATTAGTGACCGACTGAGAGGTGCTACGTCGTTTCGCAATACGTGTCCAGATTCGCCTGAAGACGCGTCAATTTCTGTTTTGTGCAAAACCATAGCGTAGCACCCGGTAGCACTTCTCAGTCGCTCACAAATCACGTGACGTGGCGGAATCGCCCTCATAGTGTATTTCGACTAACAGAGGAAGAAGAATAGCGGGTAGAACATAAAGGTTCCTGATTGGCCGAGCGCCTACCCCCACTACCGGCGTGACGTAGAGGCGGGAAGCTCTCGGCCAATCGGTAACGTTTATGTGGTTTATGTTCTACCCGCTGTTCTTCTTCCTCCGTTAGTCGAAGTACACTATTGCCCGTTCCTGCTCACCTGCCTCCATGCCGCCGTTGGCCCCCCGGGGGAGGAACTCGTCGGCCTGGATGAACTGGGTGCGGAGGCGGCCGCCGCGCCGCTCACGGAGGTGCAGGGCGACGTGCTGGTCCGAGCCGTACACGAAGGAGGCGTCGAGCCAGTGCGTCACCAGGTTCGTCTGCTCGTGCGCCGCAGTCTGAACAGGGACAGAACAGCGGCTGTGATCTCCCAACAAACGGCGAAACGTCACGAGGACGTAATATTGACGTGTTCAATCAGGCCAAAATTAGGCGAAAAAACGAGGAATTTTGACGTGAATATGGCCTGTTTGACCCATGGCTTCTCCAATCGCCATGGCTCAGCTAAGCCGGATGCAAAGCCCTCGAATAAAGCATCCCGGTAAATCTGAAATGCAGAAGAATACGGGGAACAAGGAAACGGAAGTCACCATGTTAGAGCATAGTGATTTCCATTTTCTTCTTCCCCGCGTTCTTCTGCATTTCAGCTTTACCGGAATGCTATGGGAGCTGCGCTGAGCTCACCCTGCAGGGGGCGGACGCGGAACGGTCCACGCCGATGCACCGCACGCCGAAGCGCGAGTAGAACGAGTCGTCCGCCGGCACCGGGATGCGGTCGCACGAGTCCGTCGTGTTGGTCACGGCGCAGCACGCGCTGTTGGCTGCCGGGGACAGACAACACCATCAGACCAGTCTGACACAGAAGCAAGAAGCAGAGAAGTGAACTAGCAAAATTAATTTGGGTATGTCGAAATTCGGTTGATTCAGGACGACATCCACTCCATGACCTCCAAACCGATGCTAAATACCAGGTGGCTGATTCACGCCACGCAATTTCATAGCTATACTTCAAAACAATTTTGATACCAAACAAACTCGATTGCTCAATTTCGACTGGGCGGTGCGCACTTACGGCGGGGGAACGAAGCCTGGATGCGGGAGACGTCGTGCGACACCAGCTGCGCCCAGGTCATGACCATGATGTTGGACACCTTGCTGGGGACGTCTCTGTCCTGCAGCAGGGTCGTGACGATGCGGCGCGCGCTCGGCAGGATCTGGTTCGAGTTGGTTCTCCGGGGCGAGTGGATTCCTTCCCGGTGATAGCAATCGAAATCAAGGCACACGTCGAATCGACACAGAAACGATATCATGAGGTAGAAACGGGTCGATTTCAGCACCATTCTAGATTTAACACGTTCAGTACGACACGACCACACGCGACCACTATGTGGTCATGCTCTCATAGTAAGTCAAAGGCACCGATTGTCAATTCGACATGGCATCTGACAATTGTCTTACATCCATTATATCGACCTGATATCGTTTTGATATCACCCTTCCTCACTAGATGAGAAGAGGATAGCGGAGGGTACAGAGGAGCACGATGGGCTGCCTACCTCCCGGGCGGCCCAAGCGCATGGCAGTGGTGGTGAATCACCGCTGCGGGCAGACCTACCGTTGGCGTAGTTGGGCTCCAGGACCCTGAGCAGCGGCGTGTTGGACTTGCCCATGGTGGTGTCCACCTGGTTGTTGCAGGAGCCGTCGAACGTCCGGTACTGGTTGGACTCGGCGTTGCAGAACGCGGGCCTGGTGAAGGGGCACCTGGACGGACACGCAGCCGATAGAGAACCAGTCCGTGTCACAAGCCTCAAGGCGGACCTAAAGGCGGACCGCGCGTCGTTACTCACCGGGCACTCTGCACTCGGGCGGCCCCCAGCACCGCAAGCAGGACAGGTAAACAGTGCCATCCTCTGGAAACAAACGCGGAAGAATAAGCAAGGGTAAGAAAAAGAAAAGTGCGTGATTAAAAAATACACACAGGCGGGAAGTGGTTGTTTCAGTAGCAGGCAGAGAAACAAACAAAGTGAAACTTTTTGTGTCAATAATGGAGTAATGGGCTTTGCTATCGTTCAGCCGAAACAAAAAGTTCAAAGTACATATAAATGGAGAGAATGAATTGTTTCAGACTTATTTCGACTTGTACTAAAGATATTATATCGGGAGTGGGTGATTTTTTATTTTTTTTTGGTAAATAAGATGCATCACTATTAAAACATTAAGGACCACGCACGCACGACGGTGCAAAATGTCAGCTTTGATTCGGAATCCAAGAGGATCTGACTGAACGTCTTCGTGATTATTTTAGCTTTGGTCTTCATGGCAGCTTTACTTTCCACCCCACTAGGCCCAACCCACCCCTCAGGTGACAGCTTTTCTCTTGGACTCTTCCAGGACCGTCTCCCGGGCCACATCTTCTGATTCACACCGTTCCTGTCAGACCCGTCCCTCAGGCAGCAGCTTTTCTCTTACACCACTCCAGGCCCGCCCCTCAGGCAGCAGCTTTTCTCTGACACCACTGCAGGCTCGACCCTCAGGCAGCAGCTTTTCTCTTACACCACTCCAGGACCGTCCCTCAGGCAGCAGCTTTTCTCTTACACCACTGCAGGCTCGACCCTCAGGCAGCAACTTTTCTCTTAAACCACTTCAGACCCGCCCCTCAGGCAGCAGCTTTTCTCTTACACCACTCCAGGCCCGCCCCTCAGGCAGCAGCTTTGCTCTTACACCACTGCAGGCCCGCCCCTCAGGCAGCAGCTTTTCTCTTACACCACTCCAGGACCGTCCCTCAGGCAGCAGCTTTTCTCTTACACCACTCCAGGACCGTCCCTCAGGCAGCAGCTTTCCTCTTACACCACTGCAGGCTCGACCCTCAGGCAGCAACTTTTCTCTTAAACCACTTCAGACCCGCCCCTCAGGCAGCAGCTTTTCTCTTACACCACTCCAGGACCGCCCCTCAGGCAGCAGCTTTTCTTTTACACCAACCCAGGACCACCCCTATCACCCCTCATGAACCAGCTTTTTCTTAGGCTCCAGGTGATCCAGCAGCTTATGATGTAAACCACTCAAGCCCACCCCTCAGGTGGCAGCCTTTGTCCTGCACCGGCCCTGCTCTGCTCTGTGGCCAGCAGCTATTCTCTTCATTACAGAAACTCCTCTTTTCATCGATACTATCTTCACACAAGCTTGCATCGACGATGGATGTAACGTCGAAAGGATTCATAAAGAATCTTCGAATCCTGAAAATGTTTCCAGCTTATCTTTCCGCTGGATTGTTTTACCTGGCTCGTGACATGCTATCCTCCTAGGGCTGCTACTGGGACAGCGGTTCAAACCAGACTGGAATGAATTTGGCACCGCGGGGGGCTTAAAAAACTTTTCGGGCGGGGAGCACCACCACGGCCGAAGATAGCCTTTTCCGCCTCAACCCTGGGCTGGCAGCGCTTGTAGCCTTATCGTGTAGTACGGAAAAGTAAAATAAATAGGCCGACTCCTAATTATTTTTTTTGTGGGTAGGGGGCAGGCCTCATGTTGGAAGGGAAGTTGTCGGGGCGGACAACGAAAACGCCCGGCGTGGTGACATTTCCTTCGTGATAATGGGATAGGTGGTGGTGCTAAGTGGGGGGTTAATCAGAGTTATCTGCCACAAGGGCGGCGCCGCGTTATGTTGGGTTGCCTATCTACTGTGCCGCGGGGACAGCGGGGACCGCGGGGACCAACGTTACGTTGGCGAGATGCGTGAAGAACAAACGCACGACAGCGCCATCTCGTCAGCCAACGGCAAAATGAGTTCACTTCAGATACCCTTTCGCCGCCGAA
>NW_026267141.1:3168384-3170894 GCF_000697945.3 Frankliniella occidentalis | reverse complement strand
CGGTGGAAGGGAGCGGCGGGGAGGAGGGGGCGCGTCGGGGGCGCGGCCAGACACGACACGCGCCACCCGCAACAATGCAGATCGGGAGGCGTCGCGGAACACGCGCGACGAGGCGGCGGCGGCGGCGCCCCGGCGTCATTCCCTCCCGACACTCTCCTCTCGCCCGACCCGGCCCGGCCCGACCCGGCCGCCTGCTTCACCCGCCGCATTCCTCGTCCTGAAGTGCCTGACTGTGCCCGTCGCGTGCCTCGCTGTGCCCCGGGGCCCGGGCTTAATTACCGTCGTGCGCCACCTCCCTCTCCTCCTCCTCCCCCTCTCCTCCCCTCCCCTCCCCCCTCCCTCCTTTCCACTCATTGCGGGGGGCCTCTTCTTCCTCCTCCTCCTCCTCCTCCTCCTCCTCCCGTAGGCCCTCCGTCGCGCCCGTGCCCAGCTGTTGTCCAGTTGCTGCACGACAATCGGCGGCGCCCCCGTCCTGTCCCAAGGGCACCGCCCGGTCCGGTCAGCGCCGCCGCCGTGCCACCGACCGGCGCCTGCAGCTGCATCGGGCGGGGCCGGCTTACCGGTTGCACCTGAAACAGCCACAGCTGCACCGGCGCCGGCTTATGTCTGCACCTGAAACAGCCGCAGCTGGACCGGCTACATAGCTCTGAAACAACCACTGCTGCACCGGCAACAAGTGCTGCAGCGGTAGCTGCCACAGCAACAGCTGAAAACGCCGCAGCTGCACTGGCTGCAACTCCAGCGGCCGCAGTTGGCGCAGCTGCGACAGGTACAGCTGAAAAGTGCCGCAGATGCACCGGCCTGCAGTTGAAATAGTTGCACCCCCACCGACTATAACTGCAGCGGCCGAAGCTGCACCGGCAGCTGAAACAGCCGCTGCTGCAACGTCTACAACTTACAAGTGCACCAACTGCAGCTGCACCGGCTACAGCTGCAGTAGCTCTGCTCTGTTTCTTATGCCGGTCTGCGAAGGGCGCCTAAGGACGGCAGTTTTATATTTCCGCAGAGGATGGTGCAGAGCACGGCCCGTGCCGCGCGGGGCTATTGCATTTCTCTGGCCCGGCTGCTGGCTAGAGTGCTGCCGGGGAAGCCTGCCTTCCCAGTACATTGCGCTCGACAGTCCCCCGAGGCCGCCGGTCCCTGCCCCTGAAATACCAAATTCCTTACAGGGTGTGTGAGCACCGTTTGAGTTGGAGTGGCGCGCTCGCAACAGCCATGTAAGGAAGGTTACGTCATTTTTCACCTGACTAATCTCGTTCCTCTCGAAGTATGTATTTGAGGGTGTGGAGGGGAAAGGTCGGTAAGGAGAGAGAGAGAGAGAGACAGAGAGGGGGAGAAGAGAGGCAGGCAGAGAGCGGCAGAGCAGGTCGCCTGACCCGCACGCCCCGCCACGCCCCGCCGGGCCACGCCCGCGGGCGCCACTGCCGCGCCGCTCCCCGCCCGTCCCCGGGCTGCAGCTCGCGGGCCGCGGCGTGGCGGCGGCGGGGGGCCGGGCCGGCCGGGGCCTCAGTGTGGCGGGGGCCGCCGTACCGACCGGACCGCGTCGCGCACCGAGACCGGGCACCCCAGCTGCTCGGCTGCCGCCACCGTTGTAGACGCAGGTGTGTGCGTGTGCGTGCGCGCCCGTTGGCGTGTCCTCAGCGATTGGCTCGTGACGGCGACGTCGTCGCGTGACCGCATTCCGCGCGAGCACGCGGCGCCCCGAGGTGGGCGTGCTGCACGTCGCTCCCGGCGGCGCGCACCGCCATGGAGCTGGACGAGGAGCTCGACGCCGTCCTCCCCGCCTCGCCCGGCCGGTGACGTCCGCCCGAGCACCACGCCGATAACGCCCCTCCCTGGACAGTATGCCGGTGCCCGGTCCCCGTGCCTGAGTGTGTGTTCTTGTGCGTGTGTGCGTGTGTGTGTGCAAGTGCAGTGACATCTGCTCCTGAGGCCGGATGGGCTGCGGCCCGCGCCTCCAGGAGCCGGGCTAGCCGGGGCAGCCCGGCCCGCCGCCCCCGCGGTCCCGGTGACCCCCAGCGGCCACAGCGCGGCTGTGCAACATCGTCACCCCCAACGACCCCTGGACTGCTTGCTCAAGATGGCGCTCGTGGACTCGTGCCTCTGCTGCAGCCTCATGGTGGCCTCCTTCGTCATGGGCGTGTACGCGCTGGTGAGCATCATTCCCCCCCCCCCCTCCGGCCCCTTCGCCCATACGCACGCAGGGCGTTGCTCTCCTCCCCGGTGAGGAGTAACAGTCCGAACGATGTCGAAACGATGTTGTAAAGCCCCTCTATGTTTTTCGACGTCGGTTCGAAGTCGCGTCGATATTTGGTTTTCACTGGGCGGTGATTGGCCGCCTCAGGCTCGGCTCACTCGCGGTGCTCGCGGCCTACGCAGCCATCGTCGAGGGGCGTCTGCCGTGTTGGAGCGTCAGTGACGAGTGAGTGTGTGTGCGTGTGCGTGTGTGCGCGCGCGCGCGTGTGTGTGTGTGTGAGCGCGCGCGTATGTGTGTGTGTGTGGGGGGGGGG
>NW_026267141.1:3167186-3168334 GCF_000697945.3 Frankliniella occidentalis | reverse complement strand
CACGTGGGCACACAGGTGGCGGCCCGGCCACTCTGCCGAGTCCACACGTGGCGCGGGGTGTGACGGAGCCGGCTCTCAAACATCACGTGCGCAAGCTAGGCCGATCACTCGCATTGATGCGCACACACATATGCGTCCGCGTCGTGCGTGAAGGTCTTCATGATCTTCGGGAGGTGGGTGCTCACTTCTTTTCTCTCACAAAGCATCTGTTCTCAGCTGATTCCCCCTTCCCCCCCTCAATCTCCCAGAACATCACACGGCTACAAAAGGCTTTTGTCAAAGAGGGAGGGGGGGGGGCGCTCCGCCCGCCCTGCACTGTGTTACGCAAACCTGCCCCCCCCCCCCGGTCCAACTCCCATTACCTCTTAGGCCCCGGGTAGGATAGACTACCTAGGACCCTGGCCAGCATCACCGCCCCACCCGCGTCGCGGCGAGGACAGTGATGGACTCTTAATTCACACAATTCGTTTTCTTTCGTATACCAACACTTACAGTATCGCCCCCTACGTTTTGAGTGGTGGTGGGTCTGGACGAGGTTCTGGGCCGCTTGCCAGAGATTCCTCGCGGCAGATTTGCCGTTCAGTCATGGCAGGTCATTCCAGTCATTCACTGCTACTGCTGGATAGCACACAAATTTATGTCGTGGTCTTAGAATCGGGTTAGCCGTTGACGTCTTTATAACAACTAGGAGAATTAACGAAAATCGAATACTACAATTCCAAGTATCTCTCCGAGAAATTCTATAGAATTACTATAGCAAGGGTTACAAGAAAACTATCCATAAGGTGTGTTGTAAAATAAAAAATAAAAAATGTAAAACTACATGCACTACGTATCGACTAGGAATTCATTGACGAGCAAAAATGTGCGGTCATAAATTTACAACGTATTATTAGATATTTACAAAGTATATAGTAAATTTATGAATATATTTTTCACTGTGATATGCTCATCCATTTTCAAAGTAGCGGGGGTTGTGCAGGGGAGTAGGGGAGGAGGGGAATGCGGTTCGGGAACACAATGAATGAAACTGATAGCTGCCCGCCATCGGGTTTAGCGGCGGCGAGACGATTCTCACGGAAGAAGCAAGGCACTAGGACTAGGGCGCCGTGTGCAACCCACCGCATTATTCTCTCTGCACCCCCCCC
>NW_026267141.1:3163124-3166596 GCF_000697945.3 Frankliniella occidentalis | reverse complement strand
AGTGCTCAACCGAGGAGTTGCACACTTGCAAGTGCACGCCTACTGAGTTGCACACTTGCAAGTATTTAACTTACAGTTGCACACTTCGAAGTGTTCAGCAGTTGAACACTTAGTTTATCAGTGTACGTAAGGCTCGACGTAAGGAAATGATTGGAGATGACTGGAGGTGACTGTAAGTGACTGTAAGTGACTGGGAGGTGACTGGAAGTGTGACTGGAGGTAACTGGAGGTAACTGGAGGTGACTGGAGTTGACTACGGACGTGACTGGAGAGGCTTCAGGATGAATGTGACTGGATGACTGTAAGTGACTGGAGGTGACTGTAAGTGACCGGAGGTGACTGTAAGTGTGACTGGATGTGACTACGGTCGTGACTGGAAGAGACCATAGAGATGACTACAGAGGCTTCAGTATGAATGTGACTGGATGACTGCAAGTGACTGAAGATGATTGGAGGTGACTGGAGGTGTGACTGGCGGTGATTGTAAAGATTGGAGAGACTGTAGACAGACTGAAGGAGACTGGAAATATTGGAAATGATTCGGAATGATTATAATTTGATTATTTTGCCAAATGTACAATGACTGGACCAAGAGTGAGGTAGCCCTCGCCCTCGACCCAAAGCCCGTCCCGTGGCCATCGTGTGCCTTCTTAACTTTCATTTATTGCGACGATAAATTTCAAATCTAAAAGCATTTGTGACATATTCTCGACCATAAAATCATCAAGTGCAGTACAAATAAGATGGGTAGTATCACAATAGCTCAATTTTACTCAAAAATAAGCACACCTCGGTTTTGGGTCCGGCTGGCGGGAGGGGCGATATCGTGTGAATCGCCCCCAGTTTTTCAACGCGAATTGCGTACCCTTTAGATGACTTTTTATGGCTGTATAGAGAGGGGGGAGCAAGCGACCTCCCCTTTGTCTCTCGCACCCTCAAAACCGCGCTTCTCATGTCAGCAAAACTAGGGAAAGTATTACAACTCGTGTCACAAATATTTATGTCGTTTAAAATAATAATGATAATACAAACTGGAACTTGCAATGACTTTGTTTGATGCCTGCTTTTGTCTGACCGGCGGCCACAGGACCAGACGGCAGCCCCTAACCACCACACCCAAACCAGGCGGCGCGTTCTCTCACGGGGTCTGTTTGGTGCTTTACTGTAGTTCCCACGGGCAGGTGCGTGGCCGGCGCGGCCGCCGCTGCAAGTGTTCAAAGTTATGGCAACGCCTGGGTCATTGATTCCGCTGTAGCGTAAGCTGTGTAAGAGGGAGGGAGACCGCTACTGCGTGCGAGTCGGCGCGTGAGTGCGAGGGAGACTGGGGCTGCCTTTACCCGGCGGACAGGCGGGTAACCCGACTACCCGAGTTCGCCCAGGGAAGAAACCGGGACGACGGTTGGACCCGGGTTACCTGGGTATTCGGAGGGAGCCTCGGTCAAAACTTGAAAGTGTGCAACTGACAGTTGTGCACTTGTAAGTTGTAAGCGTGCAAATCTCATGTCGAACACACTTCCTTTTATGCTTACTGTGAGGGAAGTGTTCAACAGAGGAGTTGCCCACTTGAGTGTACAACTGCCAAATTGAACACTTGCAAGGGTACTAGTTTTTTGTCTAGTCGGGCACCCCTCGCGTCGACCCTGTTCCCAGCCGGCCGGGTAGCCCGGGTGCCCGCGGGTTGGAGCCCCAAGACAGACAGCTGCGCGGGGCGGCACCCCTTCTGCTCTGGGAGTGAGTCACACGTGTGTGGGCGCCTCGCGCGTCCCAGACTGAGGCGACCGCAAGCGCTGAGCCGCTGAGCGTTGCGGAGGAACGGCAAAAGACCACCAAGTGCGCCGAACTTTTCCGACGAAAATAAAGCAACGTGTCTGATAGCCTTTTCTTTGCCCGGTAAGGGTACACTGTAAATCCGGGGTGTCCAGCAGGTAGGCAACAAAGTCGACAAAGTCGCCTAGCCCCCAAAATTAGGCGACTTATGTCGACTATCTGCTGGACACCTCTTGGTCTTCCGGGTAAATGCATTGTATTAGTCCATATTGGCATTCCACCCATTGTGCCCATATGCAATAACCCGGAAGACCAGAAGGTGTCCAGGAGATAGTCGACATAAGTCGCCTAGTTTTAAGGGGCCATAGACCTACCTGCTGAACACCCCTGTTTCACAGTGAAGGAGCTACTTTCCTTTTCTTGTACCATATACTACTTTAAGGAAAATGAAAAGTTGTGGCAACCAATGTATGGCGTGTTCAGGGATAACTACAAAATATGGTTGAGACAAACGATCCGGCCGCCGGTTATGAAAACCGCGTTTTTGGTTGATACACCTATTTGCACCTATTTGCACCCCCCCCCCCTTCAGTTCACGCCGTATGGAAACGTCCCTTTACGGCCCCTACGGCCCCTTGCTTGCCGAGCGCATCCCTGCTCCGCATAGCGGCGAGAGAGAGCCGGCGAGGCGAGGCAGCGCGCTCAGCAGGACCCGCAGCAGCAGGGTCCCGCGGGTCTAGGAGCGGCCGGCACCGCGGCTCTGCTGCGGCCCGCAAGGCCGAGCCGTCCGGCGCGCGCTTTCCCAACACTCGGCTCGTATGAATCAAATGATCGGTGTGAGGACGACGATTACCTCCAACGTGTGCGACTGTTTGAATCCCCCGCGCGGCGTGGCGGGGCGTGGCGGGGCGTGGCGGAGAGCGGCGGGGAGCGCGGTGCGGTGTGGCGCCATGCGGGCCCAAGTGGGTGTGGCGTGCGGGTCGGCGCGGATAACAACAGAAGGCGCACGGGGAAAAAAAAGAAAGAAAGCAAAGAAATAGCAAGAGTTTGTTTTCAAGCCTGCGTAGCTCTTTTGTGTCTAACAGTAAGTGGCTATGAAATCTACACGTGCCGGAGACTTAAACGCCGGCGAGCGCACTAAGCTAACAGACAATATCGGCAGGTCAATTTTGGGTTTGAACAGCTAAATAAGTTTATCTATTACGTAGCTAGTCTTAATATCCTTCCATAGGAAAGCGATAAGCTAGCTGCCACAGATACTACTCGTCGTGCCCAGCTAATCTTTGGGGTGTTTTGTGTTTTTGTGTGGCGTCGTGAAATGGGCAACACGGCAGGGCACGCCACACGCCACACCCGGTGCACTGTACATTTACCTTACGGCCAACTACTGCTGTAACATGATGTTAGGGGTGCAACCAACATATGGGAGAGTTAAAGCGGCCGAGACCAACCCCCGTCAACTGAAAGCAGGATTACTCCCTGCTAGACCCCTTTTAATCATTTTTGAGGCAGTCGCGTGTCTCGTTCACGGTGTACCTACGGTCGCGGCCGTTGCGCCGGTGGCTCGCCCGGCTCGCCCCGCTGGCCCGCCCTGCGGTATGAGAACAGTTATCCCGTCAGGACGAAAAGTGTCCCGTCGTAGGGCGTCGCAGTGTAGTGGTGGCGATGGTGGGGACGGGGGCGGAGGTGAGGGAGAGGGGTGGGA
>NW_026267141.1:3161338-3162009 GCF_000697945.3 Frankliniella occidentalis | reverse complement strand
GGGGGGTATCGAGAGTCCGCGACGTGCGAGGCGGGGCGAGACGCACGTCCTGCTGGGGGCCAGATGAGATCATAGCGCACGGCCGCCGAGTCACGGCGCGGCGTGGCGCGGCACGAGACCCCCGCACGGCTCAGCAGTGCCCAGCACTAGGTCGGGGCGGGGCGCTTTGGCGAGCTCGGCTTCGAGAGGGGTATTCATGTTAATAAACGTTGCACACATACACACCGTGTCTGTGTTGCGTGTTCGTCATTGGCGCGAGAGGTGCTCTACAAACAAATGTGCAGCACACTTTTACTAAAATTCATTGATCCAAACACAAACGTAACAGAAGTAGTACACCGACTACTTTGAGTGGGTCGATGCGGTGGACAAACTATGAACTTTGCAAAACGTTCAATAAATTTACTAGGGGGGAAAGGGGCACCTCACACTTCTGAAGGGGTTGAATGTCATAAGCCTGTAGTTGTGCCTGATTGTAGGTGTCTGAGTGCCTGTCTGTGTGTGTAAGGAAGGTGTGTTGGAACTAGATCTAGACTTTCTTTTCTCTGGTGCGGTGTGTCGGCGAGGCCCTCCATGGTAGTGGTCAAACGGGGACGGCGGCGGCGACGGCAGGACGTCCCGGCGGACGTCCGCACGGTCGGGCGGGCAGAGGGGCGCGGGGCGGGGCGGGG
>NW_026267141.1:3159200-3161027 GCF_000697945.3 Frankliniella occidentalis | reverse complement strand
CACGTCGTACTGGGCAATGTGGGCATCGCACCAGAGACTTTTCACTGAAAATGATATCCATTTTTGTGAAGTGCATGATTGCCAACTGAGTGCAGTGCTGTGTATCTGTGTGCTACAACCCCTCCACCCGCCCTTCCCCTTCTCTTCTCATTGTGAAGTGAAAGGGTTGTCCTGCCTTGACCTCATGCTGCACATCTGGTCTCCACCGCTGCTGCGGGTCAGAGCAAGAGGCAAGAGGAAGTGAGCGCAGCGAGAGGCCGGCGGTCAGGGGGAGGGGGGGAGTGTGCGTGCGAGAGAGAAAGAAGGGAGGGGAGAGAAAATTAGTGGAAGAAAGAGACAGGCGGCGAGGCGCCATCATCTTCAAATAATGGTCAACGAAAATGCTTGTCCACTTATTATAACTAACTAAACACACTCCAGAAGCCTCGGCGAGCTATTAGGATAGTCGGGGAGGGGCGTGGCGACGTGGCGTGGCGTGGCGGGGCGTGCCGAGGTACGAAAATCGGCCCATCGTTTTTCGACGATGAAAAAGAAATGCGACCCGACCGGTTGGTCGCATATTAAAAGGTCCAAAGGCAGCAGACGTGATTTAGGCGTGGCTGAGTAACCCGCCAGGTAGTGCTGGTGCGTGAGCTGTGACCCTGCCGAACAGACGGATGTTCGAGCGGATGTTTCATGGTTCGAAATGGGAAGTTAATCGCTTTCGTTAAAGTTCCTTCTTGGTTCACTCACATACTCATTTTGAAACGGGTGGCGGAGTGAATGAAAGTCACGGCCAGTATGGCGAGTAGGGGCGGGTGCAATGTGTCAGAGTGACCCTCCAAAAATTTGTCAGTTTGGAGTATGTATGTAAAGTCAGGGTGTAAAGGGAAGGGTACAGGAAGTGTCTCGGACAGAGGCCTGATTTCTCTGGGGTAAAAACCATCTCCACGATTAAAGGAGGGCCGTGAGAAAAGTACCCCTGGGCCCATCGCCACGCGGCAACCGTCCGTCATCGATAACTACACCTCCCGTAGACAAATAGGCCGCGGCGCCCCACATCACGGCCAGCCTCGGCGGCCGCACTCGGACAAGGACGACGGCCTGCGCACCTGCCTCACGGGAGGGGCGCCCTGCAGGCCGGCCATTAGAACGGATATCTGCATGGGCGATCGGGCACGAGCGGGCAGCAGCGAGGCGGCGAGGGGCGCGCATTCCTGACACCGCGCCGGGGCCTCCCGAGGGGCAGCCGCGTCACTGACGCCACGCTGACGTCACGACGAAGACGATTTGCCCAAATCGATCATTTGGACCGCGAATAAGACCATATACGGTCAATTAAATCGCCAACCTGGGAGAGGGGGGGGGAGGCTCCGCAACTAATCGCAACACAACTACAAAATCGCGTTAAAGTTGTCAGAGCTGGAACAAAATTATGGGAACGTCAATAGGACTGGTCCCAATGATAGATATCTAACCACCAGGGAAGTCGTCACCTAGCGGGCGTGAAAGGGCATCCACTCCGCGCTGGACGTAGCCCGAGCCCGCCAGCTGCCTGTAGTGTAGGCAGCTGGAGCACACCTGTGTCGAGCGGGTCGGCCTATCCATAGCCGGTCAGGCGCCTGCCGCCTGTAGTGTAGGCAGCCGGAGCACACCTGTGTCGGACGGGTCGGCCTATCCACAGCCCGTCAGGCGCCTGCCGCCTGTAGTGTAGGCAGCCGAAGCACACCTGTGTCGGACGGGTCGGCCTATCCATAGCCCGTCAGGCGCCTGCCGCCTGTAGTGTAGGCAGCCGGAGCACACCTGTGTCGGGCGGGTCGGCCTATCCACAGCCCGTCAGGCGCCTGC
>NW_026267141.1:3143652-3155305 GCF_000697945.3 Frankliniella occidentalis | reverse complement strand
GGCGTCGTCCGTGTCGCGCAGGTCCACGTCGTCCGCCATGAGCCTGCCGGCCATGTCGCCCATGGACGGCTCGGTGTACGGCTACCCGGTGGGCACCCTCATGGCGCCGCCCATCGGGCCCATGACGCTGCCCCTGGGCGCGCACATGGCCAGCCCGCTGCCGCCGCCCGGCGCCCTGCACCGCACCGACTCGGCCAGCGAGTTCAACGCCGCGGCCTTCGACGGCATGCTGGCGGCGTCGCTCCGCCACCCGCCCGCCGGCGGGGACGCCGTGGACGGCGGTGGACCGCCTGCTCCCGGACGGCTGTCCCGGGCGGGCAAGGGCCGGGGCCCCGCCAGAGCCCAGTCCCTCGTCGACCTGAGCCGGTCCGCGTCGCGTCTCGGCGACTACTGGCGGGTGGAGACAGTGACGGCGCCCGCGCGCCCCGTGGCCTACATGCTGCCCACCACCAGGAGCCTGGACCGGAGGCTGCGGCCGCGTCGCGCCGTGTCCATGGCCGACCTGGGCGCCAGCGTCCACGCCGCGCCGTTCGTCCACGCCGGCCACTTCGGGCCTGCGCACCACCCCATGTACTACAGGGACGCCTACGGCCGGGACTACGTCTACCCGAACCCCTCCGCCTACGTGCACCCCGGTATGCTGTACAAGGGCGCGTCCAGCAAGACCTCCCTCGGCGCCGCGTCAGATGACTTCCGAAAATACAGGGACGTGGCACTCTAGGCAATGGACGGACCTGCCCGACAGAATCTGGTGCCTACTTAGTCGTGGGTTCCTGCCCGAGAAAGAGCTTCAAACCTAACAAAAATTCCTCACAGCTTATTTGAGCGAGCAAGCAGGATACATCGAAGAAACGTTTCCCAGTGAGTGCCATTGCTGAAGAATGTGAGTAGTTTACAAGAAAATAAGCCTGTTAATTACATCCTAGTTAAATTTTGAAACCATTTGCTCAAACATTCCTTAAAAAGGAAAGACAGTGTTGCCGATAGGATATTTCAAAGTAAAATATACTCAGCACAGCAAAGAGTGAGTTTGTTTATCAAAGCCTTCTAATGGCTTGGCTAGTCATAAATGCCATCCTTAGATTTAAAGTTAAAGTGATACGTGTAAGTAGAGAAATAAGAAATTCTGAAATAAATTGTAATTCCGTACAGGCTATTTTTGTTGAGCTAATAAATGTATTTATACTGCCTAAAATAATAAATTTTGACAAGGAATTTAGTACATTTTTTGACTTTATCATTCTGTAGCAACTAATTATCACACACCAACAATTCACTGCGTCAGTCATTGCGAGGCAGCCATGCCAAGACACATGTGTCCACACGTAAACAAAAGAGAAAAAAAAAAAAAGAAACGACAAACTTCAAGTTGATTCTGAGATTTATAAATAACAACCAACCATTTGATTCTTACAAAACAGGAATCAAACAGGGATATAAAGATGGAAAATTTATAGACCTGTACAAGATTGAAAACTTTAAGACTAGCTTCAAAATATTTATCATAACAAACCACATGATCCTTAGTGAAAGCTCCGTAAACAAGATTAATACTAATACTCAAAAATACTTTTTGAAATAAGAAATTTTGGTTATATACTGTTATTAGCTTTACTCAAGCCTACAGAAAAGATGGAGAAAAAAAACTAACACGTAAATGTAAACATTTTGTCCTAGAAGTCATGCAAATGTGTTTCAAATTTTGTATGACACTTTTCCATAAAGACAGACAGGAATTATTTAATTCCAACAGCTTTAAAAGTGGGCAGCTATCAGTTTAGTACAGAGAATAATATTCATCAAATAAATATAATTGATTTTGAGAACTAGGTAGTAAAATGGTACACTAACTTCTTGAACACCACAAACTATCTCACTTAGAGTTTATCATGCTGTACGATAATCACAGTCTTGTTTTCAAGCAAAGCAGTTACAAAAGTTGGTCAGTAGACACCACACTTGACTAAGACCGATTCCTAGATTTCTTAGCTTTCTTTTTTTTAAGCCTCAATATAAAGAAATTTATTAGGGGTAGTGTAAAACAGTCAAAATCTGGAATTCTGTGAACACACCAGGAAATTGTACAATGATTTTAAAAAAATGTAGCTTAAACAATCAAGTAAACAAATCCGAGTTGTGTAGGGCAAACATTTATCATTCAATTGATTAGAATATGACCCATCAAAATTTCAAACAAAACAGAGCAAAATACTTCACATAAATAGTACGAAAAAACAATTATGTGCATATGTATTGGAGACAAGTCACCTTTAAGATAATGAAATAACCTTTAAGCCCCTATGTAATCTCTCATCATTGTATTTTCTTCTTTCGGGGAGCTTTCACTTTTTGCTTTTCACCTCCAGTGAAGAAAGATGTTAGCATCTCTGACATTTCAGGCATATCATAGCGCGTTAAGCTGTTGAGATGCTCCATTTCCTGTAATACAAAATTTCATGTAATATGTTTAACATATATGCTTAATAGAGAACAAATTTGTGAGATTGTAAATCAGCTAAGAGAGTGATGGTACATACTTTTCTGGTTTCTGGATCATTCATTACTTTAGGGAGAATCATGATGATGACCAATGGCAACACCATCATCAAAACCTGAAAGCATTCAGTACATACAGATGTCTACAGAGTCAGAAGAAAGCATATGAGAGCAAAAGAAATAAGACAATGACTATAACCATACCATTGGACTGTACAAGAAATCGGTTGCTCTCCACTGCTCTCGAACTTGGAAGTACCGGTGGCGGGCCAGTGGAGTCAGTGCCAGAGGGTAAGCAACAGGATCTACAGTTGATGTTTGAATGTAGTTCACTTTGCGAGCCCTCAGCTTACCCTTAGAGTTAATTTCGACACGCACAGGCTCATAAGCAAATGTGGGGTTTACAACTTCGATGACATAAGAGCCGGTGGGTACATTGTTTATAACAAAGCTATTATCTTTCCTGAAAAGAAAAAAATCAAGATATGAACAACTGAAGATCAAGAGGAATGAAAGAAAATTTAAACTGGATTTTGGGAATAAGCCAAAAGATGAGGTAAATGTGCAGACTGTTGAGCGTGCAGCAGTCTAGACATGGCCAGCAACACAAACTGACCTTAAAATACCGATAAATTCCCCACCGTTAGCCAATATTCTTGTCTGAGAGTACCAAGAATTACTAATTGGACCATCGGGTGGGAAAACACGGCCTTCAATGGTGTAAACATCTTGGTTAGGTTCTACATCTCTTTGAGCAAATGTTAAGCAAACTAAAATTAGGATATTTAACACAGAATATAATGGTTGACAAAACTGCATTTTGTTTCAATATTGATTCAAGTTCGAAAAGGCGGATAAAATAGGCAGGAGATAGATATATTGCACGACACAACGTCTCTGACAACCTACAACTACCACAACACAGCAGAAAACTTCGTTGCAGTTTCGATATGGGAAATTCAGATAGGTAATGACAAGTCTGACAACTGCAATGCATTATGGGAGAAGCGCGCGAAGATTTGAATGTCATCCTTTGGCAGAACAAAAATTGCAAATTGCAAGAAACATGAACACTCAAATACTCCACTACAAGTGTCTTCGCGATCTTAAAAGTTCTACACTGTACTGTGCCGTTTTCCCTTTTGTTCTTTGCGTCAAGCGTTCCAGCGCAAATTTCGTCGTTCAGACAGCCATCGGCCATCGTGCCGATATGAATGTGAATCAGCACTGTTTGTGATTCAGAGATCGCCTGCTAGAGGAAGCAAATATGTCATTTTCTGTTGTGGCGTGTTGTGGTTTTTGATCCCCAAATTTCCATGATTGCCTCACGCGAGAATGGGCCTACATGCAAGATCGTGAGTCCTCGAGGATCAAGGTAATCTCTTTGCTCTTCGGGCCTGTCACTGGCGCTGTTCGGCCGGCCTCTGATGGACTGGCCACCTGCTGACAGCTACTAGCCCTCTGCAGACGGCCGGTTCATGTCTCATGAACTTTTATTCATCCACGAATGGATACAATATCCTTGGTTTAAAGGCAGACTTAAGGTCATGGCAGTCCCGTCAGTATTATATTACATTCAGAGCTCCTCTGTAGACAGTTGTCTTGTCTAGCCGATTAAAAGGGTTTTGTTGGGACTTAACCTCGTGACATAAACAAACTTTTTAGGCCTAGGGGGAGTTTCAACAACCCATCCTCTGTCATGGAAGATGTATTATTTTGGGATAATGCGTAGCTGGAGATAAGCCTACTGGTACCCGTTTTTATCAACCCTCTGCACCATGTTTTGATTTACTGTCAGTTCTGTACAACATGCAGCTTGGGAGGGTTTGTTTTGCTTTGTGACTGGCTGATGATCTATATACCCTGCACAATTTATTACTACATTGTAGGAACCTATAATGCAGCTTACCTCTTGCCTTTTGATTCTTTGAATCATTTATAAGGTTTTAATTTAACCTTTCTTTTTTATACAGATCGTGATGGAGGATAGTTTAAGTGTCAAATCTAATGATTCTGCCACGACCAGTGATGAATATGAGTTTGTGAACGGGACCGCTAGTGGCAAGGGTTCGGACAGTCATTTGATCAGCTGTGCTGTTGCTGGTGGAGGTTTACCTCAGACCAAACATCAACAGCCCCTGTTAGACATCTCAAACGGAAATTTAGATGATCTAAAGAAGTGTTTAGGTGAGGTCTTGAGTGAAGAAAATAGACCAGAATTCCAAGAAGGAAAAAATTGCTCCAGAAAAAAAATGGATGATAACTCTGAGTAAGTAAAATAGACTTTTGTGTTTCTCTGCTGCTTTCATTTTATTCAACTGACATGTCAATTATCAATTTTTTTTTTAAATATTCAGATCAGTAGCAGAATCATCTCAAGAAACAGAGACATCGCTTTCCACACATTCTGTGAAACATGTGCCTGTGACTGCAACTGTAAAGAAAGTAGGCCAGAGCCAATTTTATTCTTCGAGTCCTGTAATAACCACACCATCAAACTCACCAAGTGATGATGAGGAAGAGGCTGGTAAGTATCCAAAGAGTACAGCAAAATCTGACATAGCACCAAATTTAAACTGTTAACTTTAAACTTGTATTTTACTTTAGTTCCAGATGTAATGCAAAATGGGACAATATTTTCTGGCATTGTCTCTTTAGGTAAAGCAAACATCAATGCGCCTCGTTCAGAACAAGAAATTCTTCGGAACATGAGAATCCTTAACAGAGAACAGGGCACAGCAGTGATTAAAGTCTCCTTATCTGTACCCAATACTTCTGATGGCTATGTGCAGTAAGTGTGTAACCAAGGCTAAAGAGTTAGCCTTGAAATTTGAAACTTTGGTTTCTGTCCCTTAATTTACATCCTACTTGATTCTCAGGCTACATGATGCTACTGGGCGCTTCATAGCAAAATATGAGGTCACCCTCATCACCTATTTTACCCATGGCTCAGCAGGAACTCCAGAGGAAGCCTGTTTTGCTTTCACTTGCCCTTTGGGTCCTCGTGAAACGTCAGAATCCACCATATTTCAGTGTCATGTTTTTCGTTGTGATATTCCTGAAGCTGTGCGTTTTTAAGTTTCTTCAATTTACATATTAGTCTTAGTCAGTTTGGATTTCACTCATGTTTCCTTTCAATCTCATCAGGTTGGCCAGGTATCGAAGGGTTTTGCAAGAGCTTTCAATCCCCATGTTCCTCGCTCTATGACAAGCTCAGTCACTGGTGATCTAGGTTCCAACACATCAGAACGAAACAGTAATGTGTACGTTTTCGAAGTCAGCCTTGAAATTAAAGAAGAAGATAATAGGGTGTGTGTTTTCTTCAGATCATTGGCTTGCTGAACTTCAGTCTGTACATAATATTGCATTGTGCGTTAACTACTGCATCTTAATTTATTACAGGGAGGTTATAGCACAGTTCCCAAAGACCGTACTTGTTTTAAACTACGAACTAATCTATCCAAACAGTTGCATCTCAGCGTGCAGCAAGTTTCAGATAATGAATTTGATCTACGAATTGAAAAATGTTTTGGTGTTTTGGTCAGTCCAGGAAGACGAGTGAAACATAGTGATATGCAGTTGCTGGAAATGGTAATAATTTTCTTTCATCTGTTTTAAATGGATACTGAGCCCATTAACAAATTATATTAAAATTATAATGATAAATGTCGTAGATACTTTGGTGAAATTATAATTTCTTTCTTAGCAGGTTTCAATGGGTTCTGGCAGTGGAGATCGACAGTGTTGCTATATATCAGGCCAGCTAGATCCTGCTGACCCTGCATTTGAACTGCTGAATCAAGAAACACCTAGAGATCAGAATTGTACCTACATGACAGTTGCAGTGGATCTTGTTATTAATGGAATTCAGGAACCTGTTCGTTTTCTCATTGAAACTCCTATTAAAGTTTTCCCATTAACTGAACGGTTCTGGCAATTCACTCGTAGACCTCTGCTGCAACAATTTATGCTCACACTGAAAGAGGTACCAATTTTCATTTTTATTGCAATGATAATAAATGTTTCTGCAATAATTTTCAGTGTATTCATATTAAAACTTGTCTAGGTACCAAGAGTTGATTCGAATGATGTGGACTTCGAGTTGGTATCTATTAGGACAACTGGTGAACTGGAGCGTAACCGACGCAACTTGACGTTAAATCTTTCTGGTCTGATTCGTTCTTCGGATGTAGATTTAGAGTCAATGACGCCCAAAGATGACCTTTCTGGTTAGTCCTCTAGAATACTTTCATGTCGTGTTAAGTCCTTTGATACGCATGCATTAACGTATGTATTTCCACCCTTGCCTAGATGGTGACGAGGCCCTTCTCAGTGGCACAGGTGACGTGTCCAAGGATTGTACAGAGGGAGAACTTGACTCATGGAATTTAGTGCTTCAGCAATGGCAGAGTACTCAGAAACGACCTAAGCAGCTTGCGACATTAGTTAAACAGAGTATACCTGAAGCTCTGCGCGGTGAAGTATGGCAACGATTAGCTGGTTGTGAAAATGATAATGCCATGATGGACCAATATCGCACGCTAATCACTCAAGTTAGTTGATTGGTATTATTATGTCTAATTTTAACTGTTACTTCCATGTTGTGCTAACCTGTATCTCTCATGTTTCTAAATACAGGACTGTGTCTGTGAGAATGTTATCATGCGTGATATCAACCGAACTTTCCCTGCTCATGATTTTTTCAAAGAAGCTGGAGGGCTTGGTCAAGACTCTTTGTATCGTATCTCTAAAGCATATGCTGTGTATGATAAAGAAGTTGGGTATTGTCAGGGATTAAGTTTCTTAGCTGCAAGTTTGTTACTTCATGTAAGTTCAAAACCATATGTACTTTTGCACCATTTGAAAATTGATTATTAACCACATTTCTGTCACAACAGATGCCAGAGGAACAAGCTTTCTGTGTTCTTGTGAAGCTTATGTATGATTATGGCTTGCGAGATATGTATAAGGATGGTTTTGAGAATCTCTACTTGAGACTTTATCAACTTAACAAACTGATGGAGGTGAGGTGTGCTGTGCTGCATACTCAACACACATTGCAGTATTTTCATTTTCTATACAATCTAATATGGCTTTATTTTAAACTTTTCTTGATTGTTTCTTCTTCTCCAGGAACATCTACCTCAACTTTGGCGACACTTCTCTGATATGAGTGTGGAGTCCCACATGTTTGCTTCCCAGTGGTTTCTCACCCTTTTCACAGCTCGTTTTCCTCTTAACTTTGTTTTTCATATTTTGGATGTGTTTCTTCTCCAAGGAACTGAGACACTTTTCCAAGTTGCTATTGCTCTCCTCAAAGTAAGTTTGTAGTTTATTGATTAATTGTTAAAATAGCTTTTTACCATGCTTTTTCCAAAATTTAATTCTTATCCTTTGTTTTCCTAAATCAGTTATGCAAAAAGGATTTACTGCAACTGGATTTTGAGAACATTATGAGGTATTTCAGGGTGCAAATGCCTAAGCGCTGCCGCACTAAAGAGGTTTCTCAGCAAATTATGCGCTTGGCCTGTGGCATCAAAGTAAAAAAATTGAAGAAATATGAACAGGATTTTATTGCACTTAAAGGTCTGATTACTTTGTAGTTTCATTTGTTTTAAACGTCACTAACTTTACATGCACTAGAATTTTCTTTAATTTACCCGTATTTTGGACAACAGAGGAACAAGACAATGCTGACCAATGTGCTACTGAAGTGGAGCAGTTAAAACAAGTCCTCATTCGCACTGAAGAAGAGAAAAAGCAACTCCTTCAAGAATCAATAAAAGTGAAAGAAATGTTGAAGCGAGAAATAGCAAAAGCTGAAAATGAAAGCTCCAGAAGTGCTACCATCATTTCTGAGTACAAGCAGGTAAAAATCTTTTTGTTTACTTATTTTCATAGTCCCTGCTATCAGCTGTATTTGTCTGTTTCAGCCACATGTATGTATCTATTACCTATTTTTCATTCTTGCCCTGTTCTCTAGATCTGTCAGAGAATGGACATGGAACAAGCAACTGCAAAGGCAGCACTCTGTAAATTAAGAGTAGGTGTTTAGGTCCATAAATATATTATCTTATCTTTTCACCTTGTTGGTGTAAACCAGTAAGTTTGACTGAATCAATTTCATGTTTCCAGAACCAGGTTGCTGAATGTGAACATTGTTCGGCTTTAACTGCAGCTGTTAGTGCTGACATTGGCATCTCTAACTCAGCTGAGGATCTTATTGAGGCTAGTAATGGGTCTGGAGATGAAAATCTAGGACGTGCTCAAGAACGTATCCGTGAGCTGGAGCTGGAACTGGCAAAGACAAAACTGGCTCATGTTGAAGCGGAGTGCACAAATCAGGTCTGTCATCATGTTATTGACCAAGTTTTTGCACGCTTTACCCATATAGCAAAGTCACCTCTCTACTTCTTTGCATTATGCAGGACCTGACTCACCAGCTTCATGCTGCACTCATAGAACTTCAGACCACACGAAACTCCTGGCCACCATGGCTCTCTAAAACCTTATCATCAATCAAGGAGGCAGCATCTGGGCTTCCTTCAGGTGGGTCCGCCATGACACTTCCCCGTCGTGAGTCCGCCCCCTCGTCTCGATCACGACCCAACAGCAAGCTACGCACCAGCTCGAGTGTGGAGTGGTTTATACATGAGCCAATAACTCCAAGTTTGGCATCCCCACCTGCCTCAATTAGTGGATCTGTGTCAACTAATGCTGTCAATGTTGAACCTCCTGTGAAAAATCCATCATCTCCATCAGAGTAATGTGAGTGTTGCACTAAAACCAATCTGAGTTTATTAACACTAATCAAACTGGAAGTGGAACTCTGATTTGTTATTTGTGAGCGATATTTGTTAACCTTATGACTTGGACAAAAAGAAAATTGCAAAATTCTGTACTTCTAATTTTTCTCTTTTCATTCAAGCGTTCATGAAATACTGAATGCTTGTTATGTGAAAGTGTTGCTGTGTCCGTCCACTTCCAGAACTTGGCTTTTCAATGTAAAAGTAGTGTGTCTGTGTTGTTTTCTTACATTGTTTGCCTCCTTTAGTTTTGGTAGAAAGGATAGAGTGTCCCTTTAAAATAATCTCATTGGCTTTTTGGGACTGTGCCATGTGCTCTTTTTTTTTTTTTTTTTTTTAAATGTATTCTAGTTCTTTTTAATTGTATAACTCATTTTGGAACTTCTTCTGAAGTTTGATCTATTTTTGGATGAATAGATTTTGGTAGCAAATGTCATGTATTGCATATCATATTAAAAACAACTGGGACTATTTCATCAGCTTACATTAATAGCCAATGCAAGATCACTGTCATGAAGTGGCTCCTACTTTCTTTATTCCAGTCTATTCAATTCCAAATGTCAAAACTGCTATGATCTGAAACCATTCTTTTTAGGAGAAAGGAATATATTAGTCTGACAATATTTATCACAGTAAACAAGACCAGGTTAGTTTCTTTTCCTACATTGTCACAAATTGAAACTGTTTTATTACTATTAAATCCTCTAGTTTTAAGAAAAACCACTCTTAAGTATCTCCACATAGCATTTTTTAGTCGGGTGTTTGGTGCTGACTAGTTTTATTTGTACTAATTGAGTTATGCGTTTTGGTAAAGCGTTATGTTGAAGTGTATGTCATTCTTTGTTATAAATACAGCTAATGTATTAGGTTTTTTCTTTCCCTCTTTAGAGTGCTAAGCCTCAAAGAAATAGTCCTGTAGATTGGCAAGCTGTGCAATTACATTGTTATAGATGAGTATTCTGGTTTACATTTTCATAGTATTCCACTTCCCCAGATACCAGATAGATGGTGTCTGCTAGGGCAGTGATACATATCTATATGTTTGCGATTGGTAACAGGGCACACTTGCTCTTTTGTTACACTGTTGCTTTTGTTGTGGCCTTAATGAATGATGCCATGTGTACTTGATGGTTTAAAAAAATCATAATTGATTTGGATTTCCAATTATGTATTCTATTCATGTGATACAAATAGCATTGATGTGAGTGTTCTGGATATTAAAATTCATATTTAATGCATGTGATGGTCTATAAAAACTTAATAAGAAGTATGATTATTGTAAAAAAATAAAAATAATATCAAAGTGTATGTTTTAAGAAAAAGTCATGTCTATAATAGTATTTGGGCAGATTTTACAGAGGTTCTTGGTGAGTTACCGATTTTTAAAGTGAAGGTTTTGCATTTACATGCACTTATGCAAATGTACTGTGCATTGTTGTTTCTGTAAACCGCTATGGGATTTGGTCTTTGTTTGAAATGTCGTTTGTTCTAGGTTTTGTGAACCGTGTTTCATATATTATTGTCCCAACACCTTTTTTTCAACATTCCTCAACTGGTTATGTTGGCTTTCACCGTAAAATTTTTCTTGAGAAGACAACTCATAGATGAATTGTTTGCAAGAAAGCCGTTTATTTTTAGTTGATGCACCCTCTCTCATTTAGATTTGCATTTTGTGTATTACTAATTTAGCTGTCTTACTTGTGGCATGATCTCATTGCCTATTAACTTGACTCATATTCTAAGGTAAACCATTCTGATCTTATCCATATTAGTGGATGTCATTCATAGATTCTATATCAGACCCATGTTTGGTTTATGGATTCGTCAGGTCAATTCCACCTGACTATCAAAGCAATTGTGTCTTTTTGTTTTGTTTTTGTTAATAATTCTGAGTTTCTAGAACGGTCACTAATCATCAGTCATTGCAGTCATCTCTTGATGTTGTTCGTTGGAATGTAATTTTCATTAGATAGTTGGTTTTATGTTCCCACCTTAAGAAGCACCATTCCCAAACACATATATACATTTATACCCATTGTTTTACTACCCCTAATATCTTAGGACATTATAATTATTATTATTATTTTTATGAAATGTTTTTTTTTTCCCCCTTTTGCAATGTTACTAATATTATTGTAAGTCCTCAGACCAAACAGATGTCAGTTGAACTTTCTTATAATCCACTTTGTTTTCTTAGACTTATCATTTTTATTTGTTTTGGATATTTGTATTGTCATGTGTCCTGTGCCATAGATTCATTTTTGATAAGATGTTGATGTTGACCACCGTAGACTTACTAACTTCATAATGACCATCATCTTAGATTTTAATATTAAATATTAGTAGGGTTT
>NW_026267141.1:3137701-3140341 GCF_000697945.3 Frankliniella occidentalis | reverse complement strand
TCCTTCGCCTTACTTCGTTCATTATTTTTATTTATTTTTTTGCGTCGAGAATATTAATGTAGTCTCCAGACCGCTCCAGACTCAAAGGCCTTCGCCGCACTGAAGGCTTTGTGAGGCTTTGCTCCAGGAACAACTTGTGTTTACTGGTGCTCAACTTCTTCCTGACGCACCTCGGGGCTTGTAGAGAAAGTTAAACAGATTAACAGTAAAGCGCCCTCAACAAACGTCTAGTGCCAGCAGCGAAACTTTCCGCAGTGTCTTGCGATCTACCAGTTGCATCACGCGTGCCCCTGCTCTTCTATGCTAGAGTTGAGGCGAACTGAACCAGAACCACGAGATAAGTTGCAGTATTCTTCAGGAACTGTAAATGAATAATGAGTTTCATAAGTACGGAATTGGGTCAATACGGACTCAGCAAATCGGTAAAATGTTAAGAGAATGGAGCAGGTTGGTTTTACCGTCACGAGGGTAGCCCTGTTGTAACCGATAAAGCCGTTCACGAGAACCTCCTCCTTGGAAGCGGCCTGGATGGAGGTGAGGACGAGCGCCACCTGCAGCATATGGGCATTTTAAGGTTCAGTTGGCAGTAGATGAAAAGGGGGGGGGCGTGGTTTGCTAGGCTGCATCAGCTTAAGCAGCTTAAGGGTTGCTGTCGGGAAGCAGGCAGCAAACCGAACAGCAAAGCCCGATTTCACCCGATTGTCACTCTATTTTTTACATTATGCGACATAACATTTTATTTTTATCTATGCCTGCAGTGTGGGTGTTGCGGGACACTGTCAAAAATTCGTGGAAAACGGTGCAGTGACCACAGACAGCTCATAAGCTTAAAAAAAAAAAGCTTAACATTTTAGGAAGGGTCAAGGACAGGAAGAGTTTTCTTAACATTTCACAATTTACATATGTAATGATTAATATTGAAATCTGAAGCTCGGGTAGAAGCGTGTGTGTAGATGATTTTGCCCACCTCTGTCGCTACCTTCTCGTCCATCCTGCTGATCGGTAGCCGGAGCAGGGCTCTGAGGGAGCAGCGCCCCACCTATGCGAGTACAAAGGCAAAGTTTTAAAATAGGCAAAACTTGAATAATGTGCCCTGTAAAATGATTACGAACTAAATGCTTTGCAACGCTACGCACAATGTTTATTCTTTGTGTTGCAAAGACATTGTTTGCATTGCAATGAGATTGGTTTGTAGGCTAGGAAGGTTCTTACGAACAATCGGTTTGCAACTATTAGTTCGTAAGCTACGAACAATAGGGTACTCCAATGGAGCGCGAAGCGGAAGCAAGAAGAACAAAAACGGAAGGTGGAAAGGCGCCCACACTCCTCCCCGCCTGCCCCCCACTCCACCCTGGGCGCTCCCCCACTCCGTCTAGTAGAGGAGAGGGGGACGGCGCGGGCGCCTTTCCACGTTCCGTTTTTGTTCTTCTTGCTTCCGCTCCGCGCTCTATTGGAATACCCTATTAGTTCCTAATACAACGCTTTCAAAATCCTTCGTAAGCTACCAAGGTTTTGGTTTGCATTACGAACCTACTGTTCGTAAACAATTTACAGTGTGGTGGAGAAACCGAAGTGGCACGCAGAAAGGGGCAGTGCAGTATCAAGTAACCAGAAATTGCAGTATTTTCTCCAAGGCCCCTTTTGTGGTCGCGGTTGATCGAAACTACGGTTAAAAGTAACTCAAATCCCCACTACCAAAAACGTTAACCGCGGGGTGACGACATTCACCATGGGATCCCAAATACTTTATTTTACAACTCTTACTTGAGGTATGTTTTGACTCCGAAATAGAGCGGAATTAAGTGAAGAAAGAAGGAAAGGGGTCTTCTTCACTGACCCCGTCAAGGGCTCGCTGTGCCCCGCTGCAGGAAATGAAGAGCATCGAGCCCGAAAACAGCGCAATATGGGACAGCAACACGATGAAATTGGCGTCTTCGTTCGTCAAGAATTCGCTCATCACAGTGAAGGCAGCGATCACCCACTCGACGAAGAGAAGCAGCATCAGGAAGTACTTGGTGTGTCCCCACCTGCCCGGGTGGTTCGGAACATTCATGAGCAGCCTGGACACACCTCTGATAAGGCACGAGAAGAACTTGGGACTCACCTCGCGCCCAACGCAATGAGGTTGTCGTTGAGTTGCACCCAGAGGGCACCGTGCGCGCGCACCGCGGCCCTGTTGACGGGCACCTCGACCAGGGTGGCGGCGAGGGTGGCGCTAGCCTGCGCCAGCGCCTGGCACAGGCACCACCACAGCGCGGGCACGCCCATGATGAACGCGTTGTACTGCATGATCGGCAGCACGCGCCACAGCTGGTACTGCGGCACGCTGATCGACATGGAGGCCGTCAGGGGCAGCGACACCAGCAGGATGGAGGTCACGAAGGTGCGGCAGCTGCGGCGGAGTCGTAGCGGCAGACGCCGACCCGTCAGCGCCTCGTAGTCCGACTGGGAAGTGCAGGAGAGGTGTCGGGTAAGCGCCTGCCACCCGAGTGGTAGGCCGGCCCGTTGGGTCCCCGTGTCGAGCGGGTGGCCCAGCCTCGCAACCCAGGTGCCTGCCACCCGAGAGGTAGGCCGGCCCGCTGTGTCCCCGTGTCGAGCGGGTGGCCCAGCCCCGCAACCCAGGCGCCTGCCACCCGAGGG
>NW_026267141.1:3132227-3137651 GCF_000697945.3 Frankliniella occidentalis | reverse complement strand
GTCAGGCGCCTGCCGCCTGTAGTGTAGGCAGCCGGAGCACACCTGTGTCGGGCGGGCCAGCCTATCCACACATCCGTGAAGCTGGCCCTCCACAGCTCGCCAGGTGACTTCGGCCCTAGAGGTAAAGGCTTAAATAGTGCTGACCATGAGAGCCGAGCATCGCGAGGGTCGCAAATCATCTGGGAGATGTCGAGGTCCGATCGAGATATCGTCCGTTCCGGTTTCCACTGTTGAACGCCACACCCAACTACCACGCCACGTCGCACCGCCGGGCCACGCCGATGGAATCAAGTCGCTCGACGCATGGTCGCTTGATATTCACGAGGCGGGCATGGAGGAAGCCAAAAGAGGGAAGCGGGGGCAAGGGAGGGGAGGAGGCGGGAGGGGGGGAGTGGCGTAACGGTGCGTTGGTGCGGTGGCCACGACGCGCCGCCGCGCCACTCCCTGGACGGACAAGACGAGCAGGGGCCTAACTGCAGCAGCATGCCTCAGCGGGCGTGCCTAGATAGATAGATAGATAGATAGATAGATAGATAGATAGATAGATAGATAGATAGATAGATAGATAGATAGATAGCACGTCCTTTCCGCTACCGAGCACGTGCTCGAACGCGGCGCTGAATATGTTTGAGCTGGCGGTGAGTCACCCGCCTGCCTGCTCGTTCTCGGTGAGGCGATTCGCAGGCTGTGGAAGCCGGGCGAGGAACGAATGGAGAGGTACACCGTTAAATGAAATGATCCATACAACCACGAGTATCAGGGTATCGCGAGCAGGCAGGGCGCGGAGATATATCCTTTCAGGAATTCCTCGGCGCCGTTCTACAGGGCTTACAGGGATCCCGCAAGGTGCTGCGTTGCCTATGGGGTGTGAAACTGAACAACTGCCGGTGCAGCACCCGCCCCGCCTCGCCCCGCCCCGCCCCGGTCTTTGTACAGCTCGGGCTCCGAGAAGGCACAAAGCTAATAATGATGACGGTTCGACGACGGCAGGGCGTCCGAGACGGTCCGGGACGCGCGGCCAGTGATGCGCGACCGCACGCTGCCGGAGGCCCGGCGGGCGTCCTCCGTCCCCCTGCAGTCTCAGAGCAGCGGTCCGCCGGTATCCCTCGGTCCCTCGGTCCTCGCCCGGCCCTTCTGTCACTTCTGTCGGACGCGAGGGGACAACGGCTAAGGTAATCCGGCTGACAGCCGTCAGATAATCCTGCAGGTGTAATTCGTGGGAATTCGAAAAAATTCCGGGGTAATCCGGAGAAATTTTAGGGTAATCCGGGGTAGTCCCAGAGAAAAAGCAACGAAATCCGGAGGATACTCCAGAGGAAATCCGGGTAATCCGTAATCCGGCGGGCACAAAGTTGAACAGTCGTATCCCCTTGGTCGGACGTCATGGCGCCCGCACCCACCTCTCGTATTGGCGGTGCCGGTGGGTCCGGGAAGCGAACACACACTACGCCTCCCGTTTGCTTTCACGAATGTGCTCGCCGAGGTGTGCACAAACCATTAGCGCGCGGCTCATGAGAAACGGGGAGAATTTGAGTTGGAAAGAGGAGAGGGCGTGGGACGGCGGGGGGTGATGGCTGCGAGGACGCGCCCTGCGTCCCAGGGGAGCGCCCCCTCTCTGCCCGGGACGCCGCTGAGCCGAGACGCGCGGGTCCCCCGGGACGAGATGACGCCTGACCGATAAACAACTACTCTGACCCGCTGTTCGCAAGGTCCGCGCTATCACGCACGCGTACCTACACACGTGTACACACATGTACACTCACACACACACGCGCGCTCACACACACACACACACACAAACAAACAAACAAGCGCGCGCACCCTCCCCTCGTGGGAATCGAGAGATGCGTGTACCTGCGTTGGCTATTCGGCAAGGACAGCAACAGCGCGCTCACCTGCTGTCCTCCTGCTGAGTGCCTTCTGGACGCTCCGCCTGTCCCTGTCTGTTCCGCCCGTTCCGCCATGCCCTGTCCCTGACCACCGGTCGCGTCCGTCTGTTGCAGGTGGCGTATGTGATCGCCTTCACCGTGGAGCTGTGGTGGATCGTGGAGACTGAGGGCGGCCTGCCCGCGCCCGCCCACCTGCTCTGCGCCGGCTACTTCGTCAGCCTGGTGCTCTGCGCCGTTCTACTCCACGGCCTCACGGTGGTGAGTATACCGAAACGAGTCAAAAATACATCGAAACGACGTGGATTTTCCTCTCTGTCGCCGTTCCGACATCGTCCCAACATCCGTTTTCCTAGTCGCTCACGTTTGCACCTTGTCCCCGCAGAGGCGCAGCCTGTGCCTGGTGGTGTGGCTGGTGGGCGTGGCCTCGCTCGCGCTCCCGGAGGCCGGCATGGTCCTCTACATGGCGCTGCAGTACTGGGTGAGTCAGGATGCGCAGCGCCGCCTCCTGTAAGCAAAGCGTGGCGGAGCTACGGCCTCGTTGGGCTTGAGCCTCGAAACCCCTCGTCATATTATCGTCTCTGTTACAGAGACTGCAGTCGCTGTACGGACTGACGGAGATCACCTGCTGGGCATGCAGACTCTTCATCAATGTAAGTAGCAAGGAGGCGGCGACTGTTTTTATGTCTCATTATAAATAATCGGGCACGTGTGAAATGGACGATTATTTCGACCGGCTACTGACTTAGAGGGAGCACCGCAAAAAAAAAAAAACGCATTGTATAAGCATCAGTGTGCAATCTTGTTCGCACCTCAGCCAAGCGAGCGCGTCAACCCTGCCAAAGAAGTTGCCTACCTCACGGCGCTGCCACTGAGGAATCCATTCATGACGACTTTTCCCCTTCTCACGTCTACATTGATATCGGCTCGATAGTGAATTTCTCTTCTCTCCTGTCTGCGCAGGCCGTCGGTGTGGTGAGCGTCCAGTCGCTGTACTCGTCCTGGCGAGAGGAGTCCGAGGTCATGCGGAGGCTACGCGACCTAAACATGGTGAGCAACTTAGAGAGAGGTACAATCCACCCAAAACGTGTTGCCTTCAGTGCGCATTTGGAGCCAATTGAAATACATCTCATGTAAAATGAGAAGACCGGAGAAGAAAATTAATAAATAATCGTTGCGCTTTTCGATCTTGCTACCCCGAACCAAGAACGACACGAACATACGTTTTATTAAAGCCCTGGAAACTGAACACCAGGTGGCTGACTCACGCCGCGCACTTTCGGAGTTATACTGTACCGCATGCACGCGTGCGGGCGGGTTGTCTGCTCACACGGCAAGAGTCAGCCACCTGGTACATGTGTGGATTACCAAATCAAAAGAGCCATGCTTGCTTAATCCAATCGTTCACTGCGCCCTCTTCCAGTCCTCCACCATGTCCACCATGTCCACGTCCAACGGTCGGCGTGGGTCGGTCGCCTCCAGCAACGGCGTGGGCCCGATGGTCCACATGGCGCCCCACATGGCGCCGCACATGGGGCCCCACATGGGGCTGGCCTACCAGAACGAGGGCTTCGTGGGCTCCATGAGCCAGCTCAACGGCAAGCCCCCGGGGGGCACCTACGCCGTGCCGCTGCAGCCCCTGCACGGCGGCAAGCTCAAGAGGTACGTGTCGGCGTGGCCATTGGCCAACATCCTTGATGCGTCTCTTTCGAGTGTTACTTACGGCAACCTTGACTGTCCGTCCAGGTCGGCGTCGTCCGTGTCGCGCAGGTCCACGTCGTCCGCCATGAGCCTGCCGGCCATGTCGCCCATGGACGGCTCGGTGTACGGCTACCCGGTGGGCACCCTCATGGCGCCGCCCATCGGGCCCATGACGCTGCCCCTGGGCGCGCACATGGCCAGCCCGCTGCCGCCGCCCGGCGCCCTGCACCGCACCGACTCGGCCAGCGAGTTCAACGCCGCGGCCTTCGACGGCATGCTGGCGGCGTCGCTCCGCCACCCGCCCGCCGGCGGGGACGCCGTGGACGGCGGTGGACCGCCTGCTCCCGGACGGCTGTCCCGGGCGGGCAAGGGCCGGGGCCCCGCCAGAGCCCAGTCCCTCGTCGACCTGAGCCGGTCCGCGTCGCGTCTCGGCGACTACTGGCGGGTGGAGACAGTGACGGCGCCCGCGCGCCCCGTGGCCTACATGCTGCCCACCACCAGGAGCCTGGACCGGAGGCTGCGGCCGCGTCGCGCCGTGTCCATGGCCGACCTGGGCGCCAGCGTCCACGCCGCGCCGTTCGTCCACGCCGGCCACTTCGGGCCTGCGCACCACCCCATGTACTACAGGGACGCCTACGGCCGGGACTACGTCTACCCGAACCCCTCCGCCTACGTGCACCCCGGTATGCTGTACAAGGGCGCGTCCAGCAAGACCTCCCTCGGCGCCGCGTCAGATGACTTCCGAAAATACAGGGACGTGGCACTCTAGGCAATGGACGGACCTGCCCGACAGAATCTGGTGCCTACTTAGTCGTGGGTTCCTGCCCGAGAAAGAGCTTCAAACCTAACAAAAATTCCTCACAGCTTATTTGAGCGAGCAAGCAGGATACATCGAAGAAACGTTTCCCAGTGAGTGCCATTGCTGAAGAATGTGAGTAGTTTACAAGAAAATAAGCCTGTTAATTACATCCTAGTTAAATTTTGAAACCATTTGCTCAAACATTCCTTAAAAAGGAAAGACAGTGTTGCCGATAGGATATTTCAAAGTAAAATATACTCAGCACAGCAAAGAGTGAGTTTGTTTATCAAAGCCTTCTAATGGCTTGGCTAGTCATAAATGCCATCCTTAGATTTAAAGTTAAAGTGATACGTGTAAGTAGAGAAATAAGAAATTCTGAAATAAATTGTAATTCCGTACAGGCTATTTTTGTTGAGCTAATAAATGTATTTATACTGCCTAAAATAATAAATTTTGACAAGGAATTTAGTACATTTTTTGACTTTATCATTCTGTAGCAACTAATTATCACACACCAACAATTCACTGCGTCAGTCATTGCGAGGCAGCCATGCCAAGACACATGTGTCCACACGTAAACAAAAGAGAAAAAAAAAAAAAGAAACGACAAACTTCAAGTTGATTCTGAGATTTATAAATAACAACCAACCATTTGATTCTTACAAAACAGGAATCAAACAGGGATATAAAGATGGAAAATTTATAGACCTGTACAAGATTGAAAACTTTAAGACTAGCTTCAAAATATTTATCATAACAAACCACATGATCCTTAGTGAAAGCTCCGTAAACAAGATTAATACTAATACTCAAAAATACTTTTTGAAATAAGAAATTTTGGTTATATACTGTTATTAGCTTTACTCAAGCCTACAGAAAAGATGGAGAAAAAAAACTAACACGTAAATGTAAACATTTTGTCCTAGAAGTCATGCAAATGTGTTTCAAATTTTGTATGACACTTTTCCATAAAGACAGACAGGAATTATTTAATTCCAACAGCTTTAAAAGTGGGCAGCTATCAGTTTAGTACAGAGA
>NW_026267141.1:3115655-3132071 GCF_000697945.3 Frankliniella occidentalis | reverse complement strand
CCCTCTCTCCTCCTTAATCACAGAATGGTTTGAATGAAGGTTTCGCCGCTGCAAATCTCCGTCTCCGTAGCTTAATTATTGTACGTGTTGAACTATATTTTCAGAACTGTGCGAAGTTAGCAGGCGCGAGTGTCGGATAAATAGAATTTGAATTAATAGCGTGCCGGAGTTTACGGTATTCTTTGTGCAGTATGTACATGTCTCCGCCCATCTCTCTACCGGAAGGGGTGTCGAGGGAGGCTGGCAGGATCCCGAACATCTGGAGCACGACCAACAGCGGCCGCAGCTGGGTGTACAGCGCGGACGTTCTGTGCACCCCAGCCCCGGCACGAACCCTGCCGCCGCCCGACCCGCCGCCCATTTGGGGAGTTGCTGGCTGCACCGCACTCCTGAAACCATAGTGGAAATTAATGTGTCCAGTGTTCAGCAGGTAGGCGAGAGGACTATGTCGCCTTACCACAAATCCCAACTAATTTAATTCAGCGGCCTACTGGACACTGCTCTTCTGGTTTGCAGGGTAACTACACGGTTCACGGTAAAAAGAATGTCTTGACAGCCGAGGAAATTTATTGGATTTCAAGGTCGGGTGGATAATTTCAAGATTAGCCCTTGAAATCCCAGACTCTGCCTTGAAACCTGCAGCTTCCAAGGGAAAGCCTAGAAATTTCCTCGGTTTTTTTTTTACCGTGTTGTAATGGACTAAGTGCTCGAGGATTTATACCGTGTGTCTGTCAAAGCCACGGCACCGCCGGGTAGACTACCGAGTTTTTCATAAAAGACGTGGGTGGGACACCCAATAATACAACTTGATATGGTGTAATACCGATCACCCCCTCAGCCGAGTTCTGATGTGACGGAAACACGCGCGGCCAGCGGCCACCTTACTCAGGAACTGAGACTGAGCGCCAGGTACACTCTGCGACCAGAGGAGCGACCAGTAGAGCGATCAGCAGAAATATCAGCAGAGCGATCAGCAGAAATATCAGCAGAGCGATCAGCAGCGCGATCAGCAGAGCTATCTGCGGTCCCTCAACGATACACGACGGTTAGTTCTCCATCCCCTTGATTGGGTGAGGGACCAGGGGAGCAGGTCGAAATGAAAGTATGCTGGCTGATTCGGATGGATAGATTTGTCTTAATTGTCATCGGATCGGGCGTCGGGCTTTACGGATCGTTCAGAGAGATCTACTTTTGTGGTAGTCGTGTGTGGCCGCGGCTTCTAGACGCTAACATGCGGGAATAATGCACGTCTTTTAGTTTGGATGTGCGCACCGCCAGGAAAGAACGAAAATTCCGATTTGAAACAGTTCTGGAGGTAGGTTATATGGTGCTTTGTTGTGTTTCGAACCACGCTCCACCATTTTGTCCAACAAGTACCAGAAGTGCGCCGAACTCCCGGAACTATTTCAGTTCTCCTGTTTTCTCTAATTGTCTGCGGTTTGGTTTTCTGCGTTGGCGTCGCCGTACACATAGCGAGCCTCCGACCAGCACCCTATGGAGGCAGGCGGGCGCCGAGAGTGATGATGATGTCGTGGAGACGCAACTCGATGTAACATCACGTACGTTACGTAATTCGTGTACAACATTTGTCTGTCTGTCTATCTGTTTGTCTGTGTGTCTGTCTAACTGACTGACTGTCTGTCTGGACACACTAAATAGAGAACGGATTGAGCCAGAGATCTGAAATTTTCAGTGTCGCTTCTTATCACGAAAAGCCATGCAGAACTGTATAGAAACTGGGTTCTCTAGCTCTAAAAACGTCAACAACGACAACAGAAAACATTTGAAGTCAACACACCTGAAGATGTGCGACATAATTTTTACACACATACTGACAGATGTGTGGATGACCATATTCACACACCTCGGGACGAAAAAATTGATAACTTTTAGAGTGTACAAATCTCACTTCACAAGTTTGTGAATATTTTGGCAGACACCTGCCGGTGTGTGAATTCGCTGACTCAACTGCACGTGAGTTCAGATTTATTAGTTATAAACATAGGTTTGATTTGAATAATTGGTTTAATGGTCACTAACACAGAGCGAGAACACTTCACAAAAAGTCCGGGAAAATGAGAGTCGGACAGACAGCTACTATACAAAGCGATATTGCACAATGGGTTGGGGTTGGGGGTGAAGTCTCAGCACTGACAACGGTATGAAAATGAGACGTTTGAGGACATGAGCGTACGGAGGTGTCGTGAATATGGATATGATACGACTCAGAGAAATTAACCACGATCAGTTAAAACCCTTTTGAGAAGTCAAGCGACAGACGGCAGCTTGTCGAACTTCTTCGTGGAGATCTCCGAGGAGAGAGTGAACTGGGAAAGCACGACAACGTACGTGCACGCCAGCGAGAAGAACTGCAATAGAGAAGCAGGAAAGTGAATTTGTGAAATTTGTGTAAGTGAAATTGAATATATTTCATAAAAGAACACATTAAACCTTATCTATTTTTTTTCTTTGTTGAACCTAATTTTAAGTTCTTAGAATATTGCCAACACTGAAATATGCATTCTATCGAAAAGTTGGGCTGTGTGCGAATCGAATCGAATCCGTCATAAAATCTTCGAGCGTGTGAGGGTGGGTTTCAAATCCGTTATTGGTTTAAGATAGGAACAAGAAACCTTTTAATCATTTCCCCGATTCAAATATAATACTCGATTAAAATGCTGCTTTATTAGCAGTGGATCGAAGACGATTCTGGAAAGATTCAATTCGATTTAGATTTGAATTGACTCTTAGAGGAAGGTGGTCCTACCGAGAGCAGCGAGGCACGGCTAAGGACACCGAGCTTGCAGACCGTGAGGCATTGTCGCTCGACTCGAATGTTGTCCAAGAAGGAAATAATCTGGAAAGAGCAAATCCAAATGAGCAGATACTTACAAATAGACTCGGAAATGTGAGGGGGCAACCAGTCAAATACAAGGGTTTTTGGGAGATAATTTATTCTAAAAAAAGAAACCACAAAAAACTAAGAATAGCAGCTATATGAACGACAAACCTGTTGTTGGAAATAAATTGGGCCATAGTTTAAACTATGTGGAAGAAGTACCCCTTCTGGAACATATGGCCTTTATTGCTTAAACGTCGCTTAAACAGGACACGTAAACTTCCTTTTAGCGTGCACGATTCGATTCCGGCCAAACGAATGGAGTGCGACATTGAAAACATTGCCATTTACTTTCAAAAGATGCGGATATAGCGTGACGAAAGCTACTTTAAAATACTTTATTTTTGATGTATATTTTTTTAAATCCATAATTTTAGTATAAAAAATTGGGTTAAAATTGACCACAATTTTAATTTTTGAGTTTTTGAATAGGTAACATACCAAGAATCGCTTTCGTCACGCGAGGGGCACCTCTAGGCTATATTTAGTCCAAAGGGCAAGTCGGTAGCTAAAAAAAATACGGCTGGATTTGTGCACGCCACAAAAGAAGTGTACCCGTCGTGTTCGAGGCAAAGAAGACCATCTTCCCCGCGCGAGGGAACTCACAGGTCAAATTGTAGTTTCTTTCATTTCCAATTAGAGGATATTTCGTTCATATAGATGCGATTGGTAGTTTTCTCAAGACAAATAATCTTCTGAACCCTTGCATTTTACAGCATTTCAGAGGTCTGCCCCATTAACAGTATTGGTTTTTCTTGTTGAAGGTAGATGGGCTAGAGAAGGATCAGGTTTTACCTCCTGGCGGGTAGGCTCGTCTTTGTGTGTCAAAGACAGCGCGAGCAGCTGCCGGATGGCCGCGAGGCGCACCTGGGGGATTCAGACCAGAGGATGTTACAACTGTCTCGAGAGCCTCAATGATTACAGCCCAGCCCAGTGAGAAATGTTTGCAACGATATCATTTTCACATCGGTTTTCACGTCGTTAGCGTTTCAAAATTGGCCCTGAAATCGACGATCGACGGCTTTTTCCTACAGTCCGACATAACGACATCGTCTGTCGGATATCCGTCGATTTCAGGGCCACTTTTGTTTCGCTAACAACGTGCATATCGATGCCGAAACGATATTCCCCTGGGAGGAGCGAGGAGCTGGACTGCGCGTGCCTACCCCGTTGGTGGCAATCTGCGCGCTGTTGCAGATGCCGAAGATGCCTATGACGACGGCGCTCATCGCAGTGCCCTGCCAGACCATTTTCTTGTCCCAAATGCCGTGCAGCACTAATGACGTCATGATGAAGGAGATGCACGTGAAGGCCACGAAGAAGAGACCAAGGATCACCGTTTGCAGACGGCCCCAGGAGACGCCCAGCTGGGTCAAGAGCTGCGCCAGGCCCAGCCAGATCTGGCGGTGTGCGCGCAGCCCTTGCGGGCCCAGGCGCTGCAATTGCACAGGCGGAAAGTTACTGAGGGGCTCGCATACTAGGAGTACGTGCGCAGCTGCGTAGAGACGCAGCAATGGGGTATTCAAACATCATATGTGTAGCAGCAGTTGAAAAACAACAAAAATATTGATTGTACTATGTAAAAAGAATCTCATTCAAGAATCGATGATTGAACGCAGATAAAAACATATTTAAGAAGGGGGCTGTATTCTAATTTTCTCTCATATTTATAAACGTTTTGCTTGCAATCCAGTGACCTAGTGCCGAACATGAGGGGAGAGGGAGAGGGAGAGTCGGGCGGGTGCTACAAGAATGGCACCACTAGGTCGGGGCAGGGCCAGTACAATTTACGACCCTTTGCCTCCCTACCCGAAACACAAGCATACAAGCATTCAGACACTTTTTGTGTTTGTACAAAATAAATAAAAGTTATTTTGAGTGTGATCTGCTCAAATCCACAAACAAACTTGTGATGAAAATTCAAGGTATCTACCTGCAGGTCGGCTGGCATCCTGGCGGCGACCTGCGACCCTAAAGCGCCGAGCGCGCTGCAGCACCAAATCCAGAAGATGGTGCTGACCATGACGAAGGCGTTGGCGTGCACCAGCCCGGGCATCATCCACACTCTGTCGTCTGGCAGAACGGACAAGGCCAGCAGCTGCATCAACACGGGCAGGACCAGGCAGCCGAGGCTGTAGATCCGTGCGCGGGTGCGCAGCCCAGGCAGGTGCAGCGGGCCGGTCACCGCGGTGGCGAGAGCCTGCAGGCCGAGCAAGGGTGTAAAGGTGTGCGCGGAGAGAGTGGCAAATATGGCCACTTAAGATGCAAGTTGGTGCGTTGGCGTAGTAACAGATCACGCAGCACAAAAAATCTGCTCTGTAGCTAACTAGTTAGTGATACAGGGTGGCGGTCCATAGACCCCTTCCTTTATTTTGCTTATGCTGTACCGCATGCAGGCGTGCGGGTGGGCTTGCCTACCGGCGCCTTATTGCCCCGTGTGAGTATGCAACCCGCACGCACGCCTCCATGCGGTACAGCACAAGCAAAATAAAGGAAGGGGTCTATGGACCACCCCCTGTATAGCTTAAAAATAGCGGCGCACCAGCCCAATGTTTCCGTGTTGTAAATTATTGTTGAGGAACGGAGCTAATTTTTAGCAACACAGCTTATAAGTTATCTTGTATTTAGCAGTTGGTGTAGCTACTAATCTATGTTTTCCTTTTGGCGCACCTCAACGCGCTGCCAGAGCTCGACGAGCGCCACCGCGCGATTAGCCGTGGCCCAGCACGTGACGGGCAGGAAGACGATGTAGCTCAAGAGGACGACCGTGGCGTACTTGGGTAGCACTTCCCAGACGTGGAAGTGCTTGCCGGTGCCGAGGACGGGGGCGAGGCGGTGACACACCATGGCGTAGTTGATCGCGGACGTGAACAGCCACAGCACGGCCGTCACCAGCATGGTCCACGACAGCCAGCGGAAGCGCACGGTGCGAGTGTCGCGAGACACGGTGACGGGTAGGATGAGCACGAAGCGCAGCGTCCACAGCAGCGGCAGCAGGTCGTCGAACATGGTCGGCGCCCCCCTGACGGTGCCGGGTAACCCACCCTGCCGGAACGGCCATCTCTCTGAGCAAGCAGTGCGTCGTTATGTCCGTCATCGACACCAAAGAGAGCCCACGAGAACGGAACGAACCTGTGGCTGCCATCTGGGCATCCTGCATCAGACCGTCGTTCTTGCGCGGCTTGGAGGTGGCCCAGGACGAGGCGGAAGCCGTTGTCGTTGGCGGCGACCTGGCGCACGTTGCCTCATACATGCGGCCCCTGATCCAGTGCAGGCATGGCCCTGGCCGTCAGGGCGCCCTTCGGCCGAGTGCCGGGCATGCGACACAGTTGCCCCGACGGGCCCCGGTCATCCCCAGGCACTCGGGGCGTCGCGTGAACCTAACAACGCAATTATTAGAGAGACCAGACCATCGAAAGGGCTCTCAAGAGCCCTACGGTCATCATGCTCCCGGGGAGTGCGGCGCCGGGAATTGGGGGAGCGTCCCTGGCGGCGGGGGATGCCGACACGGAGGACTACCCATCCCTGAGGGCGGTGGGTCTGGTCAACCGACCTACGACTTTTACTCGCATCAAATTAAATTGAATCTTAATAAAATTCGCCCTGACTCGAATAGTTGAATTTCACTATTTCGAATGCGAATCGAATCATTCGATGGCAATTTTGGTGGTTCTACAGACCGTAACAACCCCAGAACCCTTAATGCACTTCATTCATGCGCACTTCATTTCGCGTAGAGAATGCACATGAAAGGTGACACATATTGGTGACGCATTAAATGCGTATCGATGCGTTTAGTGCGCATTTAACGCGTCACTTAACGTGCCCCCTTTTTGCTATCGTTCGGCACCCAGGAAAAGGTTTAGCTGTAGCGACAATCGCATGGTTAATTCGGGGACCACCATATGATTGATTTAACATTAAAGCAGTTGTGAAAACTAAAAATGTGGTTTCCATCACGTTGTCATTGTTGTCTCAACTATATTTTATGGTGCTCCCTGAACCAACCATAGTATTATATAAAGTAATATAAATTTCGGTCATGTGGGATCATTAGTGGCGGTGTCGACTACAGGGCAAAGAAAAAGCATTTTTGAGCTGTATTCACTTCATGTTCTGATTTTTATCACAACTAGGGCCAACGTAAAGTGTTGTTGGGGTCCGTACAGTCCCAGCTTGCCCACCCGGACCCACCGTGGCAAGCGAGCACCAGTCCAGTTCAAGCGCTTCGTCTTCCCTGCGAGTTAGAAAATGGGGAAGGGTGCGTTCGACGGGCTACCTTAATCACTCGTCATCCTCCAGCAGCAGGGTGTCCTGGAGTTCCTGAAAGCCTCAGAAGAAGTGCTCCCATGCTCCCATTTTAACCCGTGCCCTACCTTCCTTCGTTTGCAATGTGGCAGGCGTTTCTGAAAAACATTGGTCTCAGGAAAATAAAATAATTGAGTGAACGAGTAACGACGAGTAGACGCGAGTATTTAGCGAGTAGACGCGAGTACTGGTAAGTAAGCGCGAGTACTGGTAAGTAAGCGCGAGTATTGGATAGTAGGCATGAGTATTTTTGAGTGTATAGGCTACACACAAAGTCTATCGAAATGGGGGGCCCCTCAGACCAAGCCGCGGTTTCATTTAAAAATTCACTTTTCATGAATGTAGAATCATTTGTTCATCTTTGACCTCAGCTCACACCTGCCTAGGTGACAGGCGACCTACCTATACTAATACATTTTTTGCCGACCCTGCCAACTGTACCGGGTGTGACTGAGAATGCGCAACAGTGTTGCGGGTTTGCCTACCCAGTTAGCCCGTAAGGCGCCATGGCCTCTGCAGCTCTGGCGGGTATGCAATCCCGCAACACTGTTGCGCATTCTCAGTTACACCCAGTAGTTTTTGAGATATGGCAACTGTTTCATGGGCATGGCCCCTTGTCTCCCTACAAAATTATTATGCGGACACCGAAAAGAATTGGACACTGCAACGAGCATAGTAATTGTGCTACTTTTAGAGATCGTCTAGAGAGTACACCCGTTTCTTATATTCATTCGATCAATTCGGAAAATTACGATAGGTATCGGCGCCTGTCAGAATCAGGGTAGGCCACCCCACAGTACGCGCATGCACCAAATGCAAGATGTTGCCTACCCACTAGGCGCTACGATACCTGTGATTAGCTGAACTTTGCAATTTCGTAACGGCAAATGAGGAACGTACTTTATGGATGATTCCCGCCACAATGAGAGCGACATTTTATGTTACAATGTGTTTATTTCCAGGGGTGCGTAACTTGTAACTTGACTGCCCTCAACTATTTTAGGAGTTGAGTTAACAACTGTAACTTTTATTATAGTCCTTTGGAAGTTTTCGGAACGTGTAGTAACCATCATTCCTTCGTGTTCTAATGAGCTACGCAGCCCTGTTTTATTCCTTATCGCGAAATTAATTTTGTGTTCCGCGAATGTCTTGTTTAATTTTCTGCGGTGTTGCTCGCTGCCGCCGCTATGATCACGAGCCCCCGACCTGCAGCCTCCGGGAAGGAACGCAAAGCCAGGCCGCCGCAGCCGAGCACGCCTCGCTCAAGGACGCGCCGCCGCCCGAGCCGAGTGATAATATTATGATGAGACGTAGGCGCGCGCCTGCGCCACCGCCGGGAGCTGCGTCCAGCTGCGTGGGTGTCTTGTGGGTGTCTGTAGCCGTCGCCTTGGTTTGGCGCGGGGACAGTGTGAACGGGTGAACATTCATAACGTAGGCTGTAGTAGGCTAAATCAGGTTCGGTGGGTGATTACTTTATTGTTTTCGGGTCGGGTTGTACACGGGGCACACAATAAGGGGAATTCACTGCGATCATGTGTTTTCTATGACAAGGTCGGCCGGCAGCTTGTCGAACTTCGTCCTGGAGGTTTCCGAGGAGAGGGTGAACTGGGAGAGCACGACGACGTACGTACAGGCCAGCGAGAAGAACTGCAACGGAGGAAGTGTGTTCACAACAGTTTGACCCCCGATGATAACACTCCAGCCCAATCACATCAAATTCGTGTAAGGGCTTACTCCATTTTACCACAATTTTGCAACAATAATCTTGCTCTGGAAGGCACTATTACTATTTCACTTTTAAGGGTCCCACCCTGGAAACTCCAGTGTGCACGTAAAAAAATAAAATTCAGTTCCGTGCAAATCGGTTTAACTGCACAATTTTACAGCCGTGCAAAAAAAACAAAAAAACAAAAAACAAACGAAAAAGCTGGATGTAAAAATATTTAGCTGTACAGCTAAGTGTCATAAGCTACACGGTTAATAAACGGTACGGTTTACTGGATGGCTAAAAAATTAGCCGTGGTGCTAAATAAATTAGCCGAGGCTATTCAGTTATTTTTTATTACTCTGTCAACTCAAATGTGTACATAGTACACATTAAAGAAAGTGTACATGGCATGTATGCTTTTATTAATGTGTACATGGCTATGTACACATTTATAAATGTGTACATGGCTATGTACACATTTATTAATGTGTACATAGGCATGTACACATTAAAAGATGTGTACATGGCATATACAGGGTGGTTCACAGACCCCTTCCTTTATTTTGCTTATACTGTACCGCATGCAGGCGTGCGGATGGGTTGCATACTCGCACGGGGTCATAAGGCGCCCATAGTGAGCGACAATAGGCAAGCCCGCCCGCACGCATGCATGCGGTACAGTATAAGCAAAATAAAGGAAGGGGTCTGTGGACCACCCTGTATACTAACGGTTGTATGTACACTTTAAAAGATGTGTACATGGGCATGTACACATTTATAAACGTGTACATGGGCATGTACACATTTATAAATGTGTACATAGCCATGTACACATTAATTAAAGCATACATGCCATGTACACTTTCTTTAATGTGTACTATGTACACATTTGAGTTGACAGAGTAGCAGTGGTGCTAAAAACTTAGCAGAGCCACGAATTTTTTTTGTGCGTGTGGTACAGTTTAACAGTTATAACTGCAATACCATCTGTATCAAACTTAAACATATAGTACCATATAATTGATCACACTTAAAATTTACACTTAAAAGTGTGATAAATGTAACGTGACTCACACCGTGAGTCAGGACCACGACACAACGGTGTGCTTAGGATACATCCTAGGGACCATGGGTCATGGTGCCTTACGGGTAGAGCGAGTAGGCAAAACATACTGTTGTGTTTGCATATATGCAAACCCGCAATACTGTTGTGCAGTAGACCTGACCCACCGTTCAAAAACTTTTAAGTGTGATGTGGTATTGATTGCACTTACAATTGTAGTTGGAATGTATCACACTTGAGATTCCAGAGCAGGCATGGTTTGGGCTATTGAAACACAAGCGGACACGACCTTTCTAATAGAAACAATCCTGGTGTCATACATGGTTTCGATACCTTAGACTGCCAAAGGGAAGGTTTTCCGGTGATACAGTCAGATGTCAATAGTGCTTTAAAGTGTTGTTGTTTGGACCCCTAGATAAGGTTTTGCAATGGTTTTAGTTGCCCATAGGGTGTTTGAAGGTCGTTGTACGCGAATGTAATTGAAAATTCAACAAATTTACAGCCTGATTATCAACTTGACATGCACATATCTCAAGAACCGTTTGAGCAACAGCGCCCAGATTTTGAAGGAAATCATAACTCAGCACGTTCTTTACTTGAAGAAAATTTGAACGAAATCGAATATGGTCGCAAAAACGGGTTCTAAGAGGAGGTTACGACCCTGGACCCCTCTTGGTGACCCGCACTGATTTTGTTCAAATATTTAAGTGCTTACTGGAAGATTATACTTTCTGCAAAATCTGGGCGCTGTAGCACAAACGGTTCCGGAGTTATGTGCATGCAAAGATGGCGATAAAATAATAAATTTAGGTAATTTTTGATCAAACTCGCGTAAAATGACCATCAAATTCCCTACGGACAGGTAAAACCATGTGCCAAACCCTATCTAGAGGTGCAGACAACTACACTTTAAAGCGCCTTTAAAATCTAACTATATCACCGGAAAACCTTTCTCTTGTGAAAGGCACGCAGTTCAGCCGTGCGTTCCGAAAGACACGCAGTTCAGCTGCCCGTTCCAGGACTAATGCAGTTCAGCCGCTCGCACCGAAAGACATGCAGTTTACCGTAACTTATGGTAAGTTACGGACCCCTGCTTTAGGATACGTGGTGGTCCTACCGAGAGCAAGGACGCACGGCTAAGGCCACCTAGCTTGCAGACCGTGAGGTGATGTCGCTCGAGTCGAATGTCGTCCAAGAAGCAAATAATCTGGAAAAATCAAACCCATTAGCAGATAATTTTGAATAGGCCGCGGATGTTAACAGTACTGGTTTGCTTTGTGAAAGGTAACTGGGCTAGAGAGGAGTGAATTTTACTTCGTGGCAGGTAGGCTCGTCCTTGTGTGTCACGGACAGCGCAAGCAGCTGCCGGATGGCGGCGAGGCGTACCTGGAGGATTCAGACCAGAGGCTGTTACACATGTCTCGAGAGCCTCACTTTCTGGGGCTGGACTGAGCGCCTACCCCGTCGGTGGCAATCTGCGCCCCGTTGCAGATGTTGAAGATGGATATGACGACGAAGAACACGGCCGTGCCCAGCCACACCAATCGCTTGTCCCAGATGCCGTGAAGCACATATGCCGTTATAACGAAGGATATCGAAGTGATGGCCAAGAAGAGGATGGCGAGGAGCAGCGTTTGAAGACGACCCCACGCGACGCCCAGCTGGTTCAGGAGCTGCGCCAGGGCCAGCCAGATCTGTCGGTGCGCGCGCAGCCCTTGCGGGCCCATGCGCTGCACAGGCGGAGGGTTACCAAGCAGCCAAGCATGTCTTATGGAAGAAACACATGGAACCTTCTTGGTTTTTCCAAAACTGCTTGAAAACCAAGACGTTGTTTTTGGCCGTGTGCAAGTGTGCGGGTCGTGCGGGTGGTGAGCGCAGGCAAGCCCCTCTCTCACCTGCGTGCTGCTGTACAATATAAGCAAAGCAAAGAAAGGGGCCAGTGGCCCATACTTATACACTAAATCCTTATGTATTTTGTTGTGCAGAAACATGTAGAATTTTACTCTGCCATAAAAAAATGCACCACTATGCACAAATTGTACACAGTTATAAACAAATTTGTGCAGAAATTTATGGCTGCGTAAAATTCTACATGTTTACGCACAGCAAAAAAAAACAACAAAACAACAACGACATTATGTTCCCCTTGCCAGGGCCGCCAGCACCTGCATTTGGACATTGGACATTCCAAAACTTTGAGTCGCCCTACCTGCAGGTCAGCTGGCATCCTGGCAGCGATCAGCGATCCAAAAGCACCGAGCGCGATGCAGCAGCAGAGCCAGAAGCTGGTGCCGACCATGAGGAAGGCGATCGAGTGCAACATCGCGGGAAGCATCCACAACCTCTCGTGGGGCAGGACGAACATGGCCAGCGACTGCATCAACACGGGCAGGACCAGGCTGCCGAAGCTGTAGACCCGCGCGCGGGTGCGCAGCCCAGGCAGCTGCAGTGGGCCGGTCACCGCCGTGGCGAGAGCCTGCTGGCCGAGCGAGGGCGCATGTACAGGTGTATGGAGAGGATGTCAAAGTAAAGTTGCAAGTTAGTGCGTAAAGGTGTGTGGAGAGGATGTCAAAGTAAAGTTGCAAGTAAGTGCGTAAAGGTGTGTGGAGAGGATGTCAAAGTAAAGTTGCAAGTTAGTGCGGTTGTTCCTGGTAGGGCGCTCACTCATGTAGTTATGTTGTACCGCAAAGCACGAGTGACGGCGTGCCTGCCCGTCGCGCTTGGTGCTTGCCTATCGCACCTTCCACGGCGCATAGGGCCGAGTTAGACGCAGAAAAAAATTCGTGGCTCTGCTAAGTTTTTAGCACCGGGGGCTAAAAAAATTACTGAATAGACACGGCTAATTTATTTAGCACCAGAGCTAAATTTTAGCCATCCAGTTAACCGTGTAGCTAATGACACTTTAGCTATACAGCTAAATATTTTTACATCCAGCAATTTTTTTTGCACGGGTGTGAAATTGTGCAGTTAAACCGATTTCCACGGAACTGAATTTTTTTTCTCGTGTAGGAAGCCAAACTACCCAACCGCACTCCCGCACTCGTGCATGCGGTGCAGCATAACTACAGAAGTAGTGCGGGTTAATCAGCCACTTGGTTTATTAATTGACAGCTAAAAAAGGCGACTGAGAAAGGGGACTTATGCAGGTGTTTAGTTAGTCCCCGATTTTGTTTCGCCTTGGGGGTTTTCAAGGGGGGCCGTATACCAAATGATTGCCGAAGAAAATTCGTGCTAAATTTGATATCTTGGTCATACAAGAAATCCATTTTCTCAAGAAATGACTAAAAGTCGACGTTTTTTGTTGTTGTTTGGAAAATCCAAAAATGATACTCAGTTGATATTCACCCACAAGAAATCTACGTTTAGCAATAGTCCCATCATTGTGAGAATAGATATACATAGTCACCACACCCAGAAAAATCGTTTCTTGTTTCAAGTAAATTTGTCCTTGTTTCAAGTGCACGCTGACGCAAGATCAAATTTACTCGTGAAGCAAGCTGATATTTTCTTTGGAATAAGAGAAAAATCTTATTCCAAAGACAAAATTGGCTTGTTTCAAGGGTGAATTTCATCTTGTGTCAGCGTGCACTTGAATCAAGAAACTATTTTTCTGGGTGCAGATAACAACCTCAACGCGCAGCCAGAGCTCGACGAGCGCCACGCAGCGGTCCGCCGTGGCCCAGCAAGCGACGGGCAGGAAGAAGATGTAGCTCATGCCGATGGCCGTGGAGTACTGGGGCACCACGTCCCAGACGTGGAAGTGCTTGCCGGTGCTGAGAACGGGGGCGAGACGGACCCGCACCACGGCGCAGGTGATCGCGGACGTGAGCATCCACAGCACGGCCGTCACCAGCGTGGTCCACGACAGCCAGCGGAAGCGCACGGTGCGAGTGTCGCGAGACACGGTCACGGGTAGGATGAGCACGAAGCGGAGCGTCCACAGCAGCGGCAGCAGGTCGTCGAACAAGGTCGGCGCCGCGCTGGCCCCGCGCGGGACGGGCAAGGGTACACCGCCTTGCAGGAGCGGCCAGCCCTCTGGGCAAGCAGTGCGCCATTAGTATGTCCGTCACCGACACCAAAGAGATCACCAGCACTATTAAACGTTTCTGGGGATCTCCCGAAGATTTACTCTCACCATACTACTAGAAATTCCCAGAGGACTCCATTCTTCCAAGAAGACTTATAGGCAAGTGTAAATTCCCGATCGTACCCAAACTCGGTATACTTGCTTCTTATCTATTTGGGTGACAAATGTCGACGAATTTTTTCCCTAAGTGTCATATGCTAAAAATCCCTTTAAAAACGTATAATTTCGAAAAACACAAATTTCAACTTTTGTACAAATATTAAGTGTTATTCTGACTCAATATGAGTGGTTTTGGGGGGGTTAATTTCTGTACCACTTTTCGATTTGAGACCTCCTTCCGTCATTTTTGGACCAAATTCAATACTTTTTCCATTATTTGCTCCCCTAAAGTACCCTAGAAATTGGCACTCAGGAAAAAATTCTGTCACTCGTCATCAGCACAGATAAGAAACAAATACACCGAGTTAGGGCAAGATCGGGAATTTACTCTAGCTTAATAAGTCCCCTTGTTAGTTTTCATGTCGTGAAACAGCTATATTGGAGTTAGCGGAGTTATTAGTCGTCTATGTGTTTCGATCAAGGTTCCGATGCTAGACTAAACACGCGAAATCTGGCCTACGGAACGGAGTCCTTTTGGAAAACCCCAAAGGACTTTGACGATATTTTTCACGAGCGTTTCTCCGTGAAATCCCAGAATTTTTTCTAACATACACTGTGAGAAAAGTAGGTAGGTTTACAGGAAAATTTTCCTTGACGCAAGTTGTAAAATTACAATTTGTAATCGTAAAAATACATGCAGTATGTATCGACTTCAAATCCCTTGGCGAGTAAAAAATGGGCTGTCGTAAATTTACAAGTTAAATTATAATTCGAGTTTACAAATATTTTGTAAATTTACGATACTTTTCACAGTGTATGCGACAACAACGTCACGCACCTGTGGCTGCAAGCTGCCGCTGGACATTCCGCAAGAGAACGGCGTTCTTGTCCGGTTTGATGGCGGTCCAGGACGGGGTGGGGGCCGGCTGTGGCCGCCGCGGGGGCAGCGCCCCTCTGGGCAGCGCCCTGGTGGACATTGCCTCATGCCTCCGGCCGCTGCTCGGGCCGCTACTCCGGCCCGGCGCGCCCTTCGCAGGGCAGTGCAGGCCATGGCCCTGGCTTTGGCCAACAGGGCGTCCCGCGGACGAGTGACGGGCACGCGACACGCCGACAGCTGCCCCCGAGGGGCTCCGGAGGGTCACAACCCTATGAGCGAGCCGCGAGGGGCGACAACAGCACCGTGGCGTCGCGTGAGCACCGCTGAGCAATTAGAGAGGCCGCCAGAGAGGCCGCCGAAAGCGCGCCGGCATGTCAGAAACAGGTGGTCGAAAATGCGACTATTTTCGATGTTGATATACTGGCCCAAACGGGAAAAATGTTCTACCTAAAGGAGATGTAAGATTTTCTGTGGTTAAAAACGAATCAAATATTCGGATATTATCCTCTGGTCTAAAGAACAGCTTAGTAATTGCCTTGAACATTTAGGAAAAGCGTGATTTCTAATTCCTGTGTCTATTATTGGAGGCGACTCTGTCAATACACTGAAGGAGCACACCACCGTCTCCTGGCGTCTTACTCTGAATTTGTGCCGAGTGAAAAGGGATCGTCCATAAAGTACGTCCGTCAGTCGCCGTGACGAACCTGCTAAGTTCACCCTCTGCTAGCTCTCATAACGTCTGAGTATGTAGGCAACATCTTGCCTGTAGTACATGCGCGTACGGCGGGGTGGCCTACCCCGAGTCTCGCAGGCGCCAAGCTTTCGTAATTTGCCGAAATGTAGCAGTGGAAAACGGACGTACTTTCAGGACGATCCCAGAGAGGGTCAAATACTTATCTACAGTAGGCCGATGTTCATGAATGAAGTTTGACGACTATTGCCATTGAAATTTCTGGACTAAAACAGAAGTTCAAAGAAATTCTCGTTGGAGTCCCAAAGTTCAGATGTAATTTTGATCTGCACTCATAAAATTATACTACATCGTGTACATCACAAAACGCAAACATTAAAATATGAAAGCACTCACAACTTATCTAGACGACCTGCGTGCGTAATACCTCTCTGAAGCATGACTTATTTATAGAAGTAAAGGGTCGTAATGTTTCCAAACACTTGTTCTTCGCCCCGTGCGACAGCCAGAATCCATTCTATAGGATCTCATCATCTTCGCGGTAAATGATGTGCGTGCCTGTGTTTGTTCGTGTGGCTTTACAATTACACAGGAGGCGAGCTCAGCGACAGATTATCCACGACTTGTGCGGTTCAGCATATGGGAGAAGCGAAAGAGGAGGGGAGAAGGAGGGGGATTTGGGGG
>NW_026267141.1:3112295-3115605 GCF_000697945.3 Frankliniella occidentalis | reverse complement strand
GTAGGGTTTATTTTATTACTTTGCAGGGCTTTCTATAACTTTGTAAAATTTGCTAGTCAATATGCTTGTAGACATAGATTAATCTCAAGTCCATTGCATATTATTTTTTTCTCACTTGGATTATTATCTAAGTTTGTGAGTCTACGGTTGTAAAACAGCGGATACCAGTGCAAATCTTGTTTTTCATCACTTGTCTTTCCAGAGCCACGCCTTGCTATGACGTCCTCAATCCCAATTCTCATTGTTCCCATCAACTCTGAATCATGAGCCTTGTAGCTCCGTGTGTGTACAAACCACAATCATTTTGTATTCAACCATAGGGCAAAAGAAAAAAAAATAGCTGGTAAATAAATTGGTGAGACTGACAAACGCTTTGTGTTATTGATGCGCCTCGGCGTACGTCCTCGGGCCTCGTGGCGTGCGGCGGGCTGCGCTAGCGCTGCGTGTTCGTCCGCACCCCGCCCGCCGCGCGCCCCCAGAGACGCTTGGCTTGCTGTCATTAAGGCCGCTTTTGCGATACCTTATCGTGGACGAGGGGTCAGAGCACACACTGACGCGCACACGACAGGGAACCTAATGAGGCCCTGGGACCTGGGCTGGGGCCTCGCGTGTCCAAATGAGGACCCCATTCGGTCAATCAGGGGCGGGGCGGAGCGGGGCGGGGCGGTGCAGAGTGGTTTTGGCCCGTGCAGGGGGCCGCTCGACCAGTTTCGGCGCAAATGTCCGCTAGCGACGACGAGTCCCGTGCAGTGGGGTTGCGGCCGCCCGCCTCGCCCGCCATGCCGCAGACGGGACACTGAGGATGTCGTCCGCCGGGGATTCGCCCTGGGTCATCTCCAAGAAGTACGATGCCTGGGGCCCACCCGTCGACGCGTCGCGCAAGCGGGGCGGGGACGCCCTGGTGGCGTGGGGGGCGCCGCCAGGCCGGGGGGGCTACGGGCCGCGCCTGGGCGGCCTGGACAACAGGGGGTTGCCCGTGGACTTCAAGAAGCAGACGCAGTACAAGCGGCAGAAGCCCATCGCGGGCGCGTCCAAGAGCACGGCGTCCTTCGTGGACTCGGCCATGCCGCTCATCATGCTCATGCAAGTGGGCATCGCCTTCCCCGTGCAGCGCCGCGCCGACGGCAGGCTCCAGTGGAAGATCCTGTCCCCCATCTGGCTGTACACGCTGGTGGTGTACGGCGTGCTGACGGTGCCCGTCGTGTTCGCCGCGAGCGCGGCAGTGCGCCAGCTCGCTAAGGAGGACAACACCTTCCACGACCAGATCTACAATATGACCCCCCTGCTGCTGCTGCACGCGCACCCGCTCTTGCCCTTCATGCACTGGCTGGAGGCCTACTTCGTGGCCGGGTACTTCAACTCGTGGATCAAGTTCGAGGTAAGTGCTGGTGAGGTCTTACGCCGCCACTGGCGTGCCCGCTGCCCGTGCCCAAGGATCTTACCCCCGCCGTGGCCTCCAGGAGCTGTTCCACAAGGTGTGCAGGCGGCCGCTGCACATGGGGCTGCGGGGGTACGTGGCGAGGATGGCGGCGTTCTCCTTCGCGGTGGCCGCCTTCCTGACGGGCACCATGCCGATGTACATGAGCCTCTCCTGGCTGCAGTGCCTCGCCTACCTGCACCTGTACCTGCTCGCCATCTGCCTCGTCTCCGTGTGGCTGCTGAGCTCCAAAGCGCTGTGCATTGCGGCGGAGGCCCTGCGCGAGTCCATGCACGAGGTGAGGCCCCGGCCCTCGACAGTCGCGTGCTCGTGCTCAGCCGGTTGCCGACACGTGGTCGCCCCGAGCTGACGGCGCCACCCGCTCGTTGCAGATGGTGGTGACGGGCGCGTGCACGGCCGAGCGCATGGCCGACTACCGCCAGGCGTGGCTCGAGCTGTCCGAGCTGACGCAGGAGTCGGGCAGCGCCTGGACCTACCAGTGCGGCCACCAGCTGCTGTACCTCTTCCTCCTCATGACGGTCACCTCCTTCGGCGTCCTCGCCGGCGTGGCGCGACACTCGCTAGAGGCCCGCACCCTGGCGTACGGCGCCCTGGCCGCCGGCTCCGCCTTCATCCTCTTCATTGTCTGCAGTGCGGCGGAGACGGCCGCCGACCGGGTGAGCTCACGCGACTCTCTAAAGTGGTCACGTATTGTGTATTTCGACTAACGGAGGAAGAAGAAGAGCGGGTAGAACACAAACGGTCCTCATTGGTCGAGCGCCTACCCCCACTACCGGCGTGACGTAGAGGCGGGCAGCTCTCGACCAATCGGTAACGTTATGTTCTACCCGCTCTTCTTCTTCCGCCGTTAGTCAAAATACACAATAATTGTTTGAGGGTTGCTTTGCGGCCCAGCCGCCTGGCCGAAGTCCCTGCGGGTGATGACCTTGTTGACTAGTGGTCGTCTGGGCCAGGTGGCGGAGGTGCTGCGGGAGGACCTGCTCATGGTGCAGCTCAGCGACGACACTCAGCACTTCAAGAACGAGGTGCAGATGTTCATGACCGCTCTGGCCATGGACCCCCCCATCGTGAACCTGAGTGGCTACGCCACCGTGAACCGCGCGCTGTTTGCCTCGGTGAGTGCACGCGCAGGACTTGGGTGTGTCGCTGTTCTTTCTTCCGGTTCTCTATTCCACCGGATTCAGGCGTGCGGACGGGTGGGACGGGTTGCATACCGTACTCACACGGGGCCGTGCGGCGCCTCGGTGAGCGGGGGTGATAGGCTGGTCCGCCCGCACGCCGCCCGCTTGCATTCACCGGTATAATGTAACGGGAAGGAAGAACGGCGTCTATGGACCACCGTGGATGCACTTGCACATGCCCCCTTCAAACCTCCTTGGCACACCACTTGTGCTTGCAGCTGCTCGAGACCATGGTGACGTACTTGGTGGTGCTGGTGCAGTTCGCCTACTCACTGGACTCCACCCCGGACAACAGCACCTCAGTGACGACCGAGGCCGCGTCGGTGAAGGTGACGGCCGGGCCGACCCCGGTCCCCACCCCCACGCCTAACGCGCCCTGATCCCACTTCCTCATAATGTCGCGACTTTCGTGTCAGTGTTGACGAATTCAAGTAATTGTGTACCTTTGAATAAAATAGAGTAAGAATTTTATCCGCGACAATTGACTATTATCCACACTTAGTAGCCTTATACAGTTACAGCCTAATATCGGCTCAACTCATGTGCGCAAGTCAACCCGTACACACACGCACCTCTACGCGTGATCAGCGACCCGGCTGCCTACTCTGACGTCGCTAGGTGCAATCTAGGGCTCACGACACATAACTAACTGTTTATTGATCGAAGCAAGCGAAGGAGGGAAAAAGGGGGG
>NW_026267141.1:3094643-3109534 GCF_000697945.3 Frankliniella occidentalis | reverse complement strand
TGCCTCGTAGGAGCAGGGACCGGGAAGCTCAGTGAAAATTGCCTGTCCGCGGCTATATAAGAGCCCCATTCGCCCTGAGCCTGCTTTATGTTCGTGCCAGTAGACTGCAGTGCACACGCAGCATCAGTTTTATTTATTATTAAGTGTCGTTGTGTGAGTTCTTTTTGTCCAATTTTTAAAGCACAATGGCGACTATTCCTGAAAGTGTGCTGAGTTTCACAGCCGCCTTATTGCTCATGTGGTTTGCTGTTGGCTCCCAGGTCAGTGTGGATCCGGGCCCCAGATTCAGGCTCTGAACTTTAACTCTTAATATACCGTTTAAGACAGTTAAGTAATAAGTTGCGGAGCACTGGTCAGGCGGAGGATGGGCAGATCCCCCCCCCCCCCTGTCGTCTCTAGAGAGCTATTTTGATAGCTGCCTGTCTCCTTAAATTTAGTGACTCCAACACTTAAAATTCCTTTGCAAATAAGGCGAGAGCGTGAAAAACATTTAGCAGGTCTAAATGACGTGCCTCAATAACACCTTTGTTTTCCTAGTGAATCTCTGGCTTTAATATGATTCTGGTGTGGATGGCGTCTTGCGTATTAGGCCCAGCTCTCGTCCTCCACTCCGACCACCGCCAGCCCCTCCCTACCGCAGCAACCGCAGCAGCAGCCGCAACCTCCCCAGCAGCAGCTGCAACCCCCCCAGCTGCAGCCCCAGCCGCAGCCCCAGCTACTGCTGCCGACGCCGTACTCGCCGCAAAACTCAGTGCTCCTCCAGTGCCGGCAGACCGTGCCCTCAACGGACCGTAAGAAAATTCTAAACAAACCTACAAACCTACTAAATATTTAAGATGATTCCGACATGATAGAATGTCCTCCCCAGGAAATTAGAACGTTTTTCTCCCAATTTTCAGTCGACGTCGTGGAGTTGCAGCGGCAAGTCCTGCCCGTGTCTCAGTCTGGCCAGGTAAGTGCACCGCACACATCTGTCCGTTTCTCTCGAATCAAACAACTAATTAGTCCATCCATTTCGTCGAATTTATTGATGCCAATACTTCTCCCTAACACGATAACATTTTCTTTGTGTGTTTTTAAACCAGTGTCTGCTGGCGTGTGCCGCTCAACGATTGGGTTTTGTAAGTAGCGACCGAAGTGAAGGGAGGAAAAAGATAGTTTTAAACAATTGTTTTTTGTTGTTTGTGGGGGGAGGGGGGTGAACGGTGAAGGACCAAACTGCCTATCCATCAGTCTCTAAAGCAAACTGCGTTACTGGCTGGTGAAATGACAACATAATCGTCCCTGGCCGGTGCGACTGTCCACTCTGTAGTCAATATTGATTGGCAACCTGGTCGGGCCCGGTCAGGCCTGGGCGCGGCCACCCCTATCACCACCTTGCCACCTTGCCCTGCTCCCCGGGGAGCGGCTGCGGGGCACGACGGGGGAGGAGGAGCACGCAGGAAAGCGCGTTCTTGTATCATATGCAAATACACTTTCTTGAATCATCGAGTTCAATGTACTTGATAATCTTAGGTACAGTTGTAATCAAATTTATTGGGCTCAAATTAATCTCAATTTGGGATCGAATAGTTTACCTTCGCGTGCACAGCAAAAAAAGGAGGGAATAGTCCTTCTTTTTGATGAGATTCCCTGATAATATGAGTCTGTCTACAAAATTTTCCTTTCCCCTCTTAAATCGAGCATTGTTTTTACCGTGAAGTTCTCGGATCCACTACTAGAGCGGCCGGAGGAGCTATCTGAGTCGAATGAATGTCGCATCCTAGATCCCCGGTTCATCCTGTGCCGAAGTAATCGTCGATAATTGTGTCGCTTTTATTTCTTATACATAAATTAATGTCGATTATTGCTTTCGCAGATGCAGCCCAACTATCCGCTACAACCTCAGGGCGCCGCCGCGCTCATGGGCGCTCTCTTCCCCTCGCGTGCCTTTGACCCCGTCTTCCAGAACAGCCTGATGCTGACCGTCAACCAGTGCCTCTCTCAGTCCCGTAAGTTAAGTTTTACAGGGGCTAGGGGCAATCCTGAAGAATAGCTGAATATACGCACTTGTTGCTCTGCCTAAAAAGCAACAGAATCTTGTAAGCGATACGTACTTTTAATCGTAACTTCTCTGTGCTTCGCAGCCACACTCAGTCAACTCACGGCTGCACCCACGCTCGGGTTCAACCTCTTCAACTCTGCTGCCAGAGAGCTAAACCAGTTCAACCCAGTCAACTACGTGCCTCTGATTGGGCGGTAGATGGCATGTATTCCGTGTAAATAAATGTATTTAAAAATAACGCAAAAGCAACTTCTTATTTACCAGCTACATGTGCACCAAACATAGTCAGAGTGATGTATGTAGTTAGGGACTCCGAGCAAGTCGGAGTCCGACAAGGTTCGAGTTCGACGAGTCGGAATGCGAGTGGTGCGCGAGTTGACGTGCTGTAAAAAATCAGGAGTAATTTTGTCTCAAATTGGGAGAGTAATTTTTGTCTCCCATTCGGTAATCCAAATTTACCCTAATAATGGGTTGGTAAAAAGTAATTTATCTCCCACACAACTATTTATCTCGAGGGGGAAATCACTAGGGTTCGTAGCGTACGGACTATTTCGTAGTATTTCTCCTACCATTTCGGTTATTTCTCCTGCCATTTCGGCTATTTCCCGCCTATTTCGGGTTATTTCAGGCTATTTCGCGCTATTTCGGAGTGTTTCAGGGGTATTTCGCGACTATTTCACCGACTATTTCGCGTCTATTTCGTCTTTATTTCGCTCTATTTCGCCTCTATTTCGCCTTTATTTCGGACTATTTCGGGGGAAGGTGTACGAACTATTTCGCAAGTGATTTCCCCCTCGATTTATCTAAGAATGGTGAGACAAAATCAGCATTTGGGCAGGTAATTACAGAGTAAATTTCGCCTACTGTTTGTTGGTAAAATTACCCCTCCTGGATGAAAACAATGTTTTTCACGCCCCCGAGGGTAAAATTACAAATAGAAGTCACGGAGCACTCCGGAGGAAAGACACTACACTATGAGCCAGCGTGTCTCTCGCTAGGTAGGCGCGGGTAGCGCCGTGGTTAAAGGCTCGGATCCGTAATCGGAAAGTCCGAGGTTCAACTCTCAGTAGGGTGACACATTTTTTTCATACGGTTCAGCTTCATACCCGAGGTGGAGATCATTCTGTTTTAACCTCGTGGGTTAGTAAATACACTCTACCATGAGATCAAAAATTTCACCCCGTGGGTTGAGAATTTTACCTACCCATGTATGTAGTAAAATTACTCTTCCAAGGGTCGATAAAATTAATCACCCGATTTTCTTGAGTGAGCGTTACGTCACCCAAAAGGGTAAAGTTACTCCAATTTTTTTTTACAGATTTTTAGCAGATTCACCTTCAAATTTGTGTTTAGAAAGAAGAGACGAGCTGTGTCCACAATATTGACGATTATTTTTACTGGTTTATTTTGTTTTGTTGATTTTGCTTAAGTGTGGATTTAGAGTTCACGAAACGCAAGCGTTATTTTCACGCCAGGCGTGATTTTCACGCTTCGCAAGCTTCACGGAGTCAATCAGGGATCGACTTCCATCACGCCGGGCGTGAAAATCACGCTTGCTTCTAGGGAACTCTGAATCCACCTTTACCCAAAGGTGGATACAGAGTTCATAAGATGCGAGCGTGATTTTGGATAAACTAATATATACCAGTGCTTCTTCGAAGACATCCACATAAAGTCTTATACACGTCAATACAAGCCAACTTGGGAACACCTTCTTTTGTATAAACAACACCGACACTTTTCTCTCAAGGCGCCTGGTTGGTGGGCTACCACTTGCGCACAGACGGCCGGCGGGCCTGCCTACCCATCAGTTCACCATGCGCTCCCTGGAGCTGCCCAGATAGTGGCCGCGGTTCGCCCGGGCTAGAGGCTATCTCTTTAAGAGCGGTGGAACGAACGAACGATCGAACGGTGCGACGTGGGTAATAACGTTCCTTTAAAATATGTCATTTCATAGATTGCAGTAAATTTAAATGGTTTAATAAGCTCATTTACACTTCACTGATAAACCAAGTGTTCAACTGCTCAACACTTGTAAGTGTGCAACCGCAAGTTCAATACTTGCAAGTGTACAATTCAGTAGTAGCACAGTTGCAAGTGTTCAACTCGGTATTTGTGCACTTGTAAGTGTGCAACTCCTCTGTTAAACACTTCCCCCACAGTAAGCGCCCGATATAGAGAAGTGTGCAACAGGAGAGTTGAACACTTGCAAGTGTACTACTACTGAATTTAACACTTGCAAGTATTAAACTTGCGGTTGCACACTTACAGGTGTTGAGCAGTTGAACACTTGGTTTATCAGTGTTGTCCCGTCGCTCGTTCGCTCGCTCGTTCGTTCGTTCTTTCGTTCGACCGATCTTACAGAGATAGCCTCCTAGACGACGTTCCGTCGTCCCGTCCCTTCCCTCCCGCTCCGCCCTCACCTTTGGAACAAGGTGAGGGACGGGTGGAGAGGGAGAACGGAATGTCGTTATCCGGGGCTTTGGCTGGCTAACCAGGCTCCGTGATAGCCCTGGCAATAAGGTGCGTCGGGGGTGGAGCATTTCCATGCAATCTCATGGAAATCCTTACAAACAATTGATTTGCATTACTAACTCTCTCTCAACTTCTCCGGTAGGCGAGTCGGGCGAGCCACCGAAGCTGGCGGTCAGCTCACATAAAACGCACTATTTTTATTTTTCTACATCTATCTCTCTCGCTCACGACAGTTAGCCAGGCGACAGTTAGCAAGAGGCCACTGAATTTGTTTCGTAAGCTTACGGAGAACTGGTTGGTTATAACACTGGAAAATAGTTCTGCTCACGTTTCAAAGAAAATCACTGTGTACATAGTGCACTCTTCCTTGTGTGTCCTTGAAAGCACGCACAAGAAAGTTTGTGCCTGGTACTTGCCGTAGCGCTACGCTATGTTGCGCGTACACACTAAGAAGTGTGTGCCACGAATGTACACACTTCCTAGTGTGTGCCCTGCCAGGCACATACTTCCTTGTGCGCGCTTCGTGCTTTCAAGTAAGTACACACAAGGAAGAGTGTACTATGTACATAGTTTGATTTACAGTGTAGTTTAATAAAATATCGACAAACCTGTTTTTACAAACCTTTGGCACTCAGCCAAAAGAGGTTAAGCAGGGAATACCCGTTTTGCTTTGTTCGTCGGGTGCTGTCGACATGCCCGTGTCCTTGAGCCGGCCATGATGCCAGCGTGTGTACTGTGCACTACTTCGAGATAGCGGCCCGTCAGAGTTATTCCCCCTGCATCGCCCAACCCAAGCTACTCACTTCGATGGTCGCCGGTTCAGTGTGGCGTGCTGTCTTGACGGACACACTTCTGAGCAGAGCAGAAGCTATCGTGACGGTTTCCAGTGGTTACTTTGTTCATAATTTCGAAGTTGAGTTTCGAGCTATTCTTATAAATACTTTATACTGATTAAGTACGCTTTACGAAGAGGGACAGTATCGTGCGCAGTTCCGCCCAGGCGATTTCAAGATTGTCAACCGCTGGTTTCGACAGTAAGACGTTTTTTCCTTCTTGACATCCGGAGAGCGTGGTAAGTTCAAACCAAATGCACAAACAGTTTCACTGAAAATACAGGAATCTGCACTGGAAAAACTAATGTTACTGAGGGAACGCACTGAAAAAAAAATACATTAGTGCTAAGGACAGCTGTAACACCCCCAAGAACATTTTGCTCTTGGATCAGCTCCAAGAACATATGCTTTTATGCTTACAAGGGAAGGTTTTTAGGTGTTTATACACACCAATTTCGCTGGGCGCGATACATATTGCAGGGGACATATGTACATTAAGATTGGCACCGGTTTTAGCTGCCCATACTATGTATTTCGTTTGTTTTGGACAATTTTTAGTAAAAACTATTTTTAATTAAAAATTACTTTAGATGAATTTTTTTTAGATGAAACGAGCCCCCCCCCCCCCCCAAACTATGTGCACCTTCCTTACTTGGATTTCGACTTGGATTTCGGACCATTTCAACAATTTTTTTCGACTCTTCTCATAGTTTGAGACGATTAAGGGATCTATGCAGACTACCTCTGTGCAAAATCTGGACGGTGTAGCTCAAACGGTTCCGGAGATATACGCATTTGAAGATCACATTTTTGCTGCTTTTATGATGTTTTCCTACTAAAAATTGTCCAAAACAAACGAAAAACATGGTATGGGCAGCTAAAACCGGTGCCAATCTTAATCTTCATATGTCCCCTGCAATATGTATCGCGCCCAGCGAAATTGGTGTGTAACACCTAAAAACCTTCCCTTGTTAGAGCATATGTTGCTAACCATGCGACAACGGTCCTTGGCCTAACGACAATGTAGGTGGCTCAAGAACAGTCGGTCGTAGATTGAGGGACAGTGTCGCACGGTTAGCAACAAAAATGTTCTTGATCCAGCAACAGGCCTTGATGACCGGCATGTCCTTAGCACTAATGTATTTTCTTTTCAGTGCGTTTCTTGACGCAACCAAACCAGGAACTGTTTGGCGGTGGAACCTGTTTGTGACGGCCCTATCCTTCTGCATGGGGTAGGTTGCATCAGGAAACGTTACCTGGCTTGGTCACATGATGAAACGTTCCCTCGGTAACATTAGTTTCTCCAGTGATCACCGACACAGTTGTCATACTTTTATCACATTTTTTGTAGTTATCATGCCCATTAGCGCGGGAATCGCAAAACACCAGTTATCGCAAAAATTCAGTAAAAGTATCACAAAACGGATTTCAGTGTAGGTCTTGTTACAGGTAAGCACAGTTCGGGGACTAGAACCACTTTCCTTGACTACTCATCCTCCAGGGGCCCTCTCTTTCTCTCTCTATACAGGCGTAATTCGAAACGCGAGAATGAAAACCGCTCACGCTCTAGCGACCGTTTAGAAAGTCGCTTACCTCTGGCGACCGTCTGGAAAACCGCTAACCTCTGGCAACCGTCTGGAAAACCGCTTACCTTTGCAGGCCGTGGAAAACCGCTTAAATGACTTTTTAAACGAACCTGTTTCTGCCATACAGAGGGGAGCAGAGGGGAGGCGCGAGATCGTTCAACACCACCTGTTGCATTTTGAACCGCGTCTGGGTAACAGCCCAACAATGAACACCTTGCGCTGGGTAGTCCGCTCCGCGCGCGCGTGCCGCCCTCGTGAAAAATAGTGTCAAATTAAGTGTGGATTTGCACGCCAGGCGTGATTCTCTCGCCCTGCCTGATGAAATTCGATTCCTGATTGGCTGCGTGAAACTTAAGGTGTGAGAATCACGCTCGCGGAAAACTAGGTATCTTTAGGTTACGCGCCGCTACGCGGAAAATTGTAAGCAGTTATAAAATAAGAAGTCCATTATGCAAAAAGACACCATGCAAAAAGACACGTCAACAATTTAAAGAATGCTTGGGTTGCCTTTAAAGTTCCCAAAACACCTAAAGCGACTAAATGTCCCCAACCATGGGTTCGTTTCCAGTTAACAAGAATTGTTAACGTTTTTTTACACATTTTGAGATATTGGTGTCATTAGAATCAGCGTCCCTCAGGGATCATTTTGATACCAATATTTCAAAATGTGCAAAAAGTCATTTAAGCGGTTTTCCAAACGGTCTCCAGAGATAAGCGGTTTTCCAGACGGTCGTAATTACAGGTAAATACGGGTAATTAGGCCAAATTTCAGGTAAATAGAGGTAGGGGACTAAAAACGACTTTTTCTTGACCAAACATCTCTCGGGTCCCTTCTTTTATTATAGGCATTATTACAGGTAAATACAGATAGGGGACGAAGAACCACTTTTCCTCGAGCTTTTCCTTGACCACTCATCCTCCACGGGACTAAGGGAGCGGCAGGGGGGCGATCTCCCCCCCCCCCTGTCGTCTCTAGAGAGACGCCTGAAAGGTAGTCAAAAATCACAAAAAACCCTGTATGTAGGCAACCGCCAGTGCATCCCCCCCCCTCCCTGTCAGCCGGACCTTAATCCGCCCCTGGGGTATTAGGCTCAATTTCAGCTAAATACAGGTAGGGGACTAAGAGCGACTTTTTCTTGGCCACTCATCCTCCAACTCCGATGCATACCACTTTACAAGAATTGCTCTATAACCTTGTTTTTTGGTCAGACCGTCGTGTAACTTTAAAAAGTGGAATTTGGAGGTGCTAATTAATTATTGTCAATATCCAACCCCCCAAAACCCATGTCGAAGACGAAACGTAGAACTTTGTAAAAGTTAAAAATGAACATTTTGATTAATTATTATTACCTGGAAATGTACGCTTTTTTATAATCACCAGGGACGAACTTTTCGGATGATCCCACCGCAAGAGGGGCGATGCCCAATGTTTAAGAGAAAATTATATTCCGTAGCACAGAACTAATTTTGTGCTCTACGTCTCTTCTTTTCTTTATTCAACAAATTTTGTAGCGGGCTGGGCTAAGCCCGTCCCGTAACAGCCCCCCTGGTTTACAATGACCCATGTTTTTGTTTCAGTTCACACGAACCGAGCTTCCTCCCCCATGGATGCTAAGCCGCACCCCGAGATGCGCTTATTGCATCTCGTTGAGTATACAGCTCGTACTGATACCTTGAAGAAGCAGGGTGAGTGCTCCCTCGCTGAAGTGAAGACAAAGGACGGGCGCGCCTCATTTGAACCTGTCCTCCGCTATAGCAAATCAGGAGGCAGTCAACCAGTTAACCGACATGTTGTAGTTATGGGGCAACCGCCAAGCCACATGTTCTCCAATTCACCCCAGCCACTCTATGTGCCGGCGCCGGTTCTCTTGAATCATATATCATTATCATTGAGAAAAAGTAAGACCCTGTGCGCAACTCCGCCCATAGTGCACTGCGTGATGGTCGGATGGCCTGCTACTAAGAAGGCACCACAAAACGCAGCCACGCAGCAACAATTACCCCAACCGACATCAGATACATCAGTTGTGTCGAAGCACGTTGTCTTGGATGGAAAATCATTTGAAAATGTTTTATCGCTGCCCGCTGATACCTTCCAAAGGGTGGCTGTTCGTTTCATGGTGTACGATATCACCGACGTACCCGCCCCCGCAGGCGTCCGTCTCTGCTTCAACCAAGCCCGCTTGAAAGGCCACCTCTGCGACAGCAAGCTGGTGGTCGAGGGCGTGGAGCTGCCCGCCCACCGCATGGTCCTGGCACTCCGCAGCCCAGTGCTGGACAGGATGCTGATGACGGGGAGTTTCAAGGAAGCTAAAGAGGGCCGCGTAGAGTTGGTAGACTTCTCTAAAAGCGCTGTAGAGAAGTTTTTGGAGTTCCTTTACACGGACTCGATAAAAAACTGGGGTGCTAGGGAGGTAGAGCTCCTGCTGCTCGCCGACAAGTACATGGTTCCGGAGCTCCGCGAAGTTTGCTCGCTGAGGCTCTGGACCTGCGACGCCCCGTATGCCTTGAAGGTGCTGCACGCCGCCGGCTTCCACGAGATCCTCAACAGACCTCTGCGCCGCCGGCTCACGGCCATCGTCATGGACAACATGGAGACTCTGGCCAACTCCAAGGACTGGGTCGCGTTCCAAGAAGCTTACCCGGTCCTCGCTGACAGCATGCTCGGCTCCGCGGACCGCACGTCCGACTCGGCCACCTGCTCGGTGTGGTCACTGTAGAGTTTACGATAGAATACTTCTGTAACTGGGTCTGGTAATTTCTCACATCACCGCCTCAACTGAGTTATATCAGTAGTACGAATACCATTCATACTACTTATATCTATCGATTCGCTAGAGCGCCAGTATTTGTTACTCAGTAAATATAGCATACAAAGCTTTCTTCATCCCGTGATTACGTGGATCCATGATTTAACTACGAATATAAATCTAAAATAACAAACGATAGTACCAAAATAAAAGTCACACGCAGTTACAACGTCTCTAGTCGGGCGCTGGTTGAACTCTGTTTCAATATTTTAAATAACAACTATATAGGAAATTTTGGCTTTTTAATTGAATATTCTGTTTGCCCAATAGTGTAGTTTTACCTTTCCCAGGCGCCGGTTCCCTCCTAGAGAATGCGTTGGTACAGTAAGTCTCTAAAAGATACGCTGGGCGTACCGAACATAAAGTATGTTTTAGAGACGTACTGAACACAACGTATCTTTTAGGGACGCAAAGTAAATAACGTATGTTGTAGGAAGAGACGGCCCATGGCGCCTTACTGGCGCACTACTGTGTGTGTGTTGATACACAGTGCTGTGTATTGGATCCACATGGTAACATGAGTTAGGGCGCAAATTGGAAGCTAACTGCGAACGACAAGAGCACGCAGAGGTAAGTCATTAGCGTTTCCAGAATCTGTAACGTGGAAATCAGAACTGATGAGAAATAGGAACTAGATTTGTCCAATTTGTCCCAGATGGGAGCAAGTGATGGTGATAGTAGTTGCCCCGCAATGCCTTGTTACTTACGGTGACGGTGAGCGTGAGCTTGAGAGTGATGTACCCGTACAAGGAGATGACAGGGGGTTTCCTCATCACAATCAGAAAATAATTCACCTGAGTAGAAAACAAAAGGTAGAATGCTGAAATAACGATGCGTCTTTCCGACTGGAAAATAGAGCAATGTCGTTCTGGCTCTGTACTTTCTCGTTAAAGTTATTAAACTTAAGAAGCATCTAAAAACTTTTACTACCAGGCAACATTTCCCTCTCTTTAAGGTGACACAGGACTGAAACTTAAGAGGGAAGGTTAGCAGAATAGAGGAAATACTATTGCTTTAGAAACGTTTAAAGTCTAAAACGTTTTGGATTTTGTAAGCTGTCAAGTGTCTAGTTCATATATACCATTCTATTCTGTACAATTATTCTGTAAAACTTGTATTTTTTAATTAAAACAGTATGCTAGTCTGCGAGTTAGTGAAGTGCGCTAGTACCGACACCAACAGATGGGACAAAAAAAAAACACCCGCAGCAACAAGATGTAAGGATTAAAAGCTGCCCCCCTCCTCACAATACACTACACACTAAAATCTGCTTATGAACATTTTTATTCATAGCTTACTGAGTTCAGTAAACATACTCCGCTGACGAATTTTTCACTACGCCAGTTTGAAGAAATTTGTTCTGGTATGAACAAATTTCTTCATACTAGCGTATTAAAAAATGCGTAAGCGGGCCATGTTTACAGAACTCAGTACACGCTATGCTAGTTCATCAGAGTTTAGTTGCGCGTTTTGGCTGGGGGTACATGAGACTAAAAAACCTGCGACTGGACCTGAGACGGACCTGAGACGGACCTGAGACGGTCCCTGAGACCGGACATGACCTCGGTCCTCGGTCGGAGGGGCACCAGGGGCAAAGTCTCATGTCTGAGGCCGGAAGTCTCGTGTCTGTCTCATGTCCGTCTCATGTCTCGGACTGGAAGTCTCATATCTCTAGTCTCTGTGTTTGAGGAGTTTTGCGAATTGGACGCAAGTTGGGCGCGGGCGCTTGGAGTAAGTGAGTAGGGACCATTGGGACCACTCGGCCTGCTCACCTCGCTCTGCAGCAGCTCCATGTCGGGGCCGCCGGCTCGGCCGCTGGTGCGCATGGACAGCAGCACGTCCCGGGCGGCGCCGCCCACGCTGCCCTGCATGCGGTGCCCCGCCGAGCACAGCACCGAGATGTGCCACAGCGAGTCCACCGAGATGAGGAACATGACCGTGAACAGGATGGGGTTGGAGATGCCCTGCGCAAGTTGGGCTGGTTTAGGTCTGGGTTCGACACCGGACGGCAACCCACTCAAGGCGACGAACGCACCTCCGTGCACTGGGCGAGAACGCCAAAGCCGGCGACGAGGACGGACGCCGTGGCTACGAGGACGTAGTGCATGGTGCAGACGCCCCAGGCCTTGGTGGTGCCCTCCGTGAGCTCGCGCAGCTCCAGCCACAGCTCGCGGTAGGCGCGCACCCTGGACGGCTCCGGGACGCCACCGGCCGCCGTCACCTCCTCCCTGAAGTGCCCCGCCAGCGCGGTGGACGCGTTGACCACCGCGGTGCCCAGGACGTCCCAGAAGGCCGGCACGCACGCCTGGAAGGCGGCGGCGATCCAGCCCAGCGGCTGGTTCTTCCAGTTGGCCGTCTTCATGGTGAGCGCCGTGATGCAGCAGAGCACCAGCGGCACGAGCAGCGCGGCCACGCTCTTGTGCAGCGCCAGCGGCCGCACCGAGAGGGCCAGCGGCCGCCCCGTCACCCGCCGGAAGCGGCCCTGCAGCAGCAGACCGCAGGTTCGCATCCCGTTCCCGCCCTTGCAGGCATTCGACATATTTTATCCGAGGGTGCCTGTTCCCTCTGCTCCCAATATAAAGGTATATTTCCGACAATTTTCGCAAGTTTGATTAACAACAAAAAGTCATTGTAGATGTACAATAATGTTGTGAATTTAAAAGGCCCCAAAACGTACAAAATTATGGTTTAAATTTTCCGACTTAATTTTCAAGCTCCGTTTTTAGCTCTATAGGGACTTCATAGATACATAGCTATTAAATTAGTTCTGATTTGTCAGACAAGAACTTGACCTGGAATTCGGTCCAGCGGTCGAGGTAGCGGACGAAGCCTGGCGCAGCGGGCCAGTGTAGAAACGGGGTGAAGAAGTGCGTATGCAAGAGGATGTAGAAGAAGGTCTGGAACACGGCGTCGCTGAAGTTCTTGCAGTCCAGAAGCACCGTCATGCGGTACACGGCCTCCTGCGCCGAGTCCACGATGAAGATGCCGCAGCCGACGTAGTTGAAGTACATGGTCCCGGAGCGCAGCGTGAACTTGGCTGAGCCGTCGCCGGGGAAATCTGGCGTGAAGTGACGCGTCATGAGTAGTGTACTTCGGCTATCGGAGGAAGGAGAGTGGTGGGTAGATCATAAAGGTTCCCAATTGGTCAAGAGTTTCCCGCTCCTTCGTCACGCCGGTGGGTGAAGGCTCGACCAATCAGCAACCTTTACGTGCTACCCCCTATTCTTCTTGCTCCGTGAGCTGGAGTCAGAGCCACACTATCAAGGATCACTAAGATAGTTCATCCGTCATTCGCCGCTGCAAACCTGTCCTGCTCTCGTATAGCGCCTGGTAGGTAGGCAATATGGTGCCTGCAGTGCATACGTGTACTGCGGGATGGCCTACCCCGAGACTCGCAGGCGCCAAGATACCGTTTTTACAAATTTTTTCAATCTTGAGTAATTTGGTGGTACTTTCTGGACAATCCGTATCGTGGAGTCGCAATAACCTATTTATATGCCCCTAAGATCCCCTAAGCGACGTAAAACCACTTTTGCCGCCCAACTCGTTCCAATGAGAGAAACATTTCAGTTCACATCACTACTTTCGACCATCACCATTAAGAAATGCCAAGCGAGCGACTCCCTCTATAAACTATACAATAAAAATAAACCAGGTCGATGATTTCACCAATACGAAAAGATATAAACTGAAAAAGACCTGACTTCTTGCTGAGAAGTATGGAGGTGAGGTAGTGAGGTGAGGTAGTCGGCCTGATCCCGAGCTAAGCTGGTAGGGACTCACGGATTGGCATGAGAAAAATTTGGCGCATCACCACGAGCAATGGCTTCATCTCCTCGGCCATGGTGAGCGGCCGCGGATCCTTCTCCGGGGCATCCTTGACGTTCTTGGGGAGCACCACCCCGGCTTGCTGGCGTCCCCATCCCATCCCGACAAGGACTAAAAATGGCTTCAATCGGAGTAGGGGTGCAGCCCCTACCACCTACCCCCCTCTCCCCTCCCCCCCCCTCTCTCTCCCTCTCTCTTTCCCTCTCTCTCTCTCTAAATTAAGACCAAATATTGAGGTTTGTATAGATAGGGATGTGGCACCAATTCTTGGAGGATATCTCTTCCTGCCACCTCCCTGTGTACGGTTCTACCCCCCCTCCCCCTCCCTCAGCGGCACCCCTCCCCCACACAACTAAGTTTACTTCTCCTTCCAATCACAATCAAATATTAGTGATTTTCAGGCGCACGCACGCGCACCTCATGCGATATTTCTATTTCAACTCGCTCTGTGCGGCCGAGGTTTGGGAAAAGGGCTACTGTGGTGACGAATGCAGCTACGCTGAGATTGGAACGTCGCTAGGACCCGTCGCGTTGCTTTTAACAATTTAAGGATTTTTTTTATTGGTTTGTAAGATGATTCTTTACCATACGTCATTATCGCTCAAAGCATTGGGAAATACTTTGAGTCAAGTGAAAAATTATATCATACCAATCATAAAATGCAACGCAACCGTTTACGAGAGATATAATTGACCATACCGAAGCTGCTGTAGCATATACATACATAAAAAAACAACAGTTGTTGTTTTGTTTTTTTTGCTCTTTTTTTCAAAATCATTATTGGCCAAGCGATAGCCGATATTAGTAACAATGATTACACTGTGAAGTTTGTTTGTTTGTTTGTTTGTTTTTTTGTAACCACAATAACTCGAGAACGCATTGAGCTAGTGCGGCTATTGCCCACGGCATGGAACGTACGTCGTCACACGCCACGTGATTACGTCTCCGGACGTTGTAAATGGCCTCGCTCAGCGGCGGGTGATTAACTTGTCTACCAGCGACCGTTCGATAGTACAAGGAAAAATAGATCCCTGTGCGTGGTTCTTCATAGTGGTTACGTGCAACCCGCGTGTCAGGGCGACGACACAACAGCACGGCACTGAAAAGTAAAAATAATCTCAACTCTGGTACATAGTCTTAGAGTAACGTCAAAAACTTCCATCGTGTCTATAGGAACGACAGGCACTCGTTGACGTCGTCGCACTTGATGACGTCGGCGCCCTCGCTGACGAGCAGTTTCACGACGTCCACGTGCCCACCGTGAGCCGCGAGTCGCACCGGCGGGTCCTGGTCCCCGGCCCCCGTGCGCAGGGAG
>NW_026267141.1:3087966-3093190 GCF_000697945.3 Frankliniella occidentalis | reverse complement strand
AAGCCCCTAGTAGGTAGGCAACTTTCATAACTTCGAACGGTTTGCCCCCCCTCTGAAAAGTCGGCCTCACAGGACATATTAACGAACAGTGATTTTCGCTATATCGATGCGCCCTAACAAAAGAGTTCGACCTGCTTTGCTGGTGAATTAAAAGAGTTCGATGTGTGCCGGTGCCGTTTTAACAAGGTCCGAACTTACTGCTTTGCTGCCGAACAGAAAGAGTTCGATCTGCTTTTCGGCGATGGAACGTCAGACATCTTTGGAGGGCTACCTCCTCGGCAATTTCGAATACACGCAAAATGAAAAGATTTGCCTGTTACCATGCCCTTTACCATGCGTGTGCACCCTAACATATGTGCCCTTCTCCTCTCCTCTCAAGCTTCGAGATATCATACAGTTTATGCGGAGCGGTCGACGAGCGCCGCGGCAGCAAAGCAGATCGGTCTTTGTTAAAACGGCAACGGTACAGATCGAACTATTTTATTTTCGCAGCAAAGCAGATCGGACTCTTTCGTTAGAGCTCATCGCTATGGCCCTCTTACCGTGGCCGGGGAGCTGCAGCAGTCTCTCCGCGGCGCTCACGCTGCCCGCCACGAAGAGCGCCGTCAGCCCCATCCAGTCCTCGACGCGGGCGTCCACGCCGTTCTCAAGCAGCCAGTCCATGACGCCGAGCTGGCCGGACTCGGCCGCCGCGTGCAGCAGCGTGCGCCCTCGGCAGTCGGCGCTGGCGAGGTCCACGCCGGCCTCCACCGCCGCCCGCAGCGCTGCCAGGCCTCCCCCGCGCGCCTGCCGGAAGGCCTCGTCCTTGAGCTTCGCCAGGCGCAGCAGGCGCTCGCCCTCGGCGCCGGGCTCGCTGCGAACACGGAGACTGGCGGCGCGTTGCACCGCCACGAACTCCTCGAGTTTCTCCCTGGAGCGGATGGCGCTGGCGCAGGGCGCGGCCAGCTCCAGCTGGGGCTCGAACAGCCGCTGGATGAGGGCGTCCGCGTGGTCCAGGTACCTCCACAGCTGCTCGCCGAACAGCACCGGGCTGAACAGGTCGCCGATGGGCGCGCGCGAGCCCGCGTCGTCACGCCAGTGCGACGACAGCGACCGGAGTCCGCCGTGGAAAGCGAAAACACGAGCTGTGCTGGAGGAGATGGGTGTCGGGAGGGCTTGGAGGGCGGAGGCGGCGGGGTCAAACGATGAGCTCCCTCGTTGTGCTGGTTTCAGATGCGGGCTTACAGCGCTTAGTTCGAGTGGGAGAGAGAGCTGCTGGAGTTTTCGAAGGAGGAAGTCTTGCCATGCCAATGATGAATTATCTTTTGGTATGCTGAAACCCATCAGGCGAATGCGTTTTCTTGTGTCTAAATTCTCAAAGCTCGACTGAATTTTCTGAAGAGCGAATTTTTCTACTCCTTTATTTTTAGCGTTCAGGCAGACGAGCTTGTCGAAGATGGGGTGCGTATCTTGCTCTGGTCTTGCGCTGACTTTAAGATCGGCTCTCCCCATATCATTCAGACACGATGGCTGCCAGCATTGCTCTACCAGCTCGTTCTCCGCCATGAGCCACAGGTCCAGCACGGCGTTTCGGACTTCTCGCAAGTCCCGGTCGAGTACCTCACGCTCCGCCCATAACTCGGTCACGGTGTCTGCGGCCAGGTCGTTCTGGCCGTACTTGGTGAGCACGTGCGCCGCGTCGGTCTGAGAGATTGCCTCGGCGTAACGGCCTGAGAGGTTGGGCGCGTCCCGGGTGTTGTCCATGCGCCGCCTCGCTCTGAGCACGGCCTCGCCGAACGCCATCCAGCCCCAGTCCGCAAACTCGGAAGCACCCAGCCAGAGGCTGCTGCTCGCCACCTCCAGAGACGCGGCGATGTCCTCCAGGGACTGTACGTCCCGCAGCAGGGAGCAGTCGCGGCACATGGCTTCCAGGGGTGTCCCCGTCTGGAGGTCCACCAGGGACGGCTCGCGGTGGGCGACGCGTCGGCCCTGCGTAGTGACACTCGCACGTGTATTCGCGGAAACGTTCTGTCCTTCGTTTAGCTCACGTTTCTGGGCTGCCGTTTTACAGCCCAAGAGGCGGACGCGGAGTAGAGCGACCAGCACGCACAGGAGGCATCGGAACGTCCGCAGGTGTCTCAGCACCTTCTCCGGTGTGAGCACAAAGGCCCACGTCTCGTAAACCGTCTGCGCCTCGACAAACTGCACCAAGAGGTACTCCGCGTCCTGCCACGGCACCGCGTCGTGCGTGCCCGAGCCCGAGACCTCCGGCTTCACGGCCCGCACTGCCAGGGCCGAAAGCGCGGCCAGCATCACGCACTCGTCGTCCACCTCCGCGAGCCCGGCCGCCACCGACTCGGCCAGCCTGGCTCCCAGCCTCTGCGTGTACTCCAGCACCGCGTCGAGCCGCTCCAGGACGCCCTCCCTGCTCGGCCCTTCAGAGCAGCCGGTGGGGCGGGGGCCCTCCACGGCGATCTTCAAGAGCTGGTAGTGAGTGACGGCGAGGAAGTTCAAATGGAACCCGGCGACTGGTAGCTTGAGGGTGCGCGCCGTGCGCCAGGCCTTGCCGAGGCAGCGCTCAAACACCTCGAGCCCTCGCTCTTCACCCAGCGTCTCTGTCAGACTACCAATTATAGCAGGGTGATCGGTGTTCTCGAAGTTCTGCTCGCCGTCGAGCATGATCTGCACCAGTGCGTCGTGGAGCAAGGTCTCGTCCGGGACCTGCCCTCGGCCCAACGCACTCATCACCGCGGCCCTCGACCCCATTTCTGGGCGCGGCACCTGCGGCGGACTGGGGACGAAGGAAGCGGAGGCAAATAACAGCGATGCTCGGCTAGACCAGCGCGACTGTCCTGCAGCCCGCCCTTTGGAGGCCAAGCGCGCCGGCGCCGGCGCCCCCTCCCCGGGATGTGAACACGCACCGCGCACCCGGGCAGGGCGGGCTCGTTCCCCCAAGGCACTCGCTCTAATTCCCTCCATCCCGTCTACAGTGTGTCAAGGTCGGTCAAGGCTACGAACAGAAACAGAGGGGCGATGCACTGTCGGGGCGCGACCCCACGCCGCATGCAGAGCCACTGTGAGTAAACGAATGCGAGTAAGAAGATACTATTCTTACCGAAACAAGTCACGTACAAAGTAAATATAGCTGAGTTCCAAAATATTTTTGTTTAGGTAAAAACTACGAAGTTTCCACTACTTCCACAATTCCAAATGTTTATTTTTAAGGTTGATTTGAAGTGTAAATTTCGAGTTGAAAAAAGATCAAATCTTTTAAAGGAACGCGCAAAGTATATTTTTTCGAAAATCGAAAATTGCCCGGGCAAGTTAAACTTTATTTTTCGACGTAGAATCGATTAAGACCCGGCGCGGTGCGATGGCTTCAACTTGACTTTAACCTGGGACAGTCTAGCCGGCGGGGGCCAGTGGTGTGAGCCAGTCTCTGAGTCCGCTGGGGACGTCCTGTTCTGTGGTATTCCCTCCAACAGCTCAGCTAGCGTACAAGACATGCATAACATGTGGGATGAGAGACTGTTTTGTCAGATGCTGAGAAAGGGGACGGGCGCGGCTTTTCGGCTAACAGAGGGGGCGATTTAGTGTGGGTTGCCAACCGGGAAGGGGGGGGGGGGGCACGTGCAGCACAGGGTGCCTGTGCCTACGGGAGGACTGGGGATTTACCTCATGCGTGCAGAGCGAAATGACCCGGACAAGCACGCCCTACTCCGCGTGCTCCGCGCTGGCGCAGACCGAGAAGCGTCAGCCCCTGTGGACGAGCAGATACTCGGCCGCAAGGCATGCGAGCGCAACGGGACGGCCCACCCTGCAGGCGCTCGTCCCGGCGGCCGAGTCTAGCTTAATCCGACCCGACTAGAGAACATCCTTTTTCGGGTAATATGAAATCCGAAGCCTTCAGGGTGGAAGCAGAAGGCAAGGACCTGTTCTGCACATAATCCCTAACAAGCCTGAAGGCATCTAAACTACCACAATGCCCCCCCCCCCCCAAACCCAACCTAAGGGACAGCTTGTGCACGGATTGCCTACCCTCCAGGTGCCCTCAGCCACTACTCGCCGCAAGGGTCACGGTCACGTCCCCCCCCCCCCCGCTTCTCCTTTAGATGGGAGCGGTGACTCGGGTGTAATGTGTGTGGCGGCGACCACTGCGCTCAGCTCCGTCCTCCCACCCCCTTCCCTCCCTTCCCCTCCGCTCGCTCGCTCGTCCACGCCTTCGCTCGGAGCTCTGCGGCCTGTTCGAGGGGGCTGTCTCTTCCTTAGCCCTGTGGGCTATTTTTTAGCAGATGATACGCAGTTATCGTCAGCTTGTACTCTCGTAAAGTTGTAAGTTCTCCAGTTAAGGCGTAAAGTTCGTCAGTTAAAGCGAGCAGCTTGGTTGAAACGCCGTTGAATCGAATCTGTATCGGCCCAGTGCGGGCCTCGAGCGGCTGTCTGCTGTCTGCTGTCAGCTGGGCCATTCGTCGACAAAGTCGTCTATAATTAGGCGTTGGGGTGGAGGCTGGAGGGAGATAAAGCGGGAGACGCGCGCTCTGCAGCTAGTCGGGGGTGGGGAGGGCGCCTAACAGCGGCGGGGTAGGCCACCCGCCCTGCTGGCGAGCGCGGCGGGCGCGCCTAACCAGCAGGGGCTCCGGCGGGCCGATGCCGTTGCCCAGTCCTGACCTCGCACCGGGCTCCAGCGCTCCAGCTCGCGGGGGCGACGGGAACGTCCTTGACTGGCCCACATCGTCTTTAGAAGCCGGCCCTGCGAAGTGCCAAACCCATTCAGCTTATTCGGCCTCGGCCCACCCACTCACAGCGAGGGTGAGGCGACGAGCTCACAAAACGTCGCTCAGCTCCAACCCCAGCACGCGGGTCGACGCCGCGGTCAGTTCGCCCCCCCCCCCCCCATCCCCCGCGCGCCACCGCCTCACCGCCTTGTCTCGCACACCACACTGCATTCGGAGGGGAGAAGAACAACAACACGAGCAGCAGCCGGTGTGTTTGTTAGGATCCGCTCACAACATAACCTCACCCAGAGTGCTTGTCTAACTCAAAACTGTGTCCCCCTGCCTAACACACCACTTTCTCCGACAAACCGAAGTGCTCTTCCCTGTTGCCGCTTGTGCCTGGACTGTCGGTCAGCGCTTTGTTCTTTGTTGTCGCTGTTCGTAACATATCAACCCGTGCAAGAGCAATCGCTGGGTCGTTCGTTGGCTTTGTTGTCAAGGTAAACTATAATTATTGATTGATCAAATAA
>NW_026267141.1:3086825-3087671 GCF_000697945.3 Frankliniella occidentalis | reverse complement strand
CTGTTCGTAACATATCAACCCGTGCAAGAGCAATCGCTGGGTCGTTCGTTGGCTTTGTTGTCAAGGTAAACTATAATTATTGATTGATCAAATAACAGCAGCACTGTAGCAACTCTTAGTTTTTGTACTCCTTAATTAAACGTAATTACAGTGGCATACTTTATCAATATGAGTCTGCTACATAACTTTTTGTTGGTGTTGTTAAGTATCTTTGTTGAATCCAATATCCTGTTTTGTCAATCAAACAACTGTTAGTGTTACCCTTTTCTTTTCTTGTCTAATTTAGATGAATCTCCAGTGTGACATTTGTTTTACGGGTTTTGATCTGGACACCCATCGTCCCAAGAACTTACCGTGTGGACACACCATCTGTAAAGAATGTGTGGAAAATCCCAATCTAGGGAGGAAGTGCCCCACTTGTAGAAAGGTGAGTCTTTTCTAAATATGCTGTCGACTGAAGAAACAAATTGGACATCAATGTGTGCAAATATTAAATTTGCTCATTACATATTGACTCTCTGACGCTGCATAAAGTGATGTGCACGTTTTACAAATCTCTTAAACACCTAGATTTTCTACTCTTGTACAGAATCACAGGCCTATGGTTTAAGTGGGAACAAATTGGTGTGCAGCTACTATAAGTTGGGCAAATCACAAAAGTTTGCTATCATATAATCTAATTAGACAGCACAATGTTGCTAAACTTTGCCTATTTAAAAATACACATTAATTAATTTGCCAAATTAAACACATTCCCAGTGTGAGTCTGTCTGAACCATTCTCTTTGGACAGCAATACGTCTTAAATAATTTAAAAAAAAAATATTTCAAAATGTTATCAATATTT
>NW_026267141.1:3078251-3078769 GCF_000697945.3 Frankliniella occidentalis | reverse complement strand
TAGTACGATTGTAGAGCGAAGACGCTTCAGGTTATTTAATGGTATCATTTTGAGCACTCTTTTTGGCGAGTTTTCCTTCTCTCTAGATTAGTGCCGGCTTACTTGTTTATGATGCTATGTATGCTACTTCTGTAATTTTGTAACTCCTGTCTTTTTGCTTGACATTTCATACTCTATGTTCTCCCTGTTCATTTACGGCTGAATAAAAGAATCTGAATTTGAATCTGAATCAGATTCAACATCTTTGGCTAGACACCAAATACCAACAGCCCGATAAAAGTGGAACAGAAGAAATTTTAGACATCCATTTAATCATGCCATAGAGAAATGTCAAAAAAAAGTTTGGCACAAGGTAGTAAATTCCAAATGAGGTTATGTAGATAAGTTTATGGCTGAGACTTATCACGTTTGCCTTCTTCCGCGTCTACGCATAGATAGAGGTGTCTCTAGGACACTATATTGACAAATTTATAATTTGCAATGACGAACTAGAACAAAAACACAATAACAACAGCAGT
>NW_026267141.1:3075720-3078076 GCF_000697945.3 Frankliniella occidentalis | reverse complement strand
GAGCAGCTGCAGCTGGCCGTGCAGCTGGAGGGCAGCCTCCGCCTGCTCACCAAGTGCAGCGTCGTCTCGGAGGAAGAGGGTGGATCCACCTGGAAGGTAGGGTGGTCCAAAAACAAAACAAAAACGAAGTTTCTGGAAAAGGCACTGCTCATCAAAATTGGATAGTAGATCGAAAATGAGAGTATACGTATTTTTTTTCTTTTGTTGAGAAACCATTTTAAGGTCTGGCGCTAGTCGATTTAAGTCCAAAGCGGCCGAAAAACGCCTTTAACGCCGTGTAAAATATAAATGTCTAGGCCGATCTTCCCAACTCAGGCATTTTCTTGATCCCCCCCAGAAACTTCGGGGTTTTTTTGGGCCACCCTACTGGAAGGCCGATGTGCAGCTCGACGGGTTCGGCGACGTCTTCCGCCTTCTGTTGCTGCAGCTGCGCGCGGACGGCCAGCTGGCCAAGGTAAGCCACCAGCCAGCCAGGACGGCCATCTATGTTGATCTCGGTGTGGTGCTCGGCCCGCTGTTCATTTGATGTGTCCTCCTCCAGGTTGACGACGTCTCTGCCCCCTTGTCCCCTGCCCCCTACGTAGGACCACCAATGACAGCCACCCTGACCATAACAGACAAAGATCTCTCGGGAAGTGATTTAAAGGTGAATGATATCGTACGTGACAAACAGCGGTGGAGATATGCACGCTGCATAAAGGGCTTGAAGGGCAAGGGCCCGGATAAACTACTGCGTGTCCTGGCGTCGCACCCGGTGCACCTCGAAGAGCTCGGATGCTCCGGTCCGGTAGAGCTGAAGGTCATGGAAGAGGTACTGAAACTGACTTCACTCAAACGGCTAGACGTCAAATGCGTTTATCAGTGTGACGACTACCCGGACCTGCCATTGCAGCTGGAAGAGCTCAGAATAGAAACTCCAAGTGAGCGTCAGCTGCTTAGTGTGCAGCGTATGCCGGCTCTGCAGAGCCTAACGGTGTGGGGTTACTGTGGTCCCAATGTAAAGTTCACCCCCTCACAGTACGGGACACTGCGCTGGCTGCACGTGGCCATCAGCACTGCTCGCAACCCTACCATGCTCTCGCTGGTCCGCGCGTATGCCTCGTCACTGCGGGAGCTGCAGGTTTTCTGTACCATCAGTCACGACGAGCTTAAAGGTGGCTTCTACTTCCCCGGCCTCGGACGAGACCTGGCTGCGAGCGGCCTGCTGCACCTCAAGCGGTTCGTACTCGTGCGTTTGAAGAGCCAGTGCACGGATGTCGCTGCCTGCCTCGTGCAGCTGCAGAACCTCCGCGGCTTCCTGCCCTCCTCGGTGGAGGTGGTTTGCTCCGCGTGTTAGACATCTTCTCTATGATACTGCTTCTGCAGGAGGACCTGCACCAAGAACGAAGCTTCTGCCGTCCAAGACATGTCATACTGTCACTAACTCTTTTTTTGTGTAAGGTTTTCTTAAATTTGATTGTCTAAGAACAATCAAATTAAACATTGACCCTAATTTCGTTTTACCGAATTGACACAGCAGTCTCTTTTCTGCCTTCTTCATCACTGTCGGTGAAGCTGATGAGACATTTCCGGTCGGTCCTGCTGCTACGCTAGACCACCGGAAGAGAGGCGGAGGGGTGTCCCCGCCGCGCATCCTGCAACCAACTAGCTACCGCGGCCGGGGGTGGGGAGGGCAGGGCACCCGGCGCGATAGGCCACTCGCACCGGCGGCGAGAGCTGCGGGCTCGCCAACCTCTCAGACTAACTGCGTTGATAAATCTTCGTACTCTCGGTGAAATTGGCACAATATCGGGTGCGCCCAGCTTTAGAGGCCGGCAGGGCCAGGCGGCGGGCCCACACGGACTCACCCGGCCCACCCGTGCAGGAGCCGCGCGGCGTCCGGGCCGTCGCCTCCGTGGTGCTCCCCGGCGCCCCGCGGCCGGGCGGGAGGAGCGTGGGGTCGTACAGGCGAGGGGGAACCGAGGGGAACCAACTTGGAAATTTGGTGAACTGTGAATATATTCAAATATTCAATGTCACTGAATACCAGTGAATATCACTGAATACCAGTGAATATTCACTGTGATTGTTGATTAATATCCTTGAATATTGATGAATATCAATGAATATCGATGAATATTTTGAATATCTTGTGAATATTCGCAAATATCTCCTGAATACCTTTTAGATATTAACCAGCGGGTGCACCGTGAATAGTCGAAGTTGATGCCCCCTCGTACAGGGCCCCACCGAGGGGTCGTCAACTCTCCTTGGCCGTGTACGGAGGAATATTGAATATTACAAATAATATTGGTAATATTGAGACAATTTTCAAGCTGTGACGTCATAATACAAGAAAATGTGTAATATCGAGGTA
>NW_026267141.1:3063405-3068665 GCF_000697945.3 Frankliniella occidentalis | reverse complement strand
ATAAAGAAGCAGGAAAACTGACGAGAGACCAATATTAATTAATAGATTTCATCCTTGAATTTAGATACATAGGTACTTATGTACTCACAATGACTTAGTTTCAACTCTCTAAATTTATGTATAGGTAAATGCAACGGGGAACTCCACCATGCCTACTTGTTCTGTCCCTGGCTGTAGGTCAGGAAGTGTGAAGTACCAAAAGTATTTAGAGGCGAATGGTTTGCCTAAACCTAGGGTTTTTCAGGCACCAAATGAGATATGACTTGGACAATGGTTATAGTGGGGTAACAGTACTTAGTTTTGGTCATCTTAGTCGTGGGGCATGGGGACACATCCAGTCACTGCAAATAAAATCCAAGGATCGATATGTAGATGAATCTAGATAGAGAAAGAGATGTGGGAAATAAATACATAAATATATAAGTAGATAATTAGATCAGAGAAGAATGTTTCCTCATGCTCAAACCAAGCACTATTTAATTATGAGGCTGCATTTTGTAACGAGAAGGTGGAATCTTCGTACAAGAGAGGTCCGTAAAGCACAAAAAGGGTTCCGAAAGCAGGCTAACCTGACGTAGCAAAATGTTCTTATGCTTTGTTATGATATATGATATATTTCTACTGTTGACACTTCTAGAGCCTATGAATACTACAGTTCTCTTTGAACTGTTTACATCTGTTTTATTTCCTACCAACAACATTATAAGGTACTGAAATGACAATTGAAAAGAAAATCACAGGGTTACATTTCCCAGTACTTACAGGAATAATGGAATGAGAAGAAAATTGCAACAACCTTTAACACCAAACTCTGTGATCATTTTGCTCATTGTGCTCATTGCACTTTTGATGACAGTTCTTTCACGTTTCTTCTGGTTTCTCAACCAAAACCATGCCAAAATCGGACCGATAGTAAACGCAGATATGTGACAACTTCAAGACATGCAATTAGCGGCGTATCATTGAACGAATGTGTGGCAATTGTACAATACAATGGGAGATCAAAACATAGCGAACAAGAGCCGGCTGTTGACACTGTCTGCTAAATCCAAGCCATAGCGCTCCCAACGCCCTCTGTGGCAGGCTCCGTAGACTCCGGATCACGGACGAAAGTCGGGTCCCGCTTTCATTCGGACACCGGGACCGGGCACAGCCGAGGCTCCATCTATGTTACTCCGTGGCACAACCATGCCTACCGAAACAACAAGTGTTGCCGGTTGCCCGTAGTAGTCTCGTTGCAGGGTATGTGCGTCCACTTCTGTTGACGAGAGCAGGGGGTAGCAGGGGATATCGCCGCTCAGGCGCTAAGGGTAGGCCACTATCTGCACACAGAAACTTGGCGGGAAGGCCTACCCGATGCGCCGCAGGCGTTGTCATTCGGAATCGTTCGTACTGCGACGGTGACCCTTGCGGCGAGTTGTGGCTTAGGGCACCTGGAGGGTAGGCAATCAGTACACAAGTTGTCCCTTAGGTTTGGGGGCCCCGGGCCCCATTGTGTTAGTTCAGATGCATCCGGGGATTATGCATGCAGAGCAGGCCCTCTTGCCTTCTGCTTACACCCTGAAGGCATCGGATTTCATATTACCCGAAAAAGAATATTCTATAGTCGGGTTGGATTAAGCTGACTCTGACCGCCGGCATTGTGGCCACAATTTTGTGGCCACAAATAGGGACGTCCCCTGCCCTCACAGTTACGTCTTCGAGAGAAAAACGTTTTCCTTGTGAGGTTGCTCTGCCAGGACACGTAGGCATTTTTGTTATCATGTATCTATGTCATTCATCATGACAATCTGACCCAGGAAATATTACAGTTTATTGCTTAAAATCTAGACCCTGGTGAAATTTTGCTTGGTGTTTATTCCTTAATTGGACTCCTGTGCCTTACGGACCAAATTGTGTTGTCAATCACAGTCCTGAGGAGTAAACTTCAAACTTTCTGAGATGCAGATTTGAAGTTACTAATTTTCTTTTACAAGTTCAAGCCTAGTTACAGATTTTTGGGAAATATTCTTCATTACATATGTATAATTTTCACTCAACATGAATCAGAACTGTAAACTTCAAAATGAAACCTCTTTTAAAATGGTTAAAAATCAAAGATTTATTTGTCAAATAATAACAAAACTATCCTCAGAAAACATAATTTAAATGAAGACAATTCATTTGTGTATTGCTTGGTAACCAACAGGGCTGTGGTTCATTTGTTCCATATAAATAATGCACTCAAAGTTTAAAAACAGCTAAAAAACACAACTCATCTTTACACATTTAAAAAATTGTGCATAAAAGTGACCATTTCATTATTGTAGTACAATAGATCTTATATCACAGAAAAATGCATTAGTATGAGATCACAATAGAGACTTTCATTACTATTTTGTACAGTTAACATTTAAAATAAGGGATAACATTTTTCAAGAAATTGGTAGAAATTGGTAGCATTAGTTGTTATTTCCATCATGGGGGTAAATATGATCTGGGAACATAAAAGTTATTATAAGAAATGTTTACACACAGAATTGAATTGCATGTTGAAAGTAAAGAAGAACCAAAAGTATTATGGAACATGAAGATTAGGGATACCTTTTCTGATGAGTTCGCAGCCATTCACGCATCTCAGAAACCAACAGGCTACCCAAGATTATCTGCGTAGGGTGATAAACCAGCAATGGCAGTGATATTGAAGAAAAGTGAGAGTATCCAGCAAATAATATTCGAAGAATAGGAATCCCTGAGGAAAAAAAAACTAGACTATTTTAAAACTCGTTTTCACAACTGTAGCATCTACATAGCATGGATACAGTACCTAAAGTAAGAGATTTGTGAGAACAGCAGAAGGTAACAGCAATACGATCCGAGGAGCTGAAAACCTTAGAAATCCCAGAAAGTACCCATGCTAAATACATTACCGACAGTTGGATAATGACCACTGTAAAAAAAAAAAATTGAATTGTAGAAATTATTGTTTTTATTTGAATTTTGATTTTAACAGTGAGGTACAAAAACATTACCTAAAAGCACCGTGACAAGTATATCTACAGGGTTCATCCCCGCATCATGCTCTGTGAATGCATCACAAAAGGTTGTGTAAATGATTAACAGCAGTGCAAATTGGCCCAGCTGTGAGGCAGGCAAATCTGAGCCACGTAGCATCCCCACTGCTCGCACAGCCTGCCCAGCAAAGAGAGGCAAAACAACTGTTGCCCCTAACTGGCTCACAGTGCTTCGGATTGGGACAACAGTAGATGAACCAAGCTAGTAAAAAGAAAATTTTAAACTGTAGACATCAATCTAGTGCTCTAGAAAAATTAATGTGCACAAGTACTCAGTATTTTCTGCATTTCTCAAGTATGAAGTAAATATAGAATACTTGTATGCTTTTCTAGTGTCCTAAACCCATCAAAGGAATAGTTTTGAAGTTACCTTCAATTTAAGAGGTACTTACAAAAACTAATAAGCTTATAGGTGTGACAATAATGCCGAGGAAGCTCCCAAGCGCAGAGTTGAACACAGCTCCTGCCTCATTACCGCCAACAGCTTTAGTTAAGATGACAGCAGTAGACACGGGTGGCGGCATCACACTGACAGTAATAAGTCTGAATTTTAAAAAAGAAAATGAAATAATCATAGGCTACAAACCAGGAAAGAAAAATAGGAGTGAGACGAGTTTAAAATAAGATCAGATACAGTACTTACCCCTTCAACACCCATTCATTAACACCAAAGATCCTCAGAAAAATATTCATTGAATGAACACAGACAGGGAAAATCAAAAAGGTAAATAATTGAATGAATCCATGAAGTTTAAACTGAAAGGCTGCCTTTTTCATGTCAGACATGTTTAACGATAAACCACTCATAAAAAATATGACAGCAATAGCCCCATATTTAACAGTTATCTCTGGCTGTAAAGGACCTGAAATTTTTTGTGATCAGAAAAGTATTACAATTCAGTAACAATAACAAATAAAATATCGTCAGAGCAAATAATTCCATACAGCAAAACGTAAAAATGCACAAATATAGAACTGGCTCTCCCAAAACATAACCCTACATTTTTGGCCATATAATAAAAACTCACCACCCGTGACACCCAGGCTGGGAGCAAGACACGCTAACAAAATGCTCAGAAGAATTCCGAATAAAAACCAATATTTTCTGAAAAGATCGGCTGGTCTGATTGTTTTTCGACGCATTTTAGACGCACGTCACCGGCCCTTGTCTGCCACCTGAGCCACTGAGCTGTCAACAACAAAACCATGTCCATGTCAACATACGAGTGGCGTGGAGTACAGCCAGCCAGCAGTCTGGAGGCACGGAGTATCGACACTCTCGCTCAGTACTTTTCTTGCCCAGCAGGTGTCGCTACGCGCTGGGTCAGTTGCTTCCCGCCACTGGGAGGGACGGGGTGTTGCAAGGAGCAATATGGGGACATGACATAGACGCCAAGTCCTGGTGTACCTTGTGACCTACTCCTGTTCACCCGTTCACTCAATGAGGCCCTGTATGTAGGTAAACCAGGTGTCCAGGCTAAGACCGCCACAGGCAGGCTGGGTTGCCTCGGGTTGCCTATACACTGGCTGCAGGGACTAAAAGAAGGCCCGCTAGACTAACAGGCGCGGGGCGGGTAGTGTGAGTTTGGTTAGAGTCCTCAGACTCTAGTGTTGGTGTGGCAGCTTCCCCACCACTACGCCGCCTGCGCCCCGCAACTGCAGTCCCTGCAGCCAGTGCATAGACAACCGCGTACTGTCACCGTATAGTGCGTCGTGCCGTGCACGGGGTTCAGTATACCGTGGGTTAGGGCTACGACACAACCCACCTCGTCCAAGCCGTAAAGGCGCAATCGGTCAGGAGACGATAGACACAGATCAGGTATGTATGTTAGGTGTAGGTCTACATTACCAGGCAGGTGAAAAACGGTGCACAACCCCATTGGTTCCCCAGTGGTTCTACTGGACTGGAACACAACGGGTCCACGCAACTCCGGGCGGGACACGAGGCGCTATGGTCCTGGTGGTTCCGCATCTCGCATTCGTTTGTGGAATGTGGGAGAGTAATCCAAAGCAAGCAGTTAAAGATCGAATTTCCAACTGCGCGACAAACAGAAGAAAGTGCGTTCACGCAGACACATACCCCCCCCCCCTCCTCCGTCCCTTGCTCTCGTAACACTATCACACACACACGCACACTCGACTGCGCTGCACCTTACTGTTTGCAAAGCAATTGAATAAGAAAACAAAACTTGCTCTTTCTCCTCTCT
>NW_026267141.1:3061001-3063355 GCF_000697945.3 Frankliniella occidentalis | reverse complement strand
CCCCCCTCCCCCACACACACACTCGCCAGTCCGTCCCCCGCGCGCCGCTGCCTCCCCGAAGAAGAACGAAAACAACGATGCGGGTGGAGGCCGTAGTGTTCCGATTTCCTCACCCAGAGAACTTGTGTGCAACTCTAAACTGTGTTCCCCTGCCCAGCACTTTACTCCGACAAACAGCAGTGCTCGTCTCTGGTCGCTTGTGCCGCCCGCAAGTACAGACTGCCTGACAGGGCCTTGTTGTCGCTGCAACATAGCCACCCGTGGAAGAGCAGCAGCTGGGTCATTCGTCGGCAAAGTCTTCTATAATAAGAGCGAGTGGGAGGAGGGAGGGAGGGAGAGCGAGCGGAGCGCGCGGTGCTGCTTGTGGGTGTGGAGCGGGCGCCTGACGGCGGCTGGGTAGGCCACCCGCCCTGGCGGCGAGCGCGGCGGGCGCGCCTACCTGGCAGGGGCTCGGGCGGGGCGGGCGACAAGCCAAGCCGCGCCTACAGCTACGTCCCTATTTGTGGCCACAAAATTGTGGTCACCAACCCAACGGCCAGAGTCAGCTTACTCCGACCCACCTATAGAACACCCCATACGAAATCCAAAGCCTTCAGGATATAAGCAGAAGGCAAGGACACGCTCTGCACATAGTCCCTAACAACCCGGAAGGCCCCGGATGCATATAAACCAACACAATGGGGCCCACATGAAGGACTTCTTTTGTAAGGATTGCCTACCTTCCAGGCGCCCTAAGCCACAACTGGGCCCTCAGCCACACCTCGCCCGAAAGTCAACCACACATTACGACGCCCCTGTTTGTGTCCACAAAAATTGTGGCCACAAAATCGGCGGCAAGAGTCAGCTTAATCCGAGCCGACTATAGAACATCCCTTCACAACCAACAGAGATGAATTGCGTACTGATTGCCTACCGCCCAGGCGTCCTCAGCCAACTCTTGCCGTCGTCCGTTGTCCCTGAACGTCCCTGTTTGTCGCTACAAAGTTGGAGCTACAACCGACACGCCCAGAGGCAGCTTTATCCGAACCGGCTGTACCGCCGATTTTGTGGACACAAACAGGGATGTCCAAAAACGTCACATCCTGAATAAGCGAGGCGTCCTCGGCCACAACTCTTCCCTGAGGTTCAGGACTCGAGTTCTCCACTGCGGCCAAATGTCGAACCCTAAAGGATCAGCCCGGATACGCGTGGCGTGGACCACGATATGTCAAGGAGTGTTCTCGTCTGATCGGAACTTCTGCCGTAGTTATTGCTCTCCCTCCCCATTGCCGTGCCGCGTCCCCCTCGGGGCTGTCAAAATAAGATACGGTTTGGCCGACCGACCGACCGTCAACCTCGGAACGACCAGGACGACTGAATTATCGTGTTTTTTTTTTTCTCGCACGCTGAGTCCAAATCTGGTAGTGCCGATGTCGTCCGGGCCCCCGGGGACGTCATATTGGGGACCCCTCCCGAGCACGCCGATGACACTCCCACGACAAATACGATTCGGCTCCAAACTTCGTTTGCCTGGGCTGGTGCATATTTCTTAAAAGTCACCAAATATAATTATTATTGATAGCAAATCGCCCATAATAGTTTATTATCCTGTTCATTTCACTATTATTGTCACATGGCACTTCCCTGGCGTTGCCGCCTGGAGCCACACAACGATGCACGGGACGGGAAGCATCCCCCGAAAGGGTCACATCCTGGACAAGCGAGGCGGGATTGCCTACCCCAGGAAAGAACACATCCCGCGACCTCGATATGTCGGTGAGTGTGCCGTAATTATTGCTCTCCCCCTTTGCCGTGCCGCGTCCCCTACCCCTCTCCTCCTCCCCACCCCGCATTTCCCGCGCCTTTATGGAAACGTAAACAAACAGTGAAATCGTCGTTTCTGCCAAATTCCGACAATACCTACTCATATAATTGATGATCATAGGATTTTAACCAGAATTTTAGAGTGGACATCGCCGCTTTTCGATATTAATCGCAAGGTATAGTGCTTGATTGTTTCCGGTCCGGAATTTTGAATTGTTCCATTCCGGTTATTGTTGTAGGAGGTTAGTGTTCTTCTGTGGCTCAATGCTCAATGTTCACACGCACAATTAAGTTGTAAGTTATTTTTTGAGGCCGAGTAAATGATGCCCGTGATGTTAAATGACTTGGCTCACTGTGAGCTTTGTTGAAAAGGTGTTGAATGGGTAGACTCCTCCAATCCATGCAGCAGTATGTTAAATACTGTTGTAGGTCACTTCTGCAAATGGGTGAACTGCCAGTGTTTTATCACATATCATATATTTTACTCTATATTATTCTCGTGGAACAGAAAACTTTATTACTTTCTGGTTGGGGTGCAAACCGAGTGGTAC
>NW_026267141.1:3048612-3052596 GCF_000697945.3 Frankliniella occidentalis | reverse complement strand
CCTCCCCCGCCGCCCCGCCGGGGCCGCAGGGGCCGCGGGGGCGGGCCCCAACTCTTCCGACTCAATCATTAATCACAGAATATTAACAATCCAGCTTGGCTGCACTTCTTGAAACCACCTCATCGCCGTGTTTCGGTCGGGCCGCTCCCCGCCACGCTCCGCCACGCTTCGGCCCTCGGGGTTCCCACATACCAAGTAACACGAAAGGATCGAGGCGACTCATATGAGCGTCTACGATCGAGATACTTAAAAGTCACAACTTTTAAAGCAAAAGTTTTACTATCCAGATAGATAAATACATGCGTTAGCCATATAAATTATGAACATGACCTGATCGTGACCTTTTCGTGTTGCTTGAAACCTCATCCAGGAGGCTTGATGTGAAAACGCACTCCGCGACTTGAAATTAATTTATAGAATGGAAATGGCGCCGAGGGCGCTTCTATGAAGCCCTCCCTCGGCGTCTGCGATGCGGATCAGCTGTGGCGGGGTCGTAGCAAGGGTTTGGGTCACAAAGTAAAAAAAAACACAGGTTTTAAAAAGAAACAAAATTGAATCAAACAAACAAGAGTGTGTTCAGCCGGAGAGGCACATAGCGGCTCACTGTGCAATCCACCACGCTCGAGTACCACAAAATATATCGGTCATGAGGCATCAATCTGACGTCCAGGGGACACAATTTGTTCAAAAAATGTGTCACGTAGTTTGAACGTGAGATGTTTGGTACTCGGGTGCGCGTGCGCGTGGGTGAGCGGGCCGTCAATTGACTCGTCAGGTAATTGACTCGATATGCGCGGTCTGGTCTCGCCAACTGAGCGGACGGAATGGAACTGGGAGACATCAGTGGGCGACCGAAATAGTACATTATCTCCCGCTCAACATCATATCACAAAACAAAGCAAAAAAGAAAGTGAATTTTTCCTTTTTCAAAAGTTATTTTATAACATTGCACAATGTCCACGCTTGGGAAGAGCTCTTTTAATGCTAGTTTATTAACCAAGTTTTCCAACTGCGTCGGGGACGAGTGGCCCCCTCACTCCGGCTCAGCCCAACTGGTAGTACTCGGGCGCAAAGTCGTTGGCCAGGTTGGAGAGGAAGTTGAAGTCGGACGAGCTGTTGCTGTTGTCGTGCAGGTCCTGGTGCGTCGTTGTGGCCGTCGTCGTCGGCTGACCCTGGTGCTCGAAGAACTGGTACGGCGAGCAGATGTCGCCCGAGCTGGACGGCGGCGTGAGCACGCAGGCCGCGGCCACGCCCGGGAACTGCTCGGCCGGGTACTCGTAGTACCCCTGCTTGGAGTACTCGTACCCGCACTGCTGCGCCGCCTGCATGCCGCCCTCGGTCGGGTAATACCCAACTTGGTCGTGCTGCTGCGGCTGCTGCTGCATCTGCTGCTCGCCGTACTGGTAGCCCGGGTAGTACCCGGCGGCGGCGGCGGCATCCTGCTCGGGGAAGCAGGCCGCCTGCTGCTGCTGCGGCTGGTAGTTGTGGTGGCCGTTGTGGGCGGCGGTGGCGGCGGCCGGGCCGCCCACGGCCACGCCCCCGGCCACTCCCCCCGCCACGCCCCCCGCCGCGGCCCCGCCCCGAGTGAAAGGGTTGGCGTGGTACTGGTCGTACGCCCCGAGGCCGCCGGCCAGGCCGCCGCCGTTGTACGACGCGTAGCCGGCGTGGTAGTTGCTGGCCTGCTGGTAGGCCGCCTTGTGCTGCGGGCGGCCCGGCGCGCCGTTGAGCCGGTGGTGCAGCTGCTGCGGCTGCGGCTGCGGCTGCTGCTGCTGCTGTTGGCGGCTGTACGGCGAGTCGGCCGGGTACCCGAACCGCTGCTGCTGCTGGGGGTACGGCGCCTGGCCGGCGGGGCTGTAGCAAGCCGCGGGGTCCGGGCTGCCCGCCAGGACCTGCTGCGCCTGCTGCTTGCCGGCCCGGAACTGCGCCGCCACCGCCCCGCCGCCCGCCGCCACCCGGAAGTCCTGGTGTGGCTGCGGCCGCACCGCGGCCTGGTGGGCCATGCCGGAGGCCTGAAAGCGAAACAGAGCTTCGTGAGACACGGGCAGGGCGGATAACACCGGAAAGGGGAACGAATTGGGCAACACGGCCTCTGTCAATCGCGAGCGATAAGCCGGGGTGTCCGGAGGCATAATACGGGCGTCATCCGGTGTAATCCAGGGGTAATCCAGGAGCATACTCCAGGGGGACTCCGAGTTATCCGGGGTGTCGGAGCAGGGCCTGGGAGAGTACTCACCGGGAACATGGCGTTGGGTCCTGGGAAGCGCGCGCCGGCCTGGGCGCCGGGGCCGCCGCTGGGGGCCGGGGCCTGGGGGCCGGCCGGAGAGGAGCGCGGCCGCGGCTGGTGGTAGCCGCTGGCGCCCTGGGGGGCCGGCGCCCCCGCGGGGCCCTGGGCGGCGCCCTGCGGGCTGGCCTGCTGCGGCGTGGCGTGGGGCGTGCCGGGCAGCGATGGCGTGAGGCTGCCGCCCGACCCCCGCGGCGGCTTCACGACCTCGGGGGACTCCTTGACGCCGCCGGGGACGACGCCCGGGCCGGGACCGGGGCCTGGACCGGGGCCGAGGCCGCCGGGGCCGAGGCCCGGCGTCCGTGCGGTGAGGCAGGGCGGGCTCTGGATGCCGGCCTCCACCTTAACGTTGACGTCCGACGCCGAGGTGCCGGCCGGGGGCTTGGTGCGCGCCGTGGCCAGGGGGGCCCCCAGCCCCAGCGGGGTGGCGCTGCCGTCATGCGAGCGCGAGTCCTCCTCCTGCGCCTGCGAGAGGCTGCTGGCCACCGAGCTGGCGCCGCTGCTGCTGTTGTTGTTGAAGCTAGAGTTGTTGTTGTTGAGGCCGGCCAGGCCCGGCAGGTCCGACGGCAGGTCGCAGCCCTGGCAGCTCTTCTTCTCGTCCGCCTTGGACCGGCCCGGCGCGTCCTTCGAGTCCTCGTCGTCACCGCTCTTGCTCAGCGTCTGCCGCTTGTGCTTCATGCGGCGATTCTGGAACCAGACCTTCACCTGCGGGGCATGGAGAGAATCGATATGAGTTTTGGTTAAACTGAGACAGATGACTGCTCATCTAACAGAAATGATGATTCTACCTAATTTATCTTTTAAATTTTTTTCGAATTGTAAGTTAAATCTGGTACGCATGGGAATTGACAGAGCAAGTTCGATATAAAACTTAAAAGCAATAATAATTGAATATATTAGAGAGGTGACTTTTGGTTATCCGGAGGTGTGCCGGTGGCGCCCTCTGCGGACCCCCCCCCCCCCTCTCCCAGACCTGGCTGGTTCTTTGCCCTATCAGCTAGAGGATAGGACTCTACTATTAGCGACCCACCCCGCCACCTGGACTGGCCCTCGACTATTTAATACCCTATGCTAGTCCTGCTAGAAAGGCACCACCACCAAAGCTGCTATTTATGGCACCTTTAGAACCTTTAAAAGCACTAGTGCAGCAGCATAAAAATACAAGCAGCACCTTTGTCTTTCTAGTGATCTCGTTTCGCGCTTTTGAGGGCGAATAGTCGGGCCGAGGGGAACAGGACTAACACGCACATGTACTATGATAAAAGAAAAGTTGAGTTTGTCGGAATTGGAGCTAGAACCGCTCGTTGCATTGCGTGCACTATGCCCGCCGAGGGTCCGAATTAGGTAAGGACCGCTGGCGGCTCGCCAATCGGATGCACGGCGGGTTGAGCGTTGAGCGGGGCGTACCGGGCGGGGTGGGGCGGGGCGGGGGCTACGGTGCGGCGTACCCGGCTGACACATTACGGTGGACTGAGCAGGCAATAATGGAGTCGCAAATATCGCCTAAACCGCCTTTGATTGCAGGGCCCTCGGCCGCACGCCCCGCCCAACCCTGCCCCTCCCCGCTGCGCCCTCGCCCTAGCTCTTACTGAGGGATTACCATAGCTCCCCCCAAAGGATATATATTTTTCGGAACGGTTTTTATCAAACCGCGGCGATCAGATTCACCTTGAGAGTGAGTTGGAGTAGGGGAGGGGGAGGGG
>NW_026267141.1:3045447-3046157 GCF_000697945.3 Frankliniella occidentalis | reverse complement strand
AGTCAGTAATCCTGCTGCATAAAAACCTTTATAAGCTACTAATAAATAAATCAGTAAAGGTCTGAGAGTGTTGTTTTTCTTTATTATTTTCTTCATGCAAGTGCTTTTATAGAGCATGTTCACTATTGGTTCTGCTCTACCTCACCCCCTCGCGGAGACGCAACCACCGCCGCTGGCTCAAGCCCGGCTGCCCACCCCCCGCCACAGGCAGGCGGAGCAGATTTCGCGGATCGCCATGTGGCATGTGCCAAACGCGGGGACGCCGCGCCCCAGTGGGGCTGCCGGGCCCGCCGCGCCCCAGAGGGGCCCGCCGCGCCTCGAAAAGGGTGCATAAGTTACAGTCTCCTTGAGCCTGCGGGGGTGCATGCGGTCCCGCTGCTGCTTGCCACCATTTGTCACGAAACGCTTCGCCCTTCTTTTCATAAATGTCAGCTTTTGTCTCGGACGCGCCTTCCGTGCGCTCGAAAACCCTTTCGCTTCTTCTTCTTCTTCTTCTTCTTCTTCTTCTTCTTCTTCTTCTTCTTCGGAAGAACACATTTTTGACCTCATTAGGTAAGGAAATGCCCGGCGGACCGGCCAAAGATGAATGAAAAACAAAATAAGTCCTCGTAACTTTATGAAAAAGCCAATATAAGATACCAACCCCATACCCGATTCAGCAAAGCTGGCAATAACCCACATGTTTGGAAACCCCAGCATGACCCATTATG
>NW_026267141.1:3042557-3044972 GCF_000697945.3 Frankliniella occidentalis | reverse complement strand
AAGAGAGAGAGAGAGAGAGAGAGAGAGAGAGAGAGAGAGAGAGAGAGAGAGAGAGAGAGAGACTTTATACTGTCGACAGGAAGTGCAGCGCAGCTCAGCTCCGCGGCGGCGGGCGTCAATGGGGTGGGATAGTCAAACAAGGGGCGACGGAGAGCGAGATACAGAGAGTAAAAATAAAAAAAAGGTGTTTATTCAAGAATCGGGAGTACGGTAGCGCGGCGTGGCGTGGCGTAGCAAGGCTGATTCATTCATTAATGGATTAGCCCCCTGAATGGAACACCAAAGGCCCGCTTCGCTCAGCCACGCCGGCCGGGACTTTTCTACCCCGTTTTGTGCCGAGTCAGGTCCGGCTGGGCGGGCAGCGGTGGGGCAGAGCGGTGTGGGGTGGGTAGGGTGCGGGGCAAGGGGAGGCGGGGGACACACGGGGCCGCCCGACACATTCCATGTCACTACTGCCCGGTTCAATTGGCTCGTCAGTGAGTCAGTAGTATAGTCAGTCCAGTGGAGTCAGTGGCTAGTTAGTCCAGGGGATTCAGTAGTTAGTCCAGTAGCCAGTCAAAATCTGTTTGTATGTCTGTCACCAAGGCGGTGGCGGCGGCGGCGGCGGCACACACATACACACACGACTAACGAGCAGCTCTGTGCGTTACCTGTCTCTCGGTGAGGTCCAGCGAGGCAGCGATCTCTATCCGCCTCGGTCGGCACAGGTACTTGTTAAAGTGGAACTCCTTCTCCAGCTCCAGGAGCTGCGTGTTGGTGTACGCCGTCCGTAGTCTCCTCGGAAGGCCATTTTCTAGAAGAAAATCAAACGAGAAACATAAATTTAGTGTGTTGTCGCAGGGCACGCTGATTAGGTCAGATTAGGTAAATCACACTAAGGGATGCCACTGCCAGATTGAACACCCGTAAATGTTCAACGGTTAGCTCTTGTAATTGAACGCTTTTTTGCAGAACACTTGTATCAAACGCACAAGTGATCAGTGTTCAACAGACGTCTTCAACACTTACAAGTGCACAACTACCCTGTTGAACACTTACACTTACAAGTGCACAAATACAGTCGATGATGTAGGTACACGATTTGCGGGATGTGCTCCAGTTCAGAGGAGCCCCCCTGCTGGGTAGGCAGAGCCGCTCGACACGCTTGCCACGTGGTTGCCTACGCCCCAGGCCGGGCCCCCTGCTGGGTAGGCAGAGCCGCCCGACACGCCTGCCGCGTGGTTGCCTACGCCCCAGGCCGAGCCCCCTGCTGGGTAGGCAGAGCCGCCCGACACGCCTGCCGCGTGGTTGCCTACGCCCCAGGCCGGGCCCCCTGCTGGGTAGGCAGAGCCGCCCGACACGCCTGCCGCGTGGTTGCCTACGCCCCAGGCCGAGCCCCCTGCTGGGTAGGCAGAGCCGCCCGACACGCCTGCCGCGTGGTTGCCTATGCCTCAGGCCGAGCCCCCTGCTGGATAGGCAGAGCCGCCCGACACGCCTGCCAGTTGCTTGCCTACGCCTCAGGCCGAGCCCCCTGCTGGGTAAGCATAGCCGCTCGACACGCCTGCCGCGTGGTTGCCTACGCCCCAGGCCGAGCCCCCTGCTGGGTAGGCAGAGCCGTAAGGCACTGCTGCCGCACCGTTGCCTACCCACCAGGCGCGCGGCGGCGCTGAGACGTCGGAGCCGCGAAGGAAAACGGGCGCTCTTTTGCGCGTCTTATTTGCTGAGTAATGCCCCCGAAAGGTCTGACCTAGGGTGGGGGGCAGGGGTGGGTCGGATAGGAGGGAGGTTGGGGGGCGCCCCGGGGAGTCCGATTTTGAAATTGAGAAGGAGGTGGCAAAGCACCGGGGTGTAAAGAAACGAAGACGGGAGGGGCGGCGCAGCGGCTGGGCGTGGCGCCGGTGTCGAGAGGGTTGAGGGGGAGGCGAGGGGGAGGGGTGTCGCTCGCAGGGGTCAGTGAATACGGACACACGAGACACGCTGAGATGATGCTCTACGGACGGGAAAGAAATGCAATCCACTAGATGCGCCTCACGAATGAGTGCAATTCTTTTACTCCGTGCTCTGTAACATCGCAACGTAAAAGTAGCAATACTATGCTCATGGAAACCAAATTCTTATGTGGGCAAATGGGAAACACTGCCAAGTAGTGATTGCGACGAAATTTGCCATACGTCCGACATAATTCCTTCACTCTCATCCTGTTACTGATTTTTTTCACCTTTTGTCAGTATTCCTGCTGCGCAAAAACCTTTATAAGCTACTGACAACTGCTTTCATCAGTAATACGAAAAAATTTCTTTTGTAATTACTGACAGTTTCTTCTTTTATCAGTGAGTTACTTACAACGATATACAGAATAAGTAACAAATTAGTCAGTAATCCTGCTGCATAAAAACCTTTATAAGCTACTAATAAATAAATCAGTAAAGGTCTGAG
>NW_026267141.1:3034651-3038247 GCF_000697945.3 Frankliniella occidentalis | reverse complement strand
CCTTCCCCCTTTCCCCTCCCCGCTGGTGCCGCTGCCGCTGCTCCCATGGCGGACGGCACGGGGGCTGTTCAGTTAAGCCCTCATCTCCAGTACTTAATTAAGGCACGGCTCAACGGACTCTACTCCGGCAACACCATGATGTGGAACCAACAACAACAACCTCCACCAAAAGTAAGGGGGACAGAAAAAAAAAATCATTTATTTTTTCAATTCCAAAAATTTTAAAAACAGGCTTGGTTCACTTGGTTCTGTCGACTAGCGAGCACACTTGAATTATACGATTCCGCGTGCAAACGAATAAAAGTTCCACTCCTGTTGCTGACAGAGTATGTGTGCGACGCGCATTCCCTTCTCGACCCTTGCAGGCACGCAAGACCGAAGGGGTTCTTCATTGCCATGAAAGTGAATTCAAATTGTGCGATATGAGTGTTTGAGTGTGCGCAAAGAGGACGCCGGGGAAAATGGGGAGTAGGGTAGGGATGGGGTAGTGAGACACAAATTATTGGCCAGCCGAACAGAAAATGATTGGCTAAGAAGAGGTACGACGTGTTTCGTTTTGTGTTGAATGCACATGGTAGTGTTGAACTCCGTTATGCACACTTTTAGGTGTTAGACTGGCAATTTAAAAACTGCAAAGGTTCAACAGTACTCTGTAAATTCAAATGTGTACATGGTACACATTAAATAAAGTGTACATGGCATGTATGCTTTAATTAATGTGAACATGCCTATGTACACATTTATAAAACTGTACATGCCCATGTACACATCTTTTAATGTGTACATGCTATGTACACATTTATAAATGTGTGCATGCCTATGTACACATTATAAATGTGTACATTATAAATGTGTACATATGGGCATGTACACATTTATAAATGTGTACATAGGCATGTACACTTTATTTATGTGTACCGTGTACACATTTGAATTGACAGAGTAAATTCGAACATCTTAAAGAGCCTAAAGCAAAGCACTAAATCCATACGCACTTTGATGTGCATAAAACTTGCAGTATTTGATACAACAATAATATTCCGCACAATTTTATGCACAATTATGTACAGTGTGTGCATAATAATGCACATTTTGTACAAAATTATATGCATACAAATTTGTGCATACTTATATGGCTTTATAAAATTCAGCAAGTTTATGCACAACAAAATGCATAAGGGTTTTAAGTGTGAACGGCGAAGTTAAACGAGTTAAAACCTTCTTCGTGTTCCTCTCTACTGTTGATCACTTTTTAGTTTTTAGTATTCAAACACGTAAAAGTGTGCAACGTATTGTTGATCACTTCTATGTGCACGCCAGTTGCACACTTAGTTTATAAGTTGAATATTTCCTATGTGGAGCGCAGCAAAATCATAAATAATTTCAAAGCTGCAATTGTATGAAAGGGCGTCGAATTGCGATGCGCCCCGTCCCCGTCTATGCCGCAGCGTCAGATTTCTCGCAGCCGCGGCCCAAAATCATCCATCTTTCTGATTCCATGACACAAAATAATAATAAAATGGAGCATATGGGAGCACGAGGGAGCGGCAGTCGTGATGAAATTATGGAATTAGCCGAGTCGCAACAGGTCGCTCACCCCCCCGCCCGCGCGCTGTTCTCTCTCCCCATACACACTAATCTGCAACATCCGTCATTCTCTCTCTCTCTCTCTCTCTCTCTCTCTCTCTCTCTCTCTCTCTCTCTCTATGAAAAAGCCAATATAAGATACCAACCCCATACCCGATTCAGCAAAGCTGGCAATAACCCACATGTTTGGAAACCCCAGCATGACCCATTATGACAAATATGACTATCATGACCGCACCTCACCACACTCCATCGTGACACACGATGCTCCATCCTTTGCTCGTCAATACATCACAGGCAGTAGGCAGTGTGAGCCGCACTGATAAACTAAGACTGCAACTGCCAAACACTTGTAAGTGTGCAACTGCAATTAAAATACTTGCAATGCAAGTCTTTAACTCCGTAGTTGTACACCTGCAAGTGTAGAACTCGGTAGCTGTGTATTAGAGGGTAGCGAAAAAAAAGGATTTGAGATATTAAATTGGCGGGTATGCGGAAAAGTTGTCTTTTTAGATGTAGAATCCAGTGCAATTTTTTATTTTGAGATCGGACAACCATGGGTTGCAATATCAAGTGTTACACACCAGTGGATGCCTTTTATGGCGTAGATTGCACTTCTGAAAACAGATTTTCAAAAAACTTTGAGCTCGTTGCGCGATCGGAAAATATTGTCCGATCTCAAAATAAAAAATTGCGCTGGATTTTACATCTTAAAAAACAACTTTTCCGCATACCCGCCATTTCAATTTCTCAAATCCTTTTTTTTCGCTACCCTCTCCTGTGCACTTGCAAGTGTGCAACTCCACTGGTGAGCAATTCCCCCCGCAGTGAGCGTCCAATCTAAGGAAGTGTTTAGTACACTTACTTTCAAGAGACAGCTACAGAGTTGTGCACTTGCAGGTCTACTACTTACGGAGTTTAACATTTGCAAGTATTTAACTTGCAGTTTGAAAACCGTGCTAAGCAGTTGCACACACTTGGTTTATCAGTGTGTGCGCGCACTTCTGGTCGCGTAGGCCTGCGGCGGCAGGAGCACTGTACCAACTCCAGAGCGCGCCGTACATGCACTTCCGGTCCTGGAGCCCCACGGCGGCAGGAGTACCAACTCAAGAAAAGAAATAAGAGATAAGAGGAGAGGCGCCAGAGCGTTTTTTCCGTTTCGAAGAGCATAAGCTGGCAACGCCTACAGAATGGAGCGGCGAGGCGCGGTGGGGCGTGGCGTGGCGCGGCGGGGCGGGGTGGTGTGGTGTTCCGCCGCGGGGCTGACGGCGACGTGTGTGGCAGGACGGGCCTCTATCTCTCTCCCTCTCCCTGAGAACGCCACCGCCCCGCCCCGCCCCGCCTCGCCCCGCCGGCCACGCCCCTACCAAGGCGCCACCCGAACCTCTCCTCTCGAACCGTTACTACCGCACGGGCCTACGATTCCGCCAATGCTTTCCCCGCCGATGTGGATGTGGCGCAGCATCTAGCGGCACAGAGCAACAAATGATACTAATTTGCGTTAACTGCATAAATAGAATTCCCCAATAATTAGATCTCAAAAATAGCTTTGTCAAGAACGGGTCGTGAAAGTCATCTGCAGATTAAATTGAGAACTATTTTTATATTTTTATGGTAAGTAAAAATTTCTGTAGAGGGATGACGGGGGAGGGAAAGGAGTGGGGCTTCTCCGTCAGTCATAAGTCAGTAATGTAAGCAATAACAACCTTTTGTCCAAATCACAATTGGTTGTTTATGCAATTTCACACAGTTTTTAGAAACCTGGCATTAGTGCATTTTATTGCGTTTTTGGACATTATTACAGGCACGTTTCGGCCCGAGCAGGGACGTCGTAGGCAAACTGGAACGCGTCCGTGGGATTTGGAGCCCAAACTTTCATCCGTCCGCGAGGCGCGCCGCGTCACTTGTTTGGCGTTTGGTTGGCGAGCCGGAGAAGAAAAAAAAAAAGGTCGGAAGGGAGAGAGAGGGAGACAGTAGTGAGAGAGAGAGAGAGAGAGAGAGAGGGGGGG
>NW_026267141.1:3021721-3030511 GCF_000697945.3 Frankliniella occidentalis | reverse complement strand
CCCCCCCCCCTTTCCCCGCCACACACCCACACAGACCCGGGATTCGAAAGTAACGTAATCACAAACAACTAAGAATTCTTTTTTCAAACCACTCACATGTCAGCATGTGAATTCGCCGTGCCGATTATATCGTCCAGTTTTAATGCGAGGCTGTTACTTTTAAATGGCCAGTGTCCGGTCTGAGTAAAGAAGGGAGGGAGGGGATGGGGGGAAAGGGGGTGGGTGATATTGGTATGGGTAGAAGTGGCCACTGACTGGCGCTGTGCGGTCGTTTAGAGGACAGCGAGCAGTGATGGCGGAGTATGCTCGAGAATAAGAAATGTTACAAAACGCCCCAAACGCACCCCCTACCCCCACCCCCGTCACTCTGCCGCCGTGTCGTCATCAAACCCACACGTCGAGAATACAAAGAGTTCCTAGAGCAAAGCCCGTCCAATTTGGTCTGTCTGTGCGGCGTTCCGCCTTCAAACCCTTGTCAATTATTTTTAACAGAAGTTTGTTCATATGTTTTTTGACATGGAAAAAAAAAATCTATACCATGAGTTAAGTCACAGCAACGATAAAGATAATTATTGTTAGAAAACGAACGATTTGGTAATGACCCCATAGCTGAATAGTTTTAAAAAGAGTTTGTATCGTCTCACAAAAAATGATCAGTGACCAGCGTATTTACAAAATTATCTTTTCCAGTAAGGTCTCCTAACGCACGCCTCCCGGTTCGCAGACATTCCTCTCTTTCTCTTTCTCTCTTTTCTCTTCCTCACCTGGCAACGCGAGGACGGAGAATGGGGCGGAACCGAGAGAACTTGTTTGACCACTGCTCGGTTAAAAAAAGAAAAGAACGAGAAGTAAAAAAGGGAGCCCACCGACAGAGCGGCAGCAGGCAACCTCCACAACGCTTTGCTTCGAATATTATAAAAATGGTTTCCCTCTCTAAGTGGGAGGAGCCAACCGAACAATGTTTCCCCCTTCCCTTTCCTCGTTCTACACCACTCTCCTCCAACACGCCTCCTCCTCCTCCTCCTCCTCCTCCTCCTCCTAGCCCCTCCTCCTCCTCCTCCATCTCTCTCCACCTCTCTTCTGAAGGTGAGGGAAGTGAAGGGGTTCTGTAATCTGGTCCGAGCGAGCTGTGCGTGAAACGGTGCGGGTCGGGTCGGGTCTCATGGGATAATTTAGAAAGACCACTTGCAGAATTATCGCAGAATCAAGCCACGGAAAGGATCGTCGAAATACTGAAGCAGCGTCAAAAGAAAGATTAGGTATTTGGCTCTGAATCACTAGCAAAAATATGGTGTTATTTACTTTTACTAACTATCTACACACACATTCAAAATGTCATTTTATATTTACAATATATTTTTTAATTAATTACTGTTGACACAATATGTTGAAAATTTGCGACATCTACCACGCTTCTTCACCTCGACGACTTTCAAGTCGACACGTAACTCTTGTAGTTTTACAATTTTAAACTCTTATTTTGCAACACGCTTTCATCGGATTTTTTTCTGAAGAAAACTACTACAACTACTTTTTACGGTGCAATACTTTTGTATGGAAAATAACTTATTTAATAAAGAACGTAGAACTGCGTCCTAAATTGTGACAACACTATCAGTTATATATCCCTGCTCCTCTCACTCCAACTCCTCCCGCCCCCTCCCCTGCCCGGCCTCGCGGCCCCACCCAGACGGTTCCAGATCGTGACCACAGAGACAATGGCGAGCGTCCTTGGGGGGCTGCGGACCGCAGAGCAGGGCAGGTCTTTTAATCATCACCGCGTACTTTAGATTCTTAGTTATCGTCGGCAATAATCGTCCAAGAATCCGCAAATTGTATGCAGAGTGCGTTATTAACATACACCTAACACGCATACAAAACCACGACAAACAGTACCTCGTTACGATTAGCATAACTTTTTAAAACGTAAGAACGTGCAAATTCAACCCAATACAAATTATAATTGAAACGATATCGACCGTGATGATTTACAACATTGTTAGTTTATTGCAAAAAGTATTATGAATTTACAGAGACATTTTTTACAGTGACCTTGTGCATTTAGCTCATTTATTTTAATCAAAAACAAAAACTGTAGTGCGCAATAATTGAAACGTTAAATACCGGGTCCCACTGTTCGTCGCAGTTGATTTAGTTGAAATACGCTGGACCCTGGTATGAACAAATGCATTTGCTTCCCCCGTGTGCATCAGCCCTCAGAGCGCCAGAGATTAGCCGCGTATAATCCGCCGCGCACCCAGCCCCGCCAGCGCCGCCAGCAGCGAGAAATCAAGGAGAAGCATACTGCTGTTACGGTGCCATTTGACCGCCGCTCGCGCGGTGCAGTGCGGTGGTTAGATATCTCTCCGGCCGCCGGTGGGGTGGGCAGGGGGAGGCGGGGGGAGGTCGGGGGGTGGAGGGAGGAGAAGGGGAAGAGGAAGAGACATTTCCCCAGGGATCTAATTCGCGACCTTCCCCGGCGGAGGCCTATTTAATTTTATGATACACTGCTCTGTGCTCTTTAAGACGGATTTTACACCACTCAGGAAGGTCAGAAGGAAAAAGCGGCGGGGAGTGGGTGGAGGTCACGCACAAAGTAGAGCAAGCAGCGTGCCGCGGCACTTTCCACCAGAAGTTACGACAGATTAAATATTTGACACGTTTCTTTACGCTAATTCTAATCTAAGTTATATGTATAGATTTGATTGAAGAAAACAGTCCAACCATAACCTGGTCACCACCACCACCACTGCAAGCCAATACATATTCGTAGTATCCCTGGTAAATTCTCTTGAAGGTTGGGGGGAAATTTTATATGATAAATGCCGCTAAGTAGAACCACATTTTTAACTGTATGGATTGACTTGAATTTTATCGATAAGCAAAAAGTGCATCTGTGACTGAGTCTTTAAAATTTAGAAGTGGCTATGGAAACCAAAGTTACGAAATATTGTAACTTAAATTTTGCGAGGATATTTTTCACAGTGCACACTTTTGTGGGCTATGCCAGTTAAACACCTTTGTCCATTTAAACTATTCACACTATTCAACAAAAAAAAACTTCCAACGGTTATTGACACGACGGGGCGTACCGCTTTTGCATATCAGTTGATAAAAGCATATTCAGAGCAGTTGAAAGTCGCTTTATGCAAAGATCGAAACTACCCACTCATACTTATAAATTGGAGAAGAAAAGCGAAGAGCCCGTAGAGTAAAAGGGACCACACGCGTCGGCCTCGCGTCCGCCTCCCCTCCCTCATCTACCCTCCTCTCCCTTCTCCTTTCCCTTCTCCCTTCCCTTCTCCGCCGCCCACCCGTCGCTGCGCTCCGCTCACCGGAAGCGCTGCCAGAGTGTCCCGGCAAACGCTCCGGCGGCTCGCCCGGCTTTCCTCACTTCCGGTCGGTGCGTTTTGGCGCCCGAATCTGAGTCGCTCGACGGCGGTTCGCGACCTTGCGGTGTTATATTATAACCCCTACCAGCGAGAAAGAGAGATGGATACTGATAGGAGAGGGAGAGAGCAGGCGAAGGAAAGAGAGGGACAAAGAGAGAGAGGTGGGGGGGGGGGGCGCAGCACTCATATAATAGCAATAGCAGCTGGAAATACCCGAAAAAAGTGAGGTTATGTACAACGGTATGAGAACTTCTCCGTAAAAAAGAGTACCAAACCAGTGAATGACGAACGGGAAGGGATTTCCGCTTGCTGGAATTGAATGAAAGGGAGAGGGAGTGAGAAAAAAAGAGAGGGAGAAAGATAGAGGGAGAAGGGGGTGCAAGCAGAGAGAGAGAGAAAGAGAGAGAGGGGGGGGGACTGAGTGGGCGAGGCAGAAGTGTTTACAGAGTATTCTAATATCCCTATGGCGTGCGCCCGCCCAATATATTTTTCCGCCCGGCCTCATGCGATTCAACAACGCGACTACTTGTATTATTCCTTAGACGTGGCGCCCGCCGCTACGAACTGAGAACGCAGCAGCGCTGCCTTTTCCTTCTACGCTCCGCCCCTTCCCGCCACGCCACGCACCGTCACGCCCCTTTGCCTTGATCACGCCTGCAACCTCGTGGGGTACCAGAGGTGCGCGCCTAGGCGATCGTTCCCGATGATACAGCGATGATATGTTTTATTTTGATTTGAAAAAAGGGAAAACTTTGAGGAACTCCCTTGGTTTGAGAAAAACTCCTCAGATTTCGATAGTCTAAAAAATGTGGGATTTTCCCACATTTCTAAAAAAGATTCCTCTGATCTGAGGCGAGGCCAGATCGGAGGAGTTTTCCTCAAATATGGAAGGTTCTCAAACTTTTCCCTTTATCCTCAAAAAAATGGTACATCTTTTTTACCGAGCTACGCATCTTACGGAAAGGCGCCCCAGGAAATCCATTTCAAACATTCTCATTCGATTTGAACCAAAAGACCACATAAGACTTAGAGAGGAGGAAATCTAGAGCATGCAAACGAAAACAGTGTGGGGCTTGGGTTCGTAAGGGCTGGGCCGGGCTACCCTCCTGCAAGGCGACGAGAGAGAGAGAGAGAGAGAGAGAGAGAGAGAGAGAGAGAGAGAGAGAGAGAGAGAGGAGGAGGGGGAGGGGGCAAGACCACAGAGTCGCATAATTCATTTGCCTGGCCTTCTCGACTATTTTGCATCTCGGCTTTTAATTTTTTCGTGGTTGTTGTTGGAGGGTGGCCGCTGCCGCTGCGGCGAGGGTGGCGGTGGCACTTTTAGGAGCATTTCCTTATGTTGGCGGCACTGCTCGCTTGCCAGCCGAGACGCCCCTCTTTTCATTTCTTTTTTATTCTTATTTTTCCCTTATTTCTCCCTTCTGCTCTCGTCGCTAGCCTCGAGACTCCCTCGCTGCACCCTGCCCACGCAACAACATCTCTGTGCTGTGCGACGACGCGAGCTCAACTGTCCAACAAAGTTGACGCTTGTGCCTTCTGTACAGGAAAAGTTTGACAACTGTTCTCCCAGCAGCGTTGCTACTATTCTCAGTAGGTGTTCTTGGTTTTCTGGTTGGAAAGGTAAAATAGAAATATGAGGAAATTTGAAGCACCACTAAACCAAGTGTTGAGCCAATGAAAACGCACTATTCAGTAATTATTTAGAAAACTGTTGATTTTTTTTTTGTCATTTTGCACGTTGACTGCTCTATCAACACTCACTGCGCACACCAAGACCACTACCCTCGACCAACCAGAGGACATTAACAGTGCCACTCTCTCCCCACGCACACGATATCGTACGAGCCCGTATGATAATGCACCACGGGGTGTGGCCGAGTCGTGGCGGGGCGGGGCGGGGCGGGGCGGGGCAGTTGACCCTTGTCCGGCGCGGGTGTGTGTAAGAACGTGCTAATAGGGGAGAGGAACAGCCTGGGTACACCGCGGGGTTACAGCCCGGCCACCCCGGCCCGACCAGTCCCGCGATATACACATATATCTAACGCGGTACGAACGAGCCGAGGAGAATTAGACACGGATGGACAGAGGTCCAACTATCCGGACAAGAAATTATGATAAAACCCAAAGTCAGACGGCAGTGTTCGCGTGAGTGGGGAACGAGATACGCGACAAGAGGAAGGTGCACTGAACACTTGCAAAGGGTGCAGCATAGTGTTGAAGACACATACAGAATGCAAGTGCTTGTTAGTAATGTTAATGTGATAGGTCTACGAACACACAAAGAAAATCGTCGAGTCCAGGGAATCAAATTCAGGAATGACATGTAAAAATAAATTCCATCCGCGCTGATGAAATAAATCAGTCAAGCTAACTAAGTTATGATTAGACCGTCGACGAAATTCAGGTAAAACAATGGTTCTCTAAATGGTTGTCAGGCGAGCAACGAAAGTTTGCAAATAAATTACTAATAATTATTGGCTGAAAACAATGGAAATGACTTAAGCCAGGGATACAAATGTCCTAGTATTATTTTTAAATGAATTTTTCTTGGTTTAGGGATACCACTTTCTGGGTGTATAGCCACTAACTAAACCATCCATCGTACGCGAAGATGTCCTGTAATGTATCTAAAGTATCAACAGCGCTAAACGTTGAGCACCAACCCGTGGCATGACAGGTTATGGTGACAGACTTTTGTTCCACTCGTGAGGAACAACCCCTCTGCTGCTATGACCCCCTGCGGCGCCAACACACACACGCTCTCTCCTTGCACAGATAGCTAGCGGGTCCGCCCCAAAGCTTTATCTGAATCCGTCTCTCTCTCTCTCTCTCTCTCTCTCTCTCTCTCTCTCTCTCTCTCTCTCTCTCTCTCTCTCTCTTACCCACACTTACGCACGCGCTCACAGACACGATAATGCCAAGAGAGGTCCTTAATAAAGCAAAAGGGCCCCACACGCGCCCACTGCTCTGCCGCCGCACGGAAACGTCTTTCCGAAAAACATTCTTTCCTGACACGGACAGGAAAACGCGAGCAATAATGTGCGGAGGAGGGCAGGGCGGGGCACGGCGGGGCAGGGCGCAGCCTGCTCTTGATAGTCGGCATGGGCTGGCCCTTAATGTAAAGTCCAGCCTTAATTTAATTATCTGCGCGATCCTCCCTAACCCTTTCGGACATCTCTTGAACCCTTTGCTTTCCAGCCCCCTGGCCGACCGGACCCTGGCGCCCTTGGTCCCGAGCCCATACCTCTTCCACACACACACACACACACACACACACACACACACACACACACACACACACACACACACACACACAGAACATATATACACGACGGCGACACCCATATCGCCTCTACACCCTTCACCCAACCTCACCCCGCCCCCACCACCCCCCACTCTTCCTCAAAAATATCTGCATAAAAAGATAATGCCCGGTGTGGCACATGCGCGGAATGGAGATCCCGAGGCTGCAGTCGGCCCGACCCCTTTCCTTGAGTCCCAACCCTTTGCACCTCAAAGCACAGTGTGAAAACATTTACTTTATTTGCAGGCATTGTAGGGTGATTCTCTACGTCCAGAAAAGTATAATCTTGATTCAAGCAAACAACTCACACAGAAAACTTTTGATGATACGTGGGGACTGAATTCAAAACCATAAAAAAGTTTATGTTGAAGAATTGTCGTATCAGATACATGAACATTTTCATTTTCCATAGAAGATCCCAGCTTTAAATCCCTTAAAGAAAACATATCTGGATCTAAGTTTCCCGATAGAAATTTAAGTTTCACTCCGGATTTGTGACTTTCTTTAAGGGAAATATTTTTTCCTCTCTGGAAAAATATCTTGACTCTTATTTTATGGATTACGACTGGAAAGATCTGTTAATTTTTTTTTCCTTAAAGTATTTTATTTCCATAATGGATTTTCTGAAATTTCCATAACGAAAATTCAGATACATATTACATGACTTTTAAAAAAAGTATGATATAAGTAATCTCATTGAAGTTCCGAGAAGAGTGTATTGTTGCCATTATATTATCGTGAAAAAAGCAAAAACTGAGCTGTATTTAAACGAATGGCCCGATTGCAAAAGTAACTCCATATTCGTTATTTTTTTTTAGCGAAATTTCACATAGGCACGTTGACCTGAACGAAATGTGGCACTTGGTGCCAGTTGTTGTGCTTCACACTCCACACAAATTCAGAGTGATGTGGGATTTTATTTTATATGGAAATTAAAGGTATGGAAAATGGAAGTATGGAAAATGAAAATCCAGATAGAAAAGTGTTTTAATTCCTCAGTGATAGTAAAATCCTGAATGGAAAAATTTCCACCAGGAAAACGAAATCTATAGTTATTTTCCCTATGGGATTTAAAGCTGGCATGTCGTAAAGTCACAATTAAAAACAGTCCACTACAAGCAAAATGTGGGTATCGACTTGAAATCGGATGAAAAGCACACGTGATAGGTTAGGTACTCTCGGGCACGACAAATTTTAATGGTAAATTACATAATTTATCGTATATAGGTGTACAAACATATTTTTCACAGTTTTGTGTAGACGAAATAATTTTGATTGCACTAATTAAATTTTATTTCGGTTACGCTTAGTGATACTTAGTAAGTGGTTCTCTGAAAGTTCAATGCACCCTGGAAACGCAAGTGTGCGAATGTCGTACACTTGCAGATATGTGAATATCTATTCGTACACTTACGGCGCCAAACGTGTGAATTTTCCAGGAAAAAAAGTGTAACCTTTCTAGACGAATAAAGAGAAGGTTGCGTTTGTCAAGAGAGTTCACTTGAATCAAGGACATACTACTTTTCTAGGAGTAAATGCGTCACAAACAAAATATAACTGAGGTAAAGCGAGGGAGTGGTCATTGCCGTTTATTTTTCAAAGATATAACGTGCTTAATGTCAGATAAATTTTCATTATACCATTGGCACTGAAAAATAGGCGTGTGAGACGGAGAGAGAGAGAGAGAGAGAGAGAGAGAGAGAGAGAGAGAGAGGTGTTGAAGAGAGAACTGAGATATCTTCTATAGACTCCTTGGAGCGCAGCCAACGCACGCTTCCCTCCTCTCCGCCCCCCGGGGGCGCGCCCCTCAGGCTCTGGCGGCAGTAGCAGATACTTCAAAAAGTTGAGGGGTTTCGCGGTCACCCTGCCTTTTATTTTTCCCCCCGCTTTTTTATTCCGTTTAATTCCTCCACTTGCAGATAGAGCGAGCCGCGGCGCTCGGTGCAACGGAGCTTGATATACGACTCGCCTGTAATCGTGATCGGCGCTTAACTGCTCGGCGCAGCGCTGCCAGTGGAGCAGCGTGCAGCAGGCGGCGGTTCGAAACCCCATAACCATTTCTTTTTTCCCCGGCCTTCGTTCCTGCGCCCTTCG
>NW_026267141.1:3015550-3017461 GCF_000697945.3 Frankliniella occidentalis | reverse complement strand
GGCCCAGCCTGCGTGATCCCCAGGAGGGGAAGCAAACGGGGTTGGGAAGGAGGGGGTCCTCTGGTCGAATAAAATTTTAATATACCCCTGTCACACTATTAATGCTAAAAATTGCAACCTATCATTTTGTTTGAAATTTTGCTAAGAATTTTAGATTGTGTATTCTAATGCAAAAACTTTTTTAAGTATCGTTTTCGAAATCTTTCGGACCTTTTTTTGTTTACACTGCAAATGAATTAGTTTGTAAGCTGGCGAAGGGAATAAGTTCATCGACGTAAAGCATGCAAACCATCTTCGCAAACGTTTTGCAGTGTACCACAGGAGTAAGACCTTGGCTAGGCGTGAAGGGCCGAGAGCGTAGCCGAGCGAGCAGGGGCTGCGATCCGCGCTCAACTTACCTTTATTTTTATCTGCAAAAACAGACAAACTTTGAGTTAGTGACTGGGATATTGCAGCATTTAACGCATACCGACCGAACGGCAATAATATTCAAAATGTATAGCTTTCTTTACAACTTTTTGAGAAAAAATACTTCAAGCTTCTATTTTGTTGTCAACTCGAATCGCGCTATGAATTTAAGAGCTGTGACCTGCGGCAGTGTCGTTACCCACGTGGTCACACTTATTACCAGTTTTCAAGTTTGGAACATGATTTTCCTGTGCTACGCAGATGCGCACGACACGGACCCTAGCGCGCTACCCGCGTTACACGAGGGCCACCCGCCTAGGGTGCTCAATGACATCAGTGCGGCCCAGTGAGGCGAGCACGACAGAGGCGTACCGCCGCGTCCGTTCCTTCTCCTCATTCATCCGCCTGTCTTTCCGTCCGCCCGTTCGTCCGTTTGTCTGTCTGTCCGTCGGGCTGGTTCATTCATGGACGGCTCACGGCTGATACTGCTCAGGACAAAAGCGTCCTTTATAAGGTACCGCTGGCCCCACGTACCCATAAAGGCCTTGGCCTGGCAGCACGGTAGCAGCCTGCCCTCACCTGGGCCTCACAAAAAGAAACAAAAATCTGGTCGTGTAAAAAATACAAATCCATGCCGGAAAAGTTTTACTCAGCTAAACCTGACAAAAAAGGCGAATAGCGAAGGTTGCATGGAATAGGGATTGTCCACAAGTAATATGGGAGTGAAACAGCATGGCGTTATCTAGATGCAGGGGGAAAGTAGCAGAAGGAGTTTATTATCGGGCTCCTTGCGACCTCAAGGCTAAACGATGGGGCCGTGGGGACAACCTCTCCCTGGACGCCGGGGGGGGTAAGTTTGTGTGTGTGTGTGTGCGCGCGCGTGTATGTGTGTGTCTGTGAGAGAAACAGTGAGAGGGAGTGGGAAGGGTCATAACGTTCAGCGACAACACTTTTCATGGCGCTGTCAACATCGTGTCAAAAGTCATCTTTAGCACACCCCTTGGTGGATGATAAGAATACGTGTATAACTTCGTTGACTCCGTACTTATGTTGTTCTCTTTTCTTTGTCTCTTGTAAATTTCAGTTGATAAATGGTTCGTTCGGTGTCAATTTTCAACCTACTCGTAAGCTTGATCTGGGTGGGTCCAGCGGCAGCAAGATGCGACGAGACACACAACCATTCATTACCCCATAAAGTGCACCAGAAAGGGAACTAGAGTGAACAAGGTGAACAAAAAAAAATAAAAAAAAATAAAATAAAGAATAACAGAATCTTTTGGGGGGAAAAGAAGTGACGCGTTTTAGGTTCGATCGCCTGTTTGACTCAGCGCTTTTCACACCTCGCTCTCAAGGCGGTGCCCACGTGCCCACCCTAGTTGCGGGTGATGCGTTTATGGAATGTTCTTATATGTTTGCGGTTTTACCACGAGGGAGAGAGAGATAGTTACAGAAACAGGTAGCAGATTAAGAAAGGATAGACGGTTGTGTGTGTGTGTGTGTGTG
>NW_026267141.1:3008506-3010604 GCF_000697945.3 Frankliniella occidentalis | reverse complement strand
TTTGTCTTAATAATACACAAAATATGTCGTGCGTGCTCTTGTGTCTATGAAACATCTAATAAGAGTAGGAAATCATCTCTCCTTTTAAAAGGTTTCCACGTTTTCCCTTTATTAGCGACCTGACATTTTACCGAGCCGCCCTGTTTTTTCAGCCGGTACTAATTACTTGAACCCATTTCTTCCCGACCTATCGTTTACCCCCACACCCCTACATGTACTTCTACCCCACAACCAGCCTACAACCCACACCTGATCTTCTTACCGCACCACTCACCAATTTTCTCGATGCGTGTCTGCCCAAAGCGAAAATCAGAACACTGCAAAAGCAAATAATGTACATGTTTGTGTTCAGTATAACACCTGCTATGCATGCAGTAAATAACATGTTTGTACTTTTAGGCATGTTTAGGAGACACACTTGGGTTTCCAGGGAGGTGATCCGATTTAAACTATAGATGTAGCTCCTTTTCCGCGGCTGATTCTTTCCCCTTAAGTTTCAAAACAAAGTTCGAGACTAAATAAATGTCATTCATAACAGCAAGAGCAAATCAACTCAACGCACCTCGCAATTTTAACGACTTTCACAGAACAACTAGCGTTCAAATTTTTAAGAAAGGGTCCAATAAAAATGGATTCTTGAAAAGAATATGAATTGCTTGATATTCACCGTCAAATTCTAATTGAACTATTTTTTTCAGTCTGAGCTTTTTAACGTTTCAAAATAAACGTATTAGACACGTTTTCCTCTCTTCCTGTGCTTACAAGAAGGACATTCTTGTAAGTCACATAGAAATGTGTCAGTAAACTATGGACTAAAATGTTAAGCTTATAGCTGTGTAGAGACTTTTAATAGCGTGAGGAAAATTTATTAAAAAGATGAAAAATTAAAAGCTAAATCAATCCAGCGAGAATTGAGTGTGTGTGCGTTTTATAAAAACACACAGCGTGAATCGCCGAGGGGACAATCACTCCCGTAATATCCTGTACACGTACCCCCTGGGTATTGTGTACTTGTAATGTATGACTGAAAAACTACTCTACCGGATAAAACCTCGTCTGTCTGAGGGGATAACACAGCACGCCATACTTAATACAAAAAGTAAACACTGTGAAAAAAAGTAGGTAGGTTTACAGGAAGGTAGGTTTACAGGAAAATCGTAAAAATACATGCAGTATGTATCGACTTCAAATTCCTTGGCGAGTAAAAAATGTGCTGTCGTAAATTTACAACTTAAATCACAATACAAGTTCACAATTTTTTTGTAAATTTACGACGATATTTTTTACAGTGAAGTACATATCAAATGGAATGTTTCTCTGTCTTGCCTTTACCTACGAGACATAAACTTCGAGAGCAGTGACTTTTCATGGTGACTTGTGATGATGCCTACTCCATCATATAGAGTCTCTACGAGGACTTTGCTACAGTTTGCGAAATCATAAAATCAGAGCTGATGGGGAGGGGCGGCTCTGCAGCCAGGGTCCTGGTGCGGCCCGGGGATCCTTCGCGGGTGTGTCACAGGTGGTTGTGCAGGGTGGCTGGCGCGGCGGGCTCGCGGCCGGGAGCTTTCGCACGTTGCGGGGCACGGCGTGACCGGGTGGGGCTGCATCTTGAGGAGACATGAAACGTCATCGTAAACCACCCCCGCAGCCCGCGCGGGGGTGGCGGTGCGTCGCCGGGACACTTTTATTTTCATCATCACGCGCCAACAAACACTTTATGAACAAGGGCCTTGTAGGACGAGGGCGAGCACACTTGCAACAAAAACAAGCAGATTTTAGGTAAATAAGTACAAAAATAAAAATGTGAAAAACGATACCTACAACGCAAAGACACGTACTTCTACGCCCCGAGAAAAGACTAACGTAGTTCCGAGCACCGATTTTAAACACACGTACACTGGAAAAACAAAGGTGTGATGTCCTACCTTTCCAGGGGCGTTAAACTTTTTTAGGGGTGCTAAAGAGTTTATTTTCAGTTTCTTCAAAATATTTTCTATATGAGCAAACCAATCACATTTTGAGATTCATTATCGCATTCCTCGCAAAATTCCGCGTCAAACGAGCCTACATGTGATAGGGTTCAGATAAGCGGTCA
>NW_026267141.1:3002287-3007941 GCF_000697945.3 Frankliniella occidentalis | reverse complement strand
CCTCCGTCAGCTGCCCGCCCCCTTACCTGGGTGCAGAGGAGCACTTCCCCTCATTCATTTGGCGCCCCCAGCGCATCTGCCGCGCGGCGCCCACCGGCCCGGCCGCCAGTTACGGGGGTACGCCCAGCCCGCGGACCTCCACATCCCCTCCGTATCCATCATTTGATCACATCTACTTTTTAGACAGTCCCCTATACCCCTCATTTCCTTTATGCCAACCCTCCCCCCCCCTCTCTGCTTCCCTCCCTCTCTCATCTCATCTCTCTCTTAGCTACTACAGGCATGCCTTACGCCTATCTCAAGGTGAACCGACACCAGCAGCAAGCACCAGACTTTCTTGAAACTTTTACGCTGAGAAAAATGTTTTGTCCTGAGCACTAAACATTTTGTCCCGAGACCGAAAGTTTTTGACGCACTGTACAGTTTTGTCCTGTCCACCAGAGTTTTGTTGCCGAGTTTAAAATTTGGTTGGCACGCACAATAATTTAAGTGGTGGGAACTAATTTTTTTGTGCCAAGTGCCAAGTACGAAGTAGGACGCATTAAACAACAGTCTAGTGCCCGTCAGAAAAAACTTTTCTCAGTGCAGAAAACGATTTTAACCAGTAGTTATTCCTAAAGCGGGGATCCTAGAGCAATGTCGGCAGTACCAACATGTTGATTACGTAACACAAAAATATTTTTAGGCAGAAAAGAAAAAAGAGGTGAGAGGATGTATCCGGCCCACCGCCACATCGACTCCCTCTGGCGGAGACGGCCTTCCCGGCCTGCTCGAGCCAGTCCAGTGATACTAGTTGACCTGAAACCTGTTGGCCGGCCCGGCGGGCGAGCTGCGGGGGGAGGGCGGGGGGAGGCGCGCGGGGAGCCCGCGAGCGGGGGGGCGGGGGCGACAGGATTGGTGGCAGCCGAGGCCCCGCGGGGCCTGGGCACGAGCGGGGGCCGTGGGGGCGAAGGGGCGCGCGAGGGTGGCGGGGGGCCCCAGGCCGGCAGCAGAGGCACGCCAGAGGCCCCGGCAGGCGCTGGGTGGGGGGCGGGGGCGGGGGCCCGGCCTGTGCCCGCCAGCCAACCGGCGGCCCGCCCGGCCCGGCCCCGGCCCCTCATTGGTCCGTCGGGCCGCGCCGCAGCGCCACGGCCTGGCAGCTGCTCCGCTGCGCTGCGCCCGCCTGGCGGCGCCCGGCACAGAGCGAGGCGTACAGTGTTGCCGACGCGCCGGCACAAAATATTCACACTTATAACATAACGCTCTGTTGGGAAAGTGAAGCCCCAGAATTTTGTTCGGCCCGACCACTGAGCCGGTCGACCAGCAAAGGGCACGGGTAAAACAAAATTTGGCACATTTCTTGGAGTGCTTCTTCTTTGTAAGAAATGTCGATGCGCTCTAACGAAAGAGTCCGATCTGCTTTGCTGCTGAACCAAAAGAGTCCGATCTGCTTCGCTGCCAAACCAAAGGAGTCCGATCTGCTTTCGGCGATCGTCGACCGCTCCGCATAAACTCTATGATATCTCGAAGCTTGAAAGTGAAAGTAAGTCTTAGGGTGTACACATTCGTAAAGGTTGGGGTAACAAGCAAGTCTTTTTATTTTGTGTATATTCAAAATATCCGAGGAGTTATAGCGCTCCAAAGATGCCTGACGTTTCATCGCCGAAAACAGATCGGACTCTTTTGGTTCAGCACCAAAGCAGATCGGACTCTTTCGTTAGTGCGCATCGATGTACATTTCGAACGTTCGCAAGGGTTCAGTGGGGAAATTTTCCACGATAAATTTGCAGGTTTGCATAAGATTATGTGTACCGTGCAATTAAAAATTCAAATTATAAAGTGACGAATTCAAATTATAAAGTGACGAATTCAAATTATAAAGTGACGAATTCAAATTATAAAGTGACGAATTCAAACTATAAAGTCACGAACAAATTTGACGTGAATCGACTTTCAAATCGATAGCGCTCGCAAATATGTAACAATTTCTATTGTAAATCAAAATATTGCAAATTTACGAAGATATTTTTCAGTGCCAAAGTGCTGCGTGAATTGCGTTTATAAACGCATGTTATGCCCCAAAAATTGTCCCGTAGATAACCAGAAGGAAGGGTGAGAGGCTACTCAGTAAGTGCTTTAAAAAAAACATCAAGAGGCCATATTAGATAATACACGACAGTCTACAGGGTTTGGTCCACAGACTGAGACCCCTTCCTTTATTGTGCTTATATATAAGCAGTAGTATACTATACCGGATGCAGGCGTTCGGCCGGGTTGCATACACTCTAAATCTTCTACAAAGAATTTGCTCGTATAATGCAAAGAATTCTGTGCAACCGTAATATACAAGAAATTTCCTTGAATTACAAGAAATTTCTTTGTATTACACGAAAGTTTTCTTTGTATTACAATGATTTTTCTTTGTATTACGAAGAAAATTTGGCTTTGTATTACGGTTGCACAAAATTCTATGTAATACAAGAATTTTCTTTGTAAGAATTTAAGAGTGTACTCGCACGGGTCCATGACATAAGGCGCAACGGCGAGCTAGGATAGGCAAGCCCGCTCGCACGTCTGCATGCGGTACAGTATAAGCAAAACAAAGGAAGGGGTGTGTGGACTAGGACCACCATGTATGTGAGACACAATGTGTGACACAATTTTCAAAAATATATCAGTCAGCAGGTGGGATATGTATGACTTCAAATTTTAACACAAGATTATTAACGACGTACAAGAGCACAACTATACCGAATTGCGCACTTTTAAGTACTACAACTACGGAGTTGAGCAGTTCTACAGACGTATTCAACTTGCAGTTGCACACTTGGTTTATCAGTGCACAAGATTAAACAAAATTACTTCCAACGATGACAAAATTGCTGTGCGGACACTCTTCTTGGTACAGTTCCATACCCCTAGTTCCTCTGTCGTAATTTCTAGTTGGGAAAGTGGTCCAGATTCATCTGTCAATGAGGCTCGTAGAGAGGTGCAACCGTTGAAGTACACTTACTTCATGAGGAAAACAATAAGAATTCTTACAGTTGAAATACAAATAAAGTATTTTTGAAATGCCAAAGAATTACTATTTCTAAAGACATCGGTGACGTCTGCGTGAAAAACCAGTTAAATTCGACTAAAATAGGAGTTAACGTATTCCAAACAACTTTTCCATCCCACGTTACAAGTACCAAAACATATTTCGCGCAATTCAAACATACCTTTAATTCCCCCTAAAACGACATCCTTCTCATGGCGCGGCACGTGTTAAAAGAGGTAGACTATCATATACGACATGTTCTCAAAATATATTTCTACAGGTGAAATACAGCCAGACGATATCAGTTACATTTCAACTAATTTATGTAAGCACGCACACACGTTTCTTTACAGTGGAGAGTGGCGACGCACCCGTTCGTGTCCCACTCGGCGTTGTTCTGTTCGGGTGGATTAGTTTCTGACACTCATTGTTCTCTCTTTCTCTCTCTCCCTCTCAGGCAAAGACGGCGAAGGAGCAGAACGGACAAGAAAAGAAAAAGAAGAATAAGAAGAGACAGAAACGCCCCCGGCAAATAGACTGTCTGGCCTCTGACCGGCCCCCTCCTCCTTCCAGGCGCTGTTGCCAGATCTCAGCAGGCCGTCACGCTAACGTCAGTTTCTGTTTCAGGCGGTAAAATAGTACATAGCAGTAAAACATAAATTTCACAAACACAAAAATCGAAGATAGCCACTAATTTTGCAGAGTTAAAACACAACAATAATTAAGCCGAATAAGTATTTGTTGGAGGTGTACGTTTTTATCATTCATCAGGTAATCTCATACTACACTACACACTCTCACAAGTGTCTAACGATAGTTGTTGTTAGTCGGACTTCTGTGAACATACCTGAGTTAACATAGTATAGTAACGAGCTAGTTACTACATGTGTATTGTTAGTTACAAAATTTTGTCTGAAACTTAGTTATGTTTACAGAAAGTCCGGTATAGGTAACCATAATTACGCAAATAATAGTCTTTAGACATTTAGAGTGTAAGATACACCAACAGGGTGAGGCGCAAGGGAGGCAGGGAGGAGGGAGGGAAGAAGAGAGCGAGAGGGGGATGGGGTTGGAGGTGGGGGTGGAGCGGGGGCTCGCGCAGTAGGGAGCCCTTTTGTCCCCAACCGCCCAATTGATTGCGTAATGGGGTATAAAGCCACACTCATTGGCACCCCTGGGGCTGTGAGAGCGAGGACAAGCGAGCGAGAGAGGGGCGCGGCGGAGAGAGGGAAGATGCCACCTGCCTGACTCGGCAGCGGGCGCCACACCAGAACCGCTAGTACAGTCCAGTCGGAAATAAAAGTATACCGTAAATGGTAAAAACTTATTTTTTGATACGACGATTTATTAAGATATGACGACGGGGAAGTGTGGCTATTTTTCTTCCGTTCAGCGAAATATGCTGCCAGAACGCAGAAAGAAAACAGCAACTGAATTCGGAAATTTTTGAATTTTTCGAGACGAGAAAAATGACGGGAAAGGGCGAGAACGGGGAGACGGAAGGGAGATGTTGCCACGATGTTTATGTAACAGATTCCCTGTGACTTGGCTTTGGCTTCGTCGTGACGCCAGAAGGCGGGCGTGGCGGGGCGTGGCGTGGCTTGGCGGGGCGGGGTGGGGCGCCATGGGAAGGGCAGGCAGACTGGCAGGCAGGCAAGCAGGCGCATTCGAGGGGTCTGGCGCTCGCGCAATTTTTCATCTCGCTTGCATTTGATGTGCGCAGCGCACCACTCCTCCTCTGGCATCCATCGACCAAGTCAAAGAGTGAGCAGGGGAAGCTGCACTGTCAGTCATCACTCACATTTCTCATACCGACTATAGCACTGTCACGTGAGCATGTGCGCAAGTAAAGCTAGGTAAATGAAATACATTTTAAATGCAAGTTTTTGGTTTACTTATAGCACCCCGCCCCACACACAGGCAACTCGAGTGTGTGAATGTCGCACACTTGTGGGCGTATGAATTTCCGTCTTGCACGCTTGTAGGACAAACGTGTGCGAAATAACAAAGGACAATGCACAATGTGCATTGCACATCTTTACCGGTTCAAGTGTGCGTGTGCGAATTGAAACATCTACAAGAGTGCAACAATTACACACTTAGTTTCCAGTGGAAGAATTTCTGAATGTCGTCCTCTATGAAGGTTGGCGTGCATTTTCGAGGGTAAAATAATATATTCCTTACTGAGCAAAATCCATTTTTCCCTGCCACCCAAGCCATGTAAAAATATGTGACGGAATGGCGATGCCTGCTCATCCCCCAGCCGGTCGGTGGGATCGCTATTTGTCTATCGCAGCCATAAGGCGCAGATCACAGCACTCCATCGCTCCTCCCACCCACCCACAAGCAACGCACGCACGCACACACGCACACAAAATCTCACCCTCTCCCTATCTTTTACAGAAGCCAACACGGCCCTCTACGGTCGACTTACAAGTCAAATTCGAGAGGTGACGGGTAGAGCGATCCTAATTTTTCAGCCCTTCCCTCATCTTGTCGGGGACACGGCTGCGAAGGGTGGCGGAGTGTGGCGCGTGACAAGAGATGGACCTCCCATTTGTGTCGGACAAATTGGCCGCAGTGACCACATCTGTGGCGGAAGGCCGGGGCCGGGCGTTGCCTAGTGGCCCCCGGA
>NW_026267141.1:2996862-2998062 GCF_000697945.3 Frankliniella occidentalis | reverse complement strand
TGCGCAACAAACAGGTTGAACAGATTTATGTGTTGGACAGGGTGTTGGACACGTAGAAGTGTTTGCCAGTTGCGCACTTTATCTATCAGTGTAAAGTCAGGCCATTGTCACGGCGACACTGACTTATATTATTTTGGATACTTTTTTTTTACGACCACGAAAGCACAATCCGTACAAGGCACCGACAACTAGGAAATTCGTTGCTCCTCTCAAAATGCACCATTTTTATCAGAGACAAAGAGTACCACTACAGCAAAATCGTTCCTGTTATTCTACCCACGGCTCACGGTGCTTACGGACTCGAAGAGGAATTAAAGCAGAAGTGCTGATGTGCGACCTTTCCGCGGGCCCTTCCGTCATCTGGAAGCTTGCCACGAGTCGGGGCTCCTTGGGGAGGAGAGAAAGGGAGGGTGGTTGCGGGCTGCGGCGCGGCAGAAGAGAAACAGAGAGAGGGGGGGGGGGGGGGGGGGGGGGAGAGGTGCTGACCACTTCGCTGTTTCCCTCGACACCGCTCTATTTGATCACCAAGGACCGTGCCGGCCTCCCTCACTTGTGTTTATGAGTGTGTGTGTGTAAAGCAGAGAGAGGGAAAGAGAGAGGGGGCGTGTGTGTTTCGCTTGCGGCACTACTCCAGCAACAGCGCATCAACATCAACCCCAAAGTCCAATAAACTCCCACCCCACACTCCTCGCGCACTACTGGCCCCCTGCTCCCAGACGCTTGAATGTACACACAGTTTGGGACTTCGCACGCCGCTCTTTGCCACCTAATCGAGATAACACAAAAAAATATGCAGTACGTCAAAAACTCCCCGAAGTAAATCATGCAGGCAGGAGCCCGTTCAAAGACACCCGATTCGAAATTCATCGTAAGATACACCTCGTGCATAGTAAAAACAAGATAAAACGTGTTCGTAGCGCGCACGAAAATAACTAAAGAAACTATCAAACGTAAAAATCGAACACGATCAGTCGAAAAAAAACAACAACGCATACAGAGGTAGTTTTTAGGATAAAAGAAACAACCGTGTATTCTATAATTTTTTTGTGTTAAAGCATCAACCTTCATTGAGCAGCGACTCATCGCGCGAGAGAGATATGACACCCCCTAGCGTACGAAGATGTTGAGCGGCGGGGCTGGGGGTTGCGGAGGATGACGGCGTGGGGTGCGGCTGACTGAGGGCGGGGCGGGGTGCGGAGG
>NW_026267141.1:2991426-2991782 GCF_000697945.3 Frankliniella occidentalis | reverse complement strand
GAGGGGGAGGGAGGGGGGAGGGGGCAGCACCCTGGGCCTGGGCCGGCGGCGCCCCGCCGTCGCAGCCCGGAGCCCTTGGCCTCGACGCGCCCCGCCACTGTAGTCCAGGGCCAGTCGGCGCAGACAAAAAAGAAAGAAAAAGGAAGAATTTTAAGTGCGGACTTAACAATTAAACTGCACGTGTTTCTCTGATACTTAATAAAAATACTATCCCAATCCCTACACCTATTGTGCCGATCCAATAAAATCCGAGGATGTTGCTTGCCGTGCCGCGTGAAGCAGCCCCACACCGCACCGGCGTTTTGGCAGAGCGAGGTTGACGGAACAGCTGATGCCCCCCTCTCGACCCCCCCCCC
>NW_026267141.1:2990209-2991376 GCF_000697945.3 Frankliniella occidentalis | reverse complement strand
CTCTCTCTCTCTCTCTCTCTTCTATTGCGCTTAACTCCTAAACTCCATATATTCCATCACTTTCTCATACTGGATGGAAGGTGGGTTTCTTGGGATTGTTATTAATAATTCGAGAGCGTATAGAAAATGACACTAAAATATTATCACCTCTCGCACCTCTCAAAACCCCTAAAGATGGTAAAATTTAGAATCTTTAAACACATAGCACTAAAATTCAGGACCTGTAAAAGTTACTCAGGCCTACCTTTGTTTTTGAGTACTGTACACTCTCAGACCAATCCTGATTTATCTGTTAGTAGATACTTACAACTTTATGCAGCAAGAATTATTGACTTATTTGTTACTAATAATTTTGTATATGCTTGTAAGTAACTTGCTGATAGCAGAAGAAATTGGCAGTAATGTAAAAGGTACTTATTTTGTATTACTGGTGACATTGTTTTAGTAGCTTATCGAGCAACTGAGAAAGGGGTAAGAAAAAAAAATCACCAACAGGATGAGAGTGTAAAATTTCGTAAATAAATGACCCAAAGAAATGGTCTTGTCCTTTTCCTACAAAGGCAAGGCTTAAGGCACACAAAAGACATACTAGCAGAAAATCCCAAACGAACCTTTTTTTATTTTTAGTGTCGGTGTCGGTGAGGGAAAAAAATGAAATCAGCGAGGCGATATTTGTCCAAACAGGGGAAAATGCTGTCGCTGACGGCCCAGCCTGCTAGCCCAGATGCAAACCCCTTCCAGTCCGCCCCCCCCCCCATCCCTCCGGGGCATATCTGCGTCGTGATTTGTCACGGCGCTGTGATGCCGAGAGGACGCGACCGCTGCGCTGAGACGCCGCGGAGCCGACGTCGAGACGCCGTCGTCGCCGTCACGACGCCGAATATCTCATGTTTAAATTTTATGAAGAAAGGTTGAGAAAAATTGGTATGGCCGCGTATAGGTCATTCCCCATCCGACTAAAGGCAAAAACGAGACGAATGGCGCGCATTACGAGGGGCCCCTTCCTGCCCCCCCCCCCCCCCCCCTTCTCCCTTCCGCTCCCATGGCCCTTGCCTGCCTGTATATATGAGTACTGATGGATGCATATTTGTAAGGCGCACAGGACGCGGGGCCCTCGGGTCCCGTGTCACCCATAACACTATCAGCGTATGCGTGTGCCCCGCCCCA
>NW_026267141.1:2984604-2985149 GCF_000697945.3 Frankliniella occidentalis | reverse complement strand
CCGCCCTAAACATCCCCCCAGCATCTCTCCAACCCACCTCGCAGGCTACTTCTATATACCATGTCCCTTTTGTAAAGCAGCCTAGTTTTAAGTTAAATCACGCTAAACACAAAACTCGCCCAAGCAGGAAAGAGTCACATTTATTTCCATGGACGAAATAGTACTTATAAGCGTGGAAAAAACATTACCTCGAAACGTCACATGAGCTATCCGGTAGATAGAAGGCTATCAGAAACTAACCTGAAACAAACAAAGCAACAAAACATCGCGTCAATTTTTCAATAAAAATTTCCTTTCTTTTCTTTTTTTTTAAATATTAATTTTTCAACTATCTTTACATACACAAATTGTAGCGATAACAGCCTGTTAATAACAGATTTATCGTAAAACACGGCAAAAGCGCAGTATAATTTTTGGATTTATTGCAGTGTACCGGCGCCAAGGCTCGGCGCCGCGGTGTGGACATCGTGAGCAAGCCATCACTGATAGATAAAGTGCGCAACTGGCAAACACTTCTACGTGTCCAACACCCTGTCCAACACATA
>NW_026267141.1:2977153-2980204 GCF_000697945.3 Frankliniella occidentalis | reverse complement strand
TATTTAAAAAAAAATCATCTGACAAAGTGACGACGATGAATTTTGGACGTCATCTCGTTTTCTGGCGTTCCCAACAAGAAAGAAACAAAACTGAACTATATACATAAAAACAAATTCAGTATGGGAGATGATTAAAACAAAAACAAAAGAAGGAAGGGTTATGTTGCTGTCGCTGCTCGTACGAATGTGGGGGTTCATCCCCCTCCGGGTGGTCTAACTGTCAGCGCCGACACCGCCGCGCCGTGGCAGTCACGCGAGGCGCTCGTTTGGGCTGCGGCCGCCCGGCGCAGCGCAGCGCCCGGGGCCTGCACAAACTGAAAACTGACGCCTTCGGCAGCCGGCGCGCGCGCGCCATGCAAAACTCGCTGTGTGTGTGTGTGTGTGTTGCGTGCGATGTGTTGTACAGATGTATCGGTGCATGTGTTAGGTGTCTGGCGTGAGAGTAGTTGATTTTGTGTACGTGTATGTGTGTGCGTGTGTGTCTGAATGATTGTGTGTGTGTGCTAGTGCGCGCGAGTTCGTTATCACATACATCAGAGACGAACGGGGGCTGCGTCGAGTTTGTATCTCAGTCTGGCGTACATATGAAATACATTGACATAATCATAGGTATAGATTAGAAAAACAGCGCTCGAACATCTTTCTCTGCCAGCGGCGCCGGGGCGGTCATCGTGATTAAAAGTGCCGCCTGCTGCTGTCATCCGTGTGGTAGGCAAGCCCGTCGAGCACGGCTGTGTCTCGGTTGCCTACCACACGGGCGCCATCGTCCAGCGTGTGCTTTGGCAACCATAGGTTACCAGACAAACAATACAGCTTGTCTATTCACAAAATAATGCGCAATTCCCTCTATGTGTCTCCGACTGCAGATCCCAGACGTGGGGAGGGTGGGGGGACCCGCCACGGCAGGGGAACCCTTCCAGCTGCTCCCAGCTCCCAGGTGAGCGGCCCCGGACGGGGAGAGAAAGAGGGGGGAGGGGGGTAAAAAAAAAACAACAACAAGGGAGAAAGGAGAGGAAGGGAAGGACGCTGCCCACTGGTCTCTCCTCCTCTGCCTACACAGTTGAAAGAAAGTTTAATTCTTTTTAGGGTGAACAGTTCCTACGTAGTGGCGCAGTCAGGCACAGTTTCAATAGTTTTTCGTCAACCACAAAATTGAGTTCAAATCTCGAGACAACTGAAAAAACAAAGCTGCTAAGTTCTTTCTTTAAAAGGCAATAGGGGTTAGTGCCTTGGCAAAAGCACTAAAGCTACCAAATGCACTAATTTTTAGCAGCTTTAAGGCCTTTCAGTCTCTGTAAACACAAGTGCGTGAATGTCGCTCACTTGCAGGTGTGTGAATATCCATTCGTACACTTGAGAGGGTAAACGTGTGAATTTTCTAGGAGAAATTCACACGTGTACCCCCCGAAGTGTACGAATGGATTTTCACACACCTGCAAGTGAGTGACATTTACACACTTGTGTTGTGTTTCCAGTGTGCCTTCACTGTTATTCAACGAATGTGACGTCACATTCGTTTCAATGTGAATCGTGTCACGTTCGTTTAAATGTTGTGTCACATTTGTTTGAACGTGAATCGGCCAACGCCTAGGCCCATTTAAGAATCAATTCGCGAGAAGTCACGTTCGAATGAATGTGACACAATATTCAAACGAATGTGACACAATATTCAAACGAATGTGACACAATATTCAAACGAATGTGACACAATATTCAAACGAATGTGACACGTTTCACGTTGAAACGAATGTGACGTCACATTCCTTGAATAACAGTGTTTACAGGGGCACTTATCTCAAAATATTGGCAGTGCGCCAGGGTAGGTGCGTCTTAGCACTTGGCATCTTTGTTTTTCCAGTGCAGCATTATTTATTTTTTTGATTTTTCTTTTAAGTCTGCTGTATTTTTGTATAGTTTCCCGCAGTGCACCGATGGGCCACGGCCGATGGCTCACGCGTGGGGCGGGCCTCCCTGTGCGTGCCGGACTGCAATCAGGCGTACGGCACGACCTTAAAACAGTTTCATTTTCAAAACAAAATGGCGGACCGTCCGTTCGTGCTGCGCCCCCGTCCAGATTTTATCTGTTGTTCGCCTCGCCTCTTTGCCCCCCCCCCCTACCTCTCCCTCTTTTTGTCCCAACTTCCCTCTCTCCCTTTTCCCTCTTTTCTAATTTACCCCTGTCGGCACAACCGAGTATACTCTCATCTGATTGGTCGGTCGAGCCAGAGCGTCGAAACAAAACATGCGAGGCTCTGGAGACAACGTGAGCCACGATAGATAGATAGATAGATAGATAGATAGATAGATAGATAGATAGATAGATAGATAGATCAGCTTTTGACTGAGAGTTGCCGAAACAGTAAACGGTAAATTGGTTTTGCTTTTAACATTTCTTAGCGGCTATCGTGTTTTTCTCCGTTGTCATGGCGGAGGCCGGCTGTGGCGGCCGTCTCGGGTGTGATACCAGCGCATTCGCACGGTATGCTCGGGGTACCGCCCCCAGCCGCCCGGCCAGGCTACTTCCTGCAATTACTTTTGTGCCAGAACACCGCGGCGTATCTTGATCCTAGGGCGGGGCGGGCCTGGCGCGGCAGGGCTGGAGCAGAGAGGAATAGCTCTTAGGACCGCCCCGCGCTGCACCGCAGCCGTGAAGGAACCATACCACCAGCACTTTGCTTTTGAAAAGGAATAGTGGCCCATTCTCTACTGGCAATCAAAAAATTTCTACTTTCTGCCGCCAAATTTTGAAAGTCACTTATAATTGCACCTTCTGGGTAAACATTTTACTTTTGAGTGCACCATAGCAGCATAGAAATCGTTGATGACATTGCCCCGTCATACGTTTTTCGTGTGATTCGCAGGTCACAGTGTAGAGATTCGTGTAAATTATCTTCTTTATGATACTTGGAAAAAAGAGAATTATATCCCAACGTCTGAGAAAAGTATATGACGCACACACGCACACACAGTGTGATTAAATTAACCTTTGTGAACGCGCCGCCACGGACATCAGCAAAGCAAAGCCAAAGGCCTGACGAGGGGAGGAGGGGG
>NW_026267141.1:2976526-2976953 GCF_000697945.3 Frankliniella occidentalis | reverse complement strand
CCCCCTCCCCACCAAACCCCAACCCCTACCTCTGCCCCAAACCACCCTTGCATGTTTTTTTTCCACAGCCCCCTCTTCCCTTCGTTTTCCAATGCCAGCAGCAGGCCTTCCAGTAGCGTGGTCGCGGGCACAGCGCTCCCGACACGCTACGTATGCTTAAAATCAGACCGTCACAAAATTCTTACTATATGGTAAGTTTAGAAAATCTCTTTCGGCGTTTAAAGTTTATCACGATAACCATGCGTTTTTATTTGGCACTCACGAGCAAAGAGTGACCGCCTCGCAAACAACACTATAAACGGGCAATAATACTTTTATAAGTCCTCAAATACACTACATAAAAATTCAACGTACTCACCATACATCGTAATACTTCAAATTACCTGATAATGCCAACCTCCATAATAATCCGAAGATACTACATATA
>NW_026267141.1:2974360-2976031 GCF_000697945.3 Frankliniella occidentalis | reverse complement strand
CTCCCTCCCTCCCTCCCTTCCTCCCTCTCTCTCACCTTCCACCACTCCCATTCCGCAAAACCAAATACCAGCAACATATCTATTTTCATTTGTGCACGCACTGATTATCACGTCGTTAAGCCGTTGGAATAAGTCACACGACATGAGTTAGAAGAGCGCGGGAGGCGAAGGATAGAACGGATGGAGGAAGGCGAAGGGGTAGGAGGTGGGGGGGTGAAAGGGGTTTGTTTGGCGACGGAAGGTTGACGCCAAGCCAAGTGGAGCGCGACCCCAGCCCTTCCCCTCTCCTGGCTCCCCCCCCCCCCCCCTCCCTACATGTATGCAGAAAATTGTGTGTTCAAGTACACACTTGGGTTTCCAGAGCGACCGCGCCTTTTTCCGACCTCCACCCACCGCAAAACGGCTGCGATCCACACCCGCTCTCCCCTCCCCCGCCCCGCAAGCCCGCGGGATTAGCCGATACATTACAACAAGGCCCCCACTGCGCGAGGGGGGAGGCCCCGGGTGCCAGCGGCCCCGCGGGGGGCTCGGCGGGGGGCCCGGCGGGGGGCCCGGCGGGGGGCCTCGCACACGCGGGGGGGCGGCACACTTCACTTGCGCCCCTGCGCGGCTACCGTGGCATCGCCGCCTACTGCTGTGGTCTCCGGCGGGGGCGCGCTTGTCCAATTAGGGGGGGGACGATGAATGGGACTGGAAATGAGTGGAGGGCATCATTTCCACGGGCAGCTCTGATGTGCATATGGTTATAGCGGTTGAAAGTCGCGGCATGGTGGTTCTATTTCATCCGTCACAAATTCTTCGCGTGACAAGTTCTAAAACTGTTTGGAATGCTGTTGGATTTTTACAATGCCCTGCACACAACTAACTTATTTTTACGTTATAAACTGAAATTTCCTACTTGCACTATATGAAAATGGCAACGTGGATTCTCCAAACTGCTGGGCATTATCTTTACAATTATATTTGCAAAATGAAGCAACTTTACTTCTAAATCCTCAATAGAGTAAGTTACGCAAGCGGGGCACTTCGCCCACAAATAAATAAAAGGGACTTCCAGTAGCTGAACTGCTCACGCCGAGAAAAACTGTCCGCGACGCGAACGGAGAGGAGCGCCCCGCCCTGAGAACGCGTTTGCTGCTGCCGGGCGGGAGCGCGCGGGGTTCTCTTCCTAGGCGTCTCTGCCATTACACTTAATTGGCTTCAAAAAGGCGAGAGGGGGGTGGGGGGAGGGGGTAGAGTCGCGCTCCGCTGCCCGCCAATGAAATGCTACCTACCGCCTCGCCTCTCGCCGCCACGCCACGACGCACCAGCTCCCTTGTGGCCGCCCGTCTCGACCGCACAGGTCCCACAGAGAGGTCGGTCCGAGTCGAGCTGCCCGCTAAAAGGCCCTCTTCAACTCTTTAGCCCTCCCCCGCTGCGTGCGCACCCAAACCCTCTCCGCTCGACTTAAAAAAAAACACCCATTCCAATCGGAAAGATCGATTTGTTACGCTTAGCGCGGCTGTACGTGGACCCTCATAGGTGGCAGGGGAGCCGCACAGGTTTGGAAACAAAGCAGCTGCGTCGAGCGGACTATCCATTAATTAGAACAGCACTGAGAAAACAAAATCGCATACCAAATGATGTGCCGATCTAAGTACGCAAAAGTTTATACACTTAGGGTAAGGTGCC
>NW_026267141.1:2970747-2972695 GCF_000697945.3 Frankliniella occidentalis | reverse complement strand
CCCCCCCCCTCCGCACCCTACATATAAAACGCAGGCCACACCGCACTACGCGCCTACCTCACCTTAGTGTGTGACACAGACCCCCTTCTCTTTCTATCCCTCTCTCCTTTCCTGCCTGAACTATCCCTCCCCGACACTCACTCACACTCACACATTCACTAACACTCACTCACACACACACACACACACACGTGCGCGCTCAGGCGGTCGTAAGGCCATTAATTAGTTTTTAGGCCCGGCGCACATGCCCTGCGCACGACACGGCAAAGGCGGTTGGGGTTCAAACACCGTCGCCTCGCTACAAATAATATGAAGCGTGCGATTCCCGCCAATAAGTCATTTCCCAGTTGGACACAAAACTTATAATGCCTGAGGAAATTCAAAAATACACGCAACATGTGTGTTTCAAACACACGTAAAATGTGTGGGTACACTCCAAATGACAAGGGACATTTTCGTCCATTGAAACATCTGTCTGTGTGCAAATCTTGCAGAATGTAATTTCAAAGCTTGGGTATATTGACAAATTTGTATCTACATTCTAGCACATTTTGGCACACATGGTGTGTGAGTTTGCCAATATTAACAGTAGGAAGAAAGTAAAGACTGCTGTGTGTTCCTTGAAGATCAAGGTACAAACGGCAATTTTTATTTTTTTCCTACCGTTAATATTAGCAAACCCACAATGAAAAGAAGACAGCGCTGCAGAGAGCACCGAAAAACAGAGACTAGCCTTTCGGGGCAGCGAAACAGATAGGCTACTCTTTTGGGGCAGCGAAACAGATAGTATATTGTTGCACGGACGCGTCACATTGTCATTTTCAAAGTAGAACTGACACTAACCCATTGTGCAGCAGAATTCTATCTATCTCCGGTTTGCAGCCGAAAACTTTTGGAATGCCAACTTACTCTCTTATTTTCGCCCAGTTTATTTTCTCTGTCGCTGTCACTCGCTGTCCTCGGCGCTAGATTCATTCGGACAGCGCGGCTCCGTGTAAAAGACTCCGTGTAAAACAATAGCGGGTACCACTGCTACTTCCTGCTGTCGCAGTGTTGTTTCTGTCTCTCTCCCTCTCTCTCTCGCTCTCTCTGCTCTCGCAGGTGAGCCGCGGCGGCGGCGGCAGCGCTGCCCGTCCGTCTGTCCATCTGTCTCTGTCACACACCTGCCGGCCTGGGCCCTGCCCACTGCCTCCCCATTAGTCTCTCTTCATCTTACGGCTCCACCTCCATTTCCTCAATGCATCCTCGCCCCGGCCGTACCGTAGCAGGGCGTGGCGGGGCGTGGAGGGGCGTGGAGGGGCGTAGCAGAGCGTAGCGGGGCGAAGCGGGGCGAAGCGGGGCGAAGCGGGGCGAAGCCGGGCGAAGCGGGGTGAAGCGGGGCGAAGCGGAGCGTGGTGGGGCGAGGAGGGGCACGCCCCGATCTGGCCTTGTGCTAGGGCCCCTCGCCGGCGTGGCACAATCGCGTGGAATAGGAAAAGATGCGGGCTAAAATTTGATTATGCACCCCTTGGTAGTGCGGTTGCGGCAGAGGAAGAGAGAGAGAGGTAGAGAGAGAGGGAGAGAGAGAGGGAGAAAGAAGGAGAGAAGGGGAGAAGGGGAGAGAGAGAGAGGCTCTCACCTGTTGAGCGTCGTGTGGCGCGGCGGGGCGAGGCAGGGCTGCAAGGGGTCGCTGCTCAAGTTTAACATGCAATAAGCTATTCGCAGGGCGGCCACTGTTCTGTCCTTCACGCTGCAGAGCAGAGCGAGGGGCGCGGACGGGGGGGGGGAGAGAGAGAGAGAGAGAGAGAGAGAGAGAGAGAGAGAGAGAGAGAGAGAGAGCGCCGGGCGGCACTTTTCGGTCACGCAATCATGAGTAATGATTAGCGGTAGTGTGTCGTGCAAAGCCAAAGAGCACCCCTGCCGTGGGCTGCGGCTGCGGGGGCGCGGGCGCGCCGGGACGGGGGAGGGT
>NW_026267141.1:2968309-2970697 GCF_000697945.3 Frankliniella occidentalis | reverse complement strand
GAGAGAGAGAGAGAGAGAGAGAGAGAGAGAGAGAGAGAGAGAGAGAGCCCCGGGCGGCACTTTTCGCTCACGCAATAATAATTAATGATTAGCGGTAGTGTGTCGTGCAAAGCCAAAGAGCACCCCTGCCGTGGGCTGCGGCTGCGGGGGCGCGGGCGCGCCGGGACGGGGGAGGGTAGTGGTCGGTAGTGGTAGGGGCTAGGTATGCATGTCTCGATACGACAAGGCTAAAAGAAGAGAACAAGGATGCCGAATAGCGGTGGACGATTCCAAAAGTTAATATCAATTATTTTGGTTATTTGAGGCAGTGCTTGCACGATTTTAAAATTCCGAAAATAGCACCTTTGTCTTTAGAGGCCTGTCGTGAGGCACTTATTCACTAATGCTTCTAAAAGGGCATTATCGGGCATTATAGATAGGTCCATATGACACCTTTGTTCTTCCAGTGTAAGTGTCGAGCTGTAGGGTCAACGATTATGTTTTATCAGTACTGCTCTTGCATATGTTGTTGCTATTATTATTATTATTATTATTATTATTATTCGCCCATGAATAATGAAGGCCGGCCGTCATGTGCCTGCTGTGACTGACAGACAGCAGCAGGTCGGGTTCGCAAGCAGGCGGCCCGGGCGAGCAGAGCACCGCAGGGCACAGCAATTGTAGCGTACGCAGACAACTGTAAAGGACAGCGAGCGAAAGGGCTCGCGCAAACGTAATCTTTATACAACTGTTTCTTGCTCCTTATTTTCCATTCAGATTTCACACATACCGACAATTTTTTGTTCATGATTCAATTATTCTATTACTTTTGTTTGTAAACGCAGGGACTTTACATTTTGAGAATAAAGTTCATATTTATTGTTTTCTTTTAATCTTGCCTGCTTCATAGATTTTCTCGGACAAACAGCAAAGTATTAAGTTTTTTAACAAATACTATTGATCAGAACAAACGTGCTGTCAATACCTCCATGCCGCAAGGCAAAAGTTAAAAAATCGTATTTTAAAACGTACACTGTTCCGTGAGTTGCGCCCCGGTGCCCCTGCACCTACTCAACCTCCCCGAAAGGTAAACACTGGGGTGGCGGGACGGAACGGAATGGCCGAAGGCCGTATCTCTCTCTCTCTCTCTCTCTCTCTCTCTCTCTCTCTCTCTCTCTCTCTCTCTGTAAAGGTCCGTTCCTGCCGGCCCCAGCGTCCCGTCAGTCAACTCCGCCCCGCCACACCGTGCACCGCACCACGGAACAAGAACAATCCAAGTCTTAATTATCACGTGGGGACGCCACGCCGGCTCCTCCGCCCCTTCAAACACAATCTTTTTTTTTCAGCTCGTACAACTTTTTCTTGCTGTGCACCGCGGAGGCGGCTGCGGCGGCGCCAAGGAAGGCGCGGAGAACGGCAGGATTACCAGACTGAGCCATCTCTAATTTTGTGCCCCCACCCTCCGCTCCTGGCTGTCCCCTCCGTCCAGGGGAAGTCCCAAGGCCGCTGTAACACCGACCTCCACCGGCGTCCGCCGCACCACCCTCTCCACAGCGCAACCACGCACAGCCTGCGATTCCAATCTAGTTTCGTCGCCTTCCTTCTCTAAAATTTGCAGTTAGGTGTATGTGTACTACTTTAAAGAACGCATTTCCATAAGCAATGGTCTGAAATCAGTTTTCCATAGGAAAAGTCGGCTGAAGAAACTACCGCTACTCACCGGTGCCGCAGCATCCGGGTTCCGTTTGACAAAAAAAGAAAAAAAATACTTGCCGCCAGTCTTGAATACTAGAAAAACCCGCGTGTCATGTCCCTGGCGGCGTGATGTCCAACTTACCTGCAACACAAAGAGTACAACTGGGCATAAGGCACGTGCCAGACACGGCTTAACTAGAGTGACAAAGAGAAAATCACGATGGCGACGGATACATTGAGCATGGACGAAATATTGTGTACCTGTAGACCTTTCGCAAAATTTTTAAAAGAACACTCACAAAGTAAAGCAATTTCTTAGTAGAAAAAATCGCATTGGAAATGGCTTCGTTTGATGCATAGGTTTTACCGGTATCATTTTATTTTCGTACCAAAATTGTACCGATTGAGACAAGTAATAAAGAAGACAAACAGACGGTCAAGGCAGGTGGGAGGTGCAGTAGGAAAATGAGGAATTGAGCGCGTGTTCTTTAGCCTGCTCGCTGCTTGGCGGTGTTTTACCTCGAGAGGGGAGGGGAGGGTGAGGCGAGGAAAAGTAGTAAGAGAAGAGGGAAGTTTCCCCGCAGCACAAGCGCCCCGCGCCCAGCGATGGGTGATGCGGCAACATTCTCGCCGGATGTACTTATCACGTGCTTTACGGACGCTCCCGGGGGCTTTCGCACCCGCGGAGGCCTTCCCTCAACCCCCCTCCCCTCC
>NW_026267141.1:2963053-2968184 GCF_000697945.3 Frankliniella occidentalis | reverse complement strand
ACACACACACACACGCCAAAGTGACTGCTAAATAGGAGCGGAGTGATGACGTCTAGAGATGTGTTTTATGGTCAAATTTGTGATTACGTGGATAGAATCAAAACAAAACACTAGCAAAGGAAAACAGGTCAGTGTGATGCTCGTAACAGATAAACGCGAGCCAAACAGTCCCACTCCCTATCAAACTTAGTCATTTTTCTTTCTCAAATAGAGCGACGCATGTCTTTATTGCTCTGTTAGAACGTTGTTTTTCGTACATGATTAAAAATGAGTGTCAGTCGTAACCGAACATGTCAGAAAAACTACTCTGAGCGGGCGATGCATAACTGTCACAACAATTTACGTGATAAAATGAATTTTTCTTGATAAATTTTCCTTTACAAAAACTTTGTTTTTAACCGAATACGAAACATCGTTATTTTTCGAATTGCTTTGTTAAACCGATCTACAATTAAAAGGTACGAGATTTGTATTTTTTTTGTCTAAATATTTGAAATGCTCTTATCAAAACAGTGGCAGTCTATTGTACCTTTACAACTACAGCAAACCTACAGGTCGTTTTCGTGCTAGTTGATAGGAGTGTGAACTAGATCAACAGCCCAACAAAATGTGGTTTCATTTTACTCCGTGACTAAAGCGGATATTGGCATTAAAAATTCTGAAAATATCCCAACGTCCCTGCTAGGCAAAGTGGGGTTTTGTCAATTCGTAGTCGTCTTCCGCGACGTGCCTATTGGGTCGGAAAGTGCATATCGGCGATGCCTATTAGATTTGAATTAAAGGAGACGAATGTGCTGTGCGTGGAGATGGAGAGAAGGAAAGAGGGGAGTGAAGTTAGGCCGAGATAGATAGGTGGGGAAAGGAGGGGGGGCGGGGACTGGGTCGGGTCTCAGCGCGCGTACGGTAAAGAATAACAATAAAAAGTGGAGTAAAAGAAGCGAAAAAGCCGAGGAAGGGGGCGAATAAAAAAAAGGTGCGCTGGAAAAAGGAGATTGTAGGAGAGGGAGAGATATTTCAGCAGGTCTTGGTCTGCTTCCAGTCGACTGGCGCGCTCCCGCCTCTGGTCTGTTCCGGACTTCCCTCTGCATATCTCCCCTCCCCCACCCCCTCCCCCACCGCTGTTCACCCTAACGACACATTAAATATCTTTGCCTGTATTTACAGGTTTCGAAAGCGGCGAGCTGCGCGGGCGACACCCCCGTGTGGGCGGGAGGGGCCCGCAGGGGACGGGGGTGTGAGCTGCAATAAAGTCCCTTGATAAGGGAGACGCAGGGGGCAGACTTAGAGAAAAGGGACAAACCGGCGCGCCGCTCAACCGTTCTGGTTTTTGAAACGGGTCGCGATGTTAAATTTGCATATCATCTGCCGTTTGGTGTGGCTGGATGCCGGTGCCTCTGGCTAAGACGCGACGGACTGGACGGTAAGTTTAGTTGTTCCATTGGCACGAGGCCACGTGAAGAATAGGCAATGTGTGCGCGAACGGAACCAAATGATGGTTTAAAAATGGGCATATCCTCATTCGTTACGGCTCTTGGCCGGCGACGTATCCTTCTCTTCGCGTTTTCCGACCAGAAGAGGGGGTGGAAGTCGAGCTGCGGAGACGGAGACGAGAGAGGCCGAGAGGAAGGGAAGAGGGGAGGAGGAGGGAGGGGGAAGGGGGTGCAAGAAACGATTCGTGTGATGCTAATTCCGATAGCAAACGCCCCGCGTGGCACCAGCGCGGGCGGTCCGGTGCGGCGGGATGTCGCGGGGAGCGGCGGGGCGGGCCGCAGCTCAGGGGACACGATTGGAGGGGTAGATAGGTGGAGATAGAGGATGGAGTGGTTACAGCCGCAGTGTGCGTAGGTTGAGGGGAGACGGGGTCAAAGCAGGGGGTGGAGAGAGGCAGTAGTGCTCAAGTGTGTGTCAATACACACACAGAAAGTCGAGAAATATGCCACGTGAAAAAAAAAATAATCTGGATAATACAGGGTGACCTGGTGACCCAACCAGACCTCGGAGAAATGCGTAGTTATTCAGTAACCGCGTATAGCTGTGTATTGTAAAATGCTTACGAAGGGCTATCCTTTGCACTGCAAAGAATTTTGAAGCGTTGTAAAATGCTTTGAATTCCGAACTAAATCCTTCGCATTGCGAACTAATTGCACATTAAATTACCAGTGCATTGCACGGTTCATCGTAAAGTACGATACTGATCCAAAATTCCAACAATAAAATAACATTGTTTTCTGGTGTCGAGTATAAAATTTTGTTTGGCAGTGCATGCTAGTGGTGACCGTCCAGTGCCTCTGTAGTTGAGGTCGAGCGCGCTCCAGCGGTCGTGTGGGAACCCTCCAGAGTCCAGCAGTGTCTCACTTTTTGCTGGCGACAAACCCACGGACACGCCATGGCGGTACAGCAGGGCCGGCCGGAGCGCGGCGGGGCGTGGCGGGGCGTGGCGGGCGCGGCGGGGGTCGCCAGGGGCGCTGAGCAGGCCAGGGTCAATCCATTACCGCCCCTGTCCGTTTCTCCCGCCCACCCCCACCTCTCTTACCGACCGGCCCGCCAGATAACACCTTTCAAAGCCGCACAGAGAGAACTGCCGCGTAATTTCTGGATTACCGACCGCGAACGAGGAGCGTTTTATTCAGGTGAGACTATGCCATAAACGCATCTTTTAATTTTACAAATCCAGCCCGAATTCTCATCTATTTTTTTGAAATGCGAAAGTTTTTTTGCAAGGTAACCGGACGTCCTGCCAGTGCCACGCTGTGCAGGCAGTCGACGCAAACACTCTCGGCCCGAAAATCAGAACAGTGTTGCGGGGTCGATGTCGGTCGATCCCCTCGATACTAGGACTGAACAAAACAGAAAAAAAGACACGTAGAGTCTAAGAGTGTTTTTATTTTTGTCTCAAAGAATTTTTACTGCGTTAACTTGTCTTTAAAATAGTAACGAAAAAAATAGAAAAAGGAAAACGAAACATTGCTGTGGTCTGTAGTGTAGGTTTTCGACACATCGCCCGACACCTGCAGTTATTCTGGGTTCAGATTCCTCTGCCCTGCCACAGAGGGATATGGGGGTAGGGGGTGGAGGGCGTTGGGCACAAATGGGGCCCTATTAGCAAGAGTAAGGCGTACTTTGTTTGTCCAAATAGCCGACAATTTTTCACGCAGGTGTATGGGGCGCCAGGGGGTGGGTGCGGGTCAACGCCCCCCGGGGAGCTGCGCCGGCCGCGCCGGGCCCCCGCTGGGGTGGCAGCCAGTGCCGCGCACCGCCACATCAAATATTTGCCAGCGAGACAAGTCCAAGATACGAAATATATTCGCATATTACTGCACTTTACGAGTAACAATACGTCAAAAAGTGAACATCTGTTGTCAACAAAATGGAGCAGGGAACCTTATTTTGTGTGTACCAGACACAATACGGAAAGTGTTCGACTGGATATTTGAGTACCTCGTAGTGTTCAACAATAATTTTTAACACTTTGAAGTGTCCAAAGCTTCATAGCCAACCCTGATGTTGAACACTTTCAAGTGTTTAATTGCTTGGCAAAATCCAAAGGTCTAACTAGTATGAACTTTGTAAGTATGTTGTCAAATTTTATGGCTTGGCTTATAACGTAAACGTTTGCATAAGAAATATATTTTTAACTTTACGAAACGTTTCGTAAATTTAAAGTTACGAAATATTTTCGTAAATTACATTTTACAAAGCACTTCGTAATGTTTTTTTCTATCTTGTAAAATCACGAGAACCTTTTACAGTGAATGGAGGGAGACTTTGAAATCAAACAAGCAGGATTGCTGTCGACACGACGTGAAGTCCTGGCCCGCCGGTCCGCTCCTATGCAGTTCTGCGAACGCCCCGGGTAAATGATTCTCCCGGCCGCCGAGTGATCTGTCAGGAGCCGCAGTGGCGGTGGCGGCGGCGGCGACAGTGAAGTGTTAATGACACGCATCGTGTTACATTGTCGCCTACTGCCGAGACCAAAAGGTTCGGCTTTTCATTTTCACAGTGTAACAGTGGCTGAGGTCTGGCGGGAAAGGTTGAATTAAATTTTATTCTACCGACAATTTTGCCCTGAAGTGCGAAATTCAAAAGGGCATAGAATTGGAAGAAGGTTTAAATTACTGGGCTAGACTAGATGCGGGTGCGGGGATAAAACCTGCGGATCATGTTGGGATTAATTTAAATTGAATTAAATAGGACCAAGCCCAGCAACACTCCAATCACAGAATTTACACATAATTCGTTTCCGAATCGAATCCGAATGGTCCCAAACAGGTTCGAACCCGTCCAAACGCTAAATAAAAGAGACGCACCAACGTACCATACCCTGAAGAGAAACAAAGGCCTGTTTGACAAATTGCATCGCGGCAAAATGAGGCAAAAACATTTTTGTAATAGTATATTTTTCCTTGAGGGCAAAATTCCAGAGGGTAAAATGCCCTTTTTCTCATGCGCAAAATTAACCTACGAGCAAAATGTTTTGCGCAGCTGGGGGCTATTCTTTTTATTTAATTTAATTTTTTTTCCAGACCTGGAATAGTGGGTTGTGGATTCGTGCATTTTGGGGACAGCCAACGAAACCCCCACTTGCTTATCCCGTGTCGATTAATCGAGTCAAAATGATTATACCAGTAAACACAAAGTCCAAACGCATTAATATAGAGAAAAAAGCCTAAAAATGAAAACCTGCAGCAACCATTGTATGGTAGACCAGGAACAACCATACAAATATGGTTGTGACATGATGCACATGGCATGATTGTGCGAACAACGGAAGCAGCAAGCCGAAGCCGAACTGTTTCAATTGTCGATGTTACCACACTGATATCTTGTGTGGTTGCACCTTGGCTAGTATAGGACGGTTGCTACATGTTTCCATCATTTTTGGGGGTGAAACTATTTTTATTTAAGTTTCACAAAGTTATGCACTGTAATATTGTGAAAGTCCGTCTTATAGTAGATTTTTTCTTGCTGTCAAAATAAACAAATTTAAAAAATGCATCCAAATCACACCCAAAAAATGATGTATCTAATCTGTCCTTGAAAACACTGCAACATGTAGTTGCAATTTCTGCGATACTGCGTTTTTTGGACGGGGGTGTTGCGTGCGAAAAGTCATCAATTTTTTCTTTTTTTG
>NW_026267141.1:2956649-2963003 GCF_000697945.3 Frankliniella occidentalis | reverse complement strand
GGGGGGGGTTGCAGGAGAGGGGGCGTGGTCTTGGCCCGACACATTTCTAATTGAAGCGGCAGCGGCGCCGCGTCCCGTGATCGTATCGGGAGAGAACGATTGATAACCCGCGAGTCTCGCTACAAACAGACAACGCAAACAAATCCAAAGAACGTGTTGTAGCCCGCTTGTTTTCTGGCCGCGTTCACTGACTAGGACCTCATTCGTCTGTGTAAAACTGTTACAAACCAACTCAGCAAGAGTCAAGGCTGCAAATGGGGAGCCGCAAGAAGCGAAATTAAGTGACAACTCTTTCAATTCAAATGCGTACATTGTATACTTAAAATAAAGCGTACTTATACTTTGTACTTTATTGTATGCTTTCCTGTATACTTTCCCTAATAGAAAACGAAGGTCCTCCGGAGTCCCAATTTTGAAATCCCTTCGTAGGTCCTATCCCAAATCCCCCAGAAGTACCAAAAGGGGGCAAAACAGGACTTAGGGATTTGGAAGAATCCCAGCCTCTGAAGTCCCGCGGAAGTCCCTCCGAGGGTACCCTCCAGTCTGTACTGCAAAGCGCTACAGCGCTCCTACTGTATTTGTCTCTAACTACGTCGAGTATGAACCTATACGCACACGCAGTGTATCTACGGCCCATCTGATGTCGTCTGACGTACTTAAAATTGTCCAGGAAGCCCCCTTCTCTATCTTCTGAAAACGGCACCAAAAGGCGGGCCGGAGAGAAAAGGGACTTCGGAGGGATTTCACCAAAATGAAACTTCGGAGGGATTTCAAAACAAGCGAAATCCCGTTCTAGTCCCTCACAAATTTGAGGGACAACTTTGGAACAAACTAGGGACAGAATAGGACCTTCGTTTTCTATTAGGGTTAATCAATGTTAACATACCCATGCACATGCCCATGAACATGTACACATTAATTTAAGTATACACGCCATACTCTCCATTTATAGTAAACAATGTATGCATTTGAATTGACGGAGCACAATAGTAAATATAGGATGTAATCATTGGATGTACTGATTCTTTGAATATCGTCGTCCAGAATTGATACACTGAAACATTTACAGAAAATTTAGAACGAATGATCATGCCCTTATTGTCAAAATGCCGGATGTGTAACGGATGAATGTTAACGGACGAAACTGCATTTTCGAGGGGGGGGGGGGGACACAACGTACATAGGCATCAATTCTTGGCGCAATATTTATGTAATGTTCAGTGCATTAAAAAATGTGCATTGATCGCCATATCACGGCAATTACATTTTTGTTTTCGGAATCCGTTACTTTCCCCACGATGCCGTTGGCACCACGCACAGTCGCGTCCCTCCACGGCCGTGTTTCACCGCTCTTTCGCTACAAATCCAGTCGACGCTTTACCGTGGGGTGGTCTACTCATCAGTCAATCAGCTGACGTCACGTCTCCTATTTTTATTTTTTTACCCTTCTCCCTTTCCCTCCCTCCGTTCCCGCGCATCTCTCTCTCTCTCTATTCCCGTCTTTCTCGACACCCTTCTCTCTCCCCCCTGGCAAGTTCGTTCTAAATATTCTCGCATTATTTCTTCTTTTTGTTGTCCCCCCGCCCAACCCGCAGGCCTATTGATCGGCGTTGCGCGTTGCGTGAGGTTCGAATTTCGCGCCAAAAGCTCCTTTCATGTCATGTGTACGCGCGACCGAGCACAAGCAGCCATTCACTGAGCAGGTGAGCTCGGCGCTCTAGCCGGAGGGGGGGGGGGGGGCGAGGGGGGCGGAGTGGAGACCTTAACGCCCGCAGTTATGACAAGACAAGTCACCAGTGGACAAACTGGGGCCGTTTTAAATTTACACGTTAAATGTATAAGTCCGTTTTAATGCAATCGTTCGTGCTAAGTTCAACTTATATTTCGTCGTTTTTTTGCGCAAAATGCGTGATTACGTACAAATTAATACACAAAAGTGTTCAAAGCAACGCAATGCCTCTGATAGTTCACACTTTTAGTGTGATAGGTTTATCTGCACAGCGTAATGTGTCAAGGTTGTTGTTACCCTTTGTATTTTTAAACGATAATGCTATCCAAACCGAAGCCCCCCCCCCTCCCCCAAGCCCACCTAGCCCCCGAAGGCTTCCAAAGTCCCATGGCTGTTCCAACCTTTGTCGGTAGAAAGTCAATCGCCCCCCCCCCCCCTCTCTCTCTCTCCCCTCCCTCACTCTCTCTCTCTCTCTCTCTCTCTCTCTCTCTCTCTCTCTCTCTCTCTCTCTCCCTGGCCACGCCGTCGTACATGCCCTCCCTTATATAGACGGACGCAGCATCCGTTCTTTCATCTGACCGCCCTGAAGTTAGCACTCCAAGCCAGCATGCCAGCCCAGTCCCAGTGCCTGCCGTACGCCTGCCAGGGGGGCCGGGTGCCCGTCACCTGGCCGTCAAGAACCGCCCAGGCGACTTGAAATCCGCGGCGGTGCAGCAGCGTGGCGGCCCACCTCGCTACACTACCACAAAGAACGATCAACTAGAAAAGTGAAATTCACCACAATCGCATTCCCTGCGAAACTTAAATAAAAAGAAAGCTTTGCGGATAAAGACTCAACAACAAAATTTTGAAGTTTTGCTTGTCGAATAAAGGGAATCAAAGAAATTCGTCAATTCGCTCTAGCTGTTAGTGTAAAAAACGTTAACACTGCGTGTTAACAAATAGACGATCCGAATAAAAGAAAATCTAATACAAAATTATTTCTACTAATTAAATACGTTATTGCTCTCTAGAACAAGAGAAGTTACGACTCTTTGTTCTGAGATTCACGGCCTTGTGCGTTGTTGGTCGTCCGTCTTTGCTGACACTGACCCTCACAAAACCCCCAAGGTGGAACAAAATTGGTGGACTAACACTTCTTATGAGTTCCCTTGCGAGACCAGGCACCAGGCAGTTGTTGGGCGAGTGAGTGGCGACGTGGTGATCGCCCTCGTTTTGGACGAGCGCTAGACCGGGCAACCAGAGGTGCTCGTCGTTGGAGTCGAGGCCTCGGTGGCCCTGCGCCCTCGCCCTGGCCACCTTCAGGCCAGGCTTGGAGGAGTGTTGAGTGTATATTGTTTGTGGGGCTGGGAGCGCGTGGATGGGGAGTGGCCTAGCGCACAGTAGTGATTGTTGGCCGGCGGGGGGAAGTGCGGACGACTCCCTAACGCACCGCTCCCCCGCGCGCCAAACCTGCTGGTATAGACTGGATCGTCTAAAAACAATCAATTTATATAGTCTTCCCACGAGGTCTACACATTTTTAGAGGAACATCGGTATACGGTTTATGTAACAACAATAACAATGTGTAACATCCGATTTTTATATAACTTATAGATGCTATTTTCTTGTGTATGTTATTTCACACAAGCAAACAAGATAAAAATATTGTAACGGGGAGTATCGAAAATAAAAAGCTCCCTCCCTCAGAAGTGGTTTGGACTCTTTTCTTCTCTCAGAACTGAAACTGGTGGGTCCCTTGGTGCCCGGTGCCCTGGTTTGGGTAAGGAGCCCCTGCTGCCCTTGCAGTCGTGACGCGGACGTGACGCAACCGTCGGACACTTGAGCAAAAGCGGCGCTGACAAGCTGTTGTTACAGACGTAGCCCGCCACAGGGCTCCTAGCTTGCGCAAAAAATGAAACCAAAAACAAGGGCCCCAAGCAAACACGAATGCACCAGACAATGCCCAAAAGTGATCATGAACGTTCCCACTTGTGAGACATTTACGCGTGCGAATTTGTCCGCCGCTTCTGCTATGTTCGCACGCCAGGTTTACTGCTGTGGAACTGCTCCCGATATGATGTGCGAATTGTCACAGCGAGTGAGCAGCCGTCAAAGCCACAAGTACTACGAGTCACGTCCGCCAGAAGTACAACAGTTTGCGTTCACTCTCTTACTTTTACGACCCATTTGCGTCCTTCCCTTCACCACTCTCTCTCTCTCTCTCTCTCTCTCTCTCTCTCTCTCTCTCTCTCTGACTTTATCGCCTAAGTTTATAGAGTTGTGTTATATGGCGTCATAAGTAAATATACAGTCAAGTGAAAATTTTTACACGTTTTCTGCGGTGAATCGCGGGAGTTGGTCCGTGCCGTGCTAAGGAAAGAATCACGGCATAATTTCACCACATATATACTTCTTCCAAAATGAAGGTAATTTCCCGAACAATGGCTTTTGGTATAACGGTTCGGAAGACATTAAGATAGACATTTAGCACTTTTAAAGCGAACATCCCGTTCAAAAGATAGTACACATGGAAATTATCCGTTCCGATGAAAAAAGATACAATGGCCACAATTGTAACCTTTTATACCTTTGGAACACTTATTGACAAGTAATTTTTGTTGTTAATGTTTGTAGAAACTTACATATCCGGCATCTTTTTTCACCGGCTGAAGAGGGTTCATAGTTCACCGCCGAACAGAGAATAACGGCCAATGAGTGATGCGAGACGTCTGGACCCGGCTTCCAAAAACCCCTTGGATATGCAAACGTTTCAATTTGTTCGAGACAAATCGCCGAGCTAACCCCGCGTGTCGACGGCCATTGACTTTTAATTGGGAGACCCCGGACTCCCGCAGCGGCAACGGAGTCCGGGACCCTGCCGGGCGACCCCCTGCCGGCGAAGCACATCGGACACTAGCCGAACTGCCACTTTTCATACCCCTTTAGAGACCGTGTGCCGGCAGACATTCGTCTAAAGTCGGTGCAGGATGTGTTCAGGTGATATGGACGGTGGAAGCGATACGATACGGTATTATTTTAGTCTTCACTAGCCGCTGCGGCAACAGCTTTGAGTTGAGATACCTGTTACGCTAACGTTTTCTGGCGCACATTTATTTTTGGAAAAACAATCGCGGCGGTGACGGATTAATTTTAACGTTTCCAGCTCTTGTATGATGGTTAAAACTTTAAAGTGTTTGGTTTCCAGAACCCACGACGGGAGTTTTTCAGAGGTTGAGGTGCAGTAGCAAATGCGGCCAAAAGTAAAACCGATTTTTATATCTCAGTTGACTTTGTCCAAGAATGAGCAGAATAACACTGGTAAAACAAAGGTAGGAATTCCTACCTTTCCAGGGGCGCTAAACGCAGTTTAGGGGCACCAAAGTGTTTTTTCTGAAATATCTCCTGTCACAGTAAAGTATTTGAATTTTACTGTGCACCATCGGATTCCTCGCGAAATTCCGCATCGAACGAGCATAAATGAGATGGGGTTCCGTTGAACGGCAAGCAAATTTACTGCAAGAAATGAAGAATTTAAAATGAAATTAATCTATATCATTTGGAATCAGAACCCTATCATGTAGTAGCTCGTTCGACGCGGAATTTTATGAGGAATATGATTCTAAGTATCAAAATATGATTGCATAGCTTGACAGTCAAATATTTAGAAAAAACGAAATGTTTAGTGCCTTTTCTACTTTAGTGCCTTTTAAAGGTTGGAATTGGAAAAGTTTCCTACCTTTGTTTTACCAGTGAACCCGAACGTTCCCCTACCTTGTTGACTGCTCTTTCTAGTCGTCTTCTTCTCCTTCATCCAGGGGTACTCGGGAACGTTGACGCCCGGGTGTCCCTCGCCCATGGGCGGGTAACCACCCGGCCCGGTTGGCTGCGGGCTGAGCGAGCCGGGGCCCTGCATGTCCATGTGGGGGTGCGGCAAGGCCGTCATGAACTCGGCCATGGACGGCTGGCTGTTGATGAAGCCCGTCTCCGTGTTCATGGGTGCCATTGCGTGCTCCATGGGGTGCTGGCCGTGCGCAGGCCCCAGGGTGGCCGCCGTGACGGCCGCGAGCCAGAATCCCGCCCCGGGTCCGCCTGGGCCGCCCGGCCCGACGGGCCCACCCGGTGGCGGCGCCGCCTGCGACGTCGGCACCGCGGGCCCGCCGTTGTTGACGGCGTCCAGGGCTGGCGAAGCCCCCTTCAGCTCGTCGAAGTCCTCGTCCTCGTCGTCCAGGTCGTCCTCCAGGACGCAGCCCACGTTTCCCGGCCCCAGCGCGGGACCCAGGCCCCCGAGGGGGCCCAGGTGGTGGGGCGCGGGGGCCTCCCGGTCGCGTTTCCCGCGCATGTCCGTCAGCACGCTGGCCGGCATCGTCACCGCACCATTTCACCACTGCACCATATCACTGCACCACACACACACACACACACTGAAGCACTCGCGACGCACACGCACGCACGCACACACGCACGCGCTCGCGCTCGCACGGGCGCAGACGCACGACACAAACACAAGCACCGAGCCCGGAGCGCCGCGCACACCGCGGTGCGCCTGCCGCACACGCCGGGAGGAGGGAGGTCTCAGAGTGCGGCGTGCAGGAGCGGCGGCCGGGGCGGCGCGCCGGCAGTGCCCGGTGGTGGGGGAGCGGGGG
>NW_026267141.1:2954360-2956329 GCF_000697945.3 Frankliniella occidentalis | reverse complement strand
GAAAACATTTCGACAACGACTCACGTTTGCGTTCCCTGAAAAGCACCTCGAAGAAATGTAAATATCATAGAGACAAAAGAGGCACAGAGAAAATCTAACAATATAGAGAAAATACAGAGAAAATCTAACAACATAAGGTGAAGTGAATAGTGATATTCAGATGGGAACTTCTGCTAGTGAACAACTCAACCATGTAACCTGTTGAGGTGGGAGAAACGAATTTGAACAATATAGTGCCCTATTCCCTTCTCTGCAAACAGCCTTGTACACAGAGAGACGGTTAAGAGAAAAGAAAAGAGGAAGAGGAAGAAGCAGCTACGGGATAACAAACTCATTTCATCGCGAGCGTTGCATTGGGAGCAGAGAGCATAGCGCAGAGGTTGGTATTCTTTGTAAACTTTGTATGAGCTCGATGAGTGATCGATCAGGATGGATTGAGTGTCGCTTGACAGCCCTGTTGCAGCAAATCACTCGCACTTTTTCTTCTTTAAATCAGCTCCTGATCGGGCAGCAGTCACACATCATATTTTTTTCCTCACCACTGGCTTTGTACAAAACACATGACCTCGCACACGCAACCCCACAGATTAAAATGCTATAGTCTCATTCCTATCGCTCCGTCTCCCCTAAAACCATACATGCCCATCAGTAAAGTTGGTCGGCGTGCATCGGCGAGCCCAGCAGTCGATCCCCCGCTTCGACGACGTCATAGTGGGGAGGACGACGACGTCGCAGTAAATTCGGGCGCAAAGCTGCATTTGATGAGCGTCGCCCCGGCGCATGCGCCACGCGGCCCGTGCAACATTGTGTAGGTCAGGACCGGCGGGGCGATCAAGACGTCGCCCTCATCACCGTGACCAAAAGGCCCGCCGTCGATCGGGTCGGGAGCGGGCGCTCCATTAGCACCGAATCATTTTGTTGATGTATGGTGAAACGCGGGGGAGGAGAGGCGAAGATCACGTTAAATAGGACAATTGTGTGGTTATAAACACAGCAGGCTTCGTCGACTTGAAAGGTGGACTTATGGTAAAATTTCAACCGTGGCTGCAATTACATTCTGTATTCAAAGCAGGCCAAATAATTGTGGAAATGAGCAAATTTCTAAATTTATTTACAAATCGGCATTTTTTGTGTTATTAAATGCACTTCTTGGGTTAAATGGATGATTTCTGTTTGCGAAATTGATCGTAAATTACCTAAATATTTTTTTCTCCAAACAATGTTTTGGAAAATTATGTATTTAAACGGACTTTTCTTTTGTTGCAATAAATATCCACTCAAAGAAATTCAAAAATATTTAAAAAGAAGGTCTCCTTAAACACAACTTTCTTAAAAATATGTTCGTAGCTCATCTTAAAGTAACTTTTAACCAGCACCTTAATAAACTGCGCAAAAGAAGGCTACAGCATCACACACCACCCGGCCAGGGCTGGTGATAAACCCGTGGGATTTCGGAAAGCCGGTACACGAAGGTGGCTGGGCGGCTGTGGCGCACGCGGGCGTGGTGGGGAGACTCGGGGAGCGGGGAGGCCTCACAAAAGGAAACAAAGGAAGACGTAAAAATCCATTGAAGGGAACCTGCGGCTGCGTGATTCAGCAACACGACGCCATTCACCGCCCTGCGTCTTAAACGCAGCCTAAAGACGATGCTACACGCTGCTGCGGCTGCCATGGGAGAATTTAGGAAAAAGGCGACTTCTTCAAGGCCAACTTTACAGTTAAAAGAACTAAAAAACAAAAAAATAAAAGGGTAGGAACTGGAATATTATCCACACTTAATGCGTCTTTGTTCTCACAAGCTCGCATTTTGTTACAATTTGTTTTCATAAAGTCAGCCCTTGGTCGCCGCGCCACTGTACGGTTTTGTGGCACCCCGAGAGACGCGCCGATATAGTGACCACGCAATGACGGCAGGGGACGTGTCTTTTGTCTCGTCACTCCGCGGTGAGCTCCGGCAAACAGACTGCGC
>NW_026267141.1:2944901-2953700 GCF_000697945.3 Frankliniella occidentalis | reverse complement strand
GCTCACCTGCAGGTGAGCGACATTCACACACTTGCATTTCCAGTGTAAACTCAGAATTTGGTTAGTGCTCCAGGAACGGCACGACTTAGCTCTTTTGTTTTTCTGGTGCATAGTAGCTGTACGTTCAGCTTGTCCGCAGGAGTCAAGCTGCCGTAAGAGTCCCGTAAGACGAGGAAGTTGAGAGTCACATTTCAGTGGACTCTCAGTTGATCTTCCTACCACCGTCTTCACCATGGAATATACGACGATACATATCCCTCTCTTTCCTAAACCGAGAAAAACAGGAGACGCAAGTCAGCAAAGTGGGAGAAAAGAAGGAAAAATGAATGTTAAAATATGCATTTAAGGTGATTGTCACATTCTAGTGGTCACATTCCAGTGGACTAGTCAGTAGATCTTCATGCCACCGTCTTCACTATAGTGATCATGAGGATGCACCCCCTCCTTCACAAAACAAGACAAACAGAAAGACACAAGTCGGCAAAGTAGGGGAAAAGAATAAAAGAATGGAAAGAGAGAGAGGCCGGGGAGGAGGGGGGGGGGCAAAAGTAGACGGAGACGGAACAGGACATGGGCGGTACTGGACAACACCCACACCGCGCCGAGAAGAAAAAGATGAGTAAGAATATGTGTGGAGGAGGCGGCCCCGGCGAGCAGCGGCATAAAATCAGTCTGGCGTGCAGCTATAAATTCATTATTATGCGTTTCTTTCCTGTCGTCTGCACAGCAGCAGCACGGGGGGAGCCTGGGGCGGTGTCACCAGTCAGTCCAAAGCACAGCGTCATCGCACTGAGCGGGGAAGATTGATATTTTATACTGCTGCGCGCTCCCACTGCTGCTACTGGTTCCTTTCCGTTTTGGAACATTTTTCCGACTATTTTTCTTCATTCTTTAGAAAATTGAATGACAACAGGAGGTATTAAGAGCCATAATACTGTCAGCTAAGTGTTGCCAAAAAATATATATTGTGGCAGTTTCTTGTGGTCAAAGGCCGTTTAAATGCGGTTTCAAACTGTGACTCTGCATTTTTGAGGAACAACTCGTATTGAATGACGATAGAGCATCTTTTCGGTTTTTCAGATCAGAACATACCACAAAAGGTCTAGAAAAAAAATCATGCAAGACCTATACATTTCACTAAATCTACTTTAAAAATATGGTGCACTTCTAAATAAACCATTATCTTTCAGAAAAGTGTTTCTGCGAGCTACTCAGCGTAGAACAAACGAGTATGGCAATTTTTGGCATGGCAACAGACAGGACCCGGCCTATCGGACTCACGTGCGCCTTTTGTTTCCCGCCACGCCACGGCCACGGGCCGCCTTGTCGGCGGCGTGTTCACACATTCCCCCACATCCCCCGCCCCTACTCCATCTCTGTCTCCTTCGCTCCTCTCTCTCTCTCTCTCTCTCTCTCTCTCTCTCTCTCTTTCCCTCTCGGCGCCGCGGGGATTGCCATTCTGACGTTTTCCCTTGTTTGATTAATCTAGGCTGATGAGAGGTGATGCTTTGGCTCGACGGCTGCGGGGGCGGAGGACAGAGAGGGGGAGGGGCCAGGCGCCGCCGCCAGGCAAAAAGAGCGCACTTCTCTGCGCCATCAGGTAACTCCACCCGGCCAGCAGCCGGGCTTAAGTCGTCACCGGGACAAAAACTCGAAAAATAATGGAGAGGCCGAATAAGGAACTCTATCGGGATGGTACTGAAAGCCACAAAGTGTTTTCTGAGTCTTTAAAGTTTACAAACCTTAAGATAATACTTTTTCAAATTATACAAACCTGTCACTATGAACAGAAATATCTATATTGCAGTTTGCGCATGTACCTAAGTTGCCAGAGGAGGGATATAGCAACTAAATTCTTAGTAGTGTATATAACAGTATGCATACCAGGTGGCTGATTCACGCCGCGACCGCGCACTTTCGTAGTTGTACTGTACTGAATGCACGGGTGCGGGTGGGCTTGCCTATCAGCGCTGCCCACGGCTCCTTAGGGCCCGTGCGAGTAGGCAACCCGCCTGCACGCCTGCATGCGGTGCGGTATAACTGAAAGTGAGCATCGTGCATTCAGCCACCTGGTACGTAAAGAAATGATTTAAATATTGCAATGTGTTTTGTAAAATGTGTTTAAAGTTGTCCTGGTTTCCTCGCACGTTGCAGAAAAATTAAATAATGAGTGAATGAAGCCTGTATAAGTCTGAATCGCACCGTAGAAGTTGTGAACTGTACTACATACCCCTTTATATCTATTTTTTATGCCATACTAGGACCATTGTTTCCTGACCCCGTAAGGAAAACATTTTCTCTGGCCGCTCGTTCGCGCTCCGCCGCGGCCACTGACACTCCAACGGGGCGACCCGGCCCACGCAGCCGGAGACTGACGTGGCGTGGCGGCCCACGCAGCCGGAGACTGACGTGGCGTGGCGGGGCGTGGCGGGGCGTGGCGGGGCGTAACTGGGTGTAGCGGACCAATCAGAAGGCGAGAGAGTGAGACCAGCGGCAGCCATGCACCTTCATGTACACCGCAATAAAACACGATAGTGATATTATTTCCTGAATGAAACCCCCCGTTTTAGAAAGGAAACTTATTAGTCTTTACACTTCAGGCGCACGACAGAGAATATAATAAGTCATTGCAGCAGTTCTGCTGATTTGATGAAAAGCTCACATAAAATTCTGACGGAAAAACTGTTCTTAATAATCGCAAAAACTTTCAGGCAAATATGACCTCGACATTTCTGTCTTAGAAAATTCCCTCCACGGCTCAAAGCCCTTGAAGATTCAGTGAGATTTTTTGTATATTGGTCGGAGTTTGCCTCACAGGGAGCCAGAGGAGATCCGGGGATGGCAAAGGACCTAATTTGTCCCTTGTCCTCCTTTGTGCAGCCGGACACACCGACAATACTTACGCCTGGCCCACCCGGGCCCACCCCAATGAAACAAATCTTGCTTTCGTTATTACCTTTTTTTTAAAATTATTTTTAGAAGTGTCTCGCATCACTAGCGTTAGTCGTCGAGCGGCGAACAGGGCAAATCACACGGCCAGCTGACCGATCCGGATTTCCTGTCGAACAGATGCATCCTTTTTGTTTTACTCATGCCCCTCCCTTCCCCTTCCCTGTCTCTCCACGTATGTGTGTCTGTGTGTGTGAGAGTGCGCGCGCGCTTGTGAAGGGCTCAAAGGAGGGACCTGGACAAGCAACCGTCTATTAAATAGCACTTTGGTCGGCCAACAGGTGAGGAGGGCCAACTCAGACTATGCCGCGGCACCGCCCGCTGCTGCTGCATTTTCAAAACGATGAACATTTAGAATAGAAAATGAAAACCATTGATTTGTAATATAGCATGTAGCAAAACACGCTCCACATTTAGTTTTCTTAGGTGTGTATTTTTTTTTAGAAAATTCATCTTTCGTTGTTTTTTTCTCGTTTTTTTTTTTGTGCGTTTTTTTGCGTTTTTTTTTTGTCCTGCTTGCGTCCCAAGTGATGTCCAGGGGGTGCCCCGGGGGTAGTCCGGTGGCTGCCGCCCCGCCCCGGCCTTCCCCTCGCGGTGCGGGACACTTTATGGCTTTGTAATGGGCTGATCAGCTTTCATGTTCCCCAGCAGCCCCCTGTTCCTCTATCTACGGGCATCTCTCTCTCTCTCTCTCTCTCTCTCTCCGTCGTTTAGGCTCTTTCAGCGTTTCAAACGACTGGTGGTCAAATAACAATATGCGACCAAAAATTCCCAGAAAAGTCGAATAAACCGAAACTCTCCCGCGCAGCCGTTGCAAAAATATTTTTTTCAGAATTCTCTCAACTAAGCGTAAAATCTAATGAGATAGCAAAAATGAGTGGCATACACCAATCACTAGTAAATAATTGTAGAGATTACAACCTTGTTGCTAAACAAAACTGACGGTAAACACGGTAAGTGGCACAGGGCTGTCTCAGGGCTCCTACGCCCACATTTACAAAGCATACCTCTGGCTGCTTCTTGTTTGCAATTATTCGTTTCCAGGCCCTCACGTGATGAATCACCTGGCCAGCAGTGTTGAGAGACAAAGCACGGGAATTAAAAGCGATTAAAAAGTCGCCTCTCCTTGATGTCGCCAACCCTCGTGCGGTGAAGGCGAGACAGGGCGCGCAAGGGTGGTACGGACCTGGTGGTTTCCGAATACCTTACACGTTGCCATGGAATTTCTAAACAACTATGGGGATACTATGATTCTATAATAAATGCCTAATTTGCTACCCAATTTTCGTCCGTTTAAAACGTAAGAACCACTATTTAGTAGTTACGTTTCTTCTAAGCGATCCAAATTGAGGAGCTTCCCTTTTTCGAGGCAGACATACAATTCTTAAGAATTTAATAATTATTAAATTTTTGCGTGGGGACGTAATGATCACTTATGTACCGGAGGTCTCAACACTGTCACTGCTCACATATGCTCACGGCGGTCACAGGGGCTACGCCTTACGGGATAAAGAATAACAGGCAAACCCGCAACACTGCTCTGTCTACTCTGAAACACCCGATTCATTATCGTTTGTAATGCCTTTGTCACAACCAACCAATCGAAATGTTCACACTATCAGCCCGTTACTGACATCCCATCTTGCAAATAGGCAATTAATTCGTTTGCACAACAGTAAAACTCACAAAATTTGCAAGTAATACTGACTATTTTGTTACTATAACTACTTGAAAACAGCACCCTAGTTTTACACGTTAGTAACGAAATTGTCACAAAATTTGTGAGTAATACTGTATCACTAATAATACGGCTGCATAAACGAGTTCATTGTCTTTTTGCAAAATGTAAGTTACGGGCTGAGAGTGCAGAAATCTCTCATTCCAAGCCCAAGTGATGACGGACGGTAGTCCCACCCGTGTTACAGCCCAACCCCCGTAGATATCTAAGGACAACAAAGTACTACGCAGCCACGTCGTGTTCACATGTGTTTAAGCACGACACAATACCACAGTGTCGTATGCTAATGATGGGAAGAAAGGAAGAGACTTAATATAATATCAAAGGAATCATCATAATATCGCTTCCCACATAAAAAAAGAAGTAGCTGTTGACGTGATAAACGGACGTTGTTAAATGACTTGTGTATCCGTGTTGACACAGTGGTGGACACACAATAAGGAATACGACCGCAAAGAACCAGCCTCTGGTGTACGCGCCAGGAGTACGGCCGTGCAGGGTGGCGAACAGCTCGTTCGTTCCCTCACACTTCTTACCCCTTCATTGCCTCGCTCCCGGTGGCGCACAGCGGTAGGTAGGTAGGTCGGGGGCCAGATTGTGTACGGGGCTTATTGAAATTTCAGAGTCCCTCACACTTCTGCGGCCAGAGCGGGGCTGAGAGGGACCCCCTACCCTAGTCTCCCGAGGGAGCCATCACCTGCGTGTTAGCAATTCCGCTGCTTCCCCTTCGTCTCTCCCCGTCCCCCCCATCTCTCTCTCTCTCTCTCTCAAACACTCACTCTCTGATTTATGGAACAAGCCGCGAGATCTCCTCCTTATACAAATCACAACTCCATCATAAATCTATTTCCAGGAGCATTTTCGCGGTCGTTCAGCCGTCGAGTACACACAGACCTTACATGCGCGCGCGCACGACTGCACCGACTGCACCCCTATTCTAATCGTGTATGGGCATCATAATAGCACCTACAAAGACACGGCGACACCTCGACGGTAAACGCCGCAACGAAACACGAGCAAATTAAATTTAAAGTAAAGAGTTAAACACACGCACCCAAAAAATGGACAATGTGACACCGACAACACCTTATTGGAGTATTTATTTACTGAAAGAACGTAAGTTACGTATCTACAAATCAAGCACATGACCTTCTCCTATATCCCCGCGGGTTTTGCTACTGGAACTTGTATCGCATTTCAGTTATGTCGGACGTGACCCCCGTGTGCCTCCCAACCCGTCCCCCCTACCCTCTCTGCTACACTGCGCCACGCCCTGCTCTGCGATCCTGCATCCGATCCGTCTTTGTGCGCTTGTCGGCGGTTGGCATATGGAGACATGCACTTTGATGGATGGGGGCTTACGCCGGGACACCAACAGCTGACCGCCCTTCTCTCTCCTCTCCCTACATCTGTCTCTCTCTCTCTCTCTCTCTCTCTCTCTCTCTCTCTCTCTCTCTCTCTCTCTCCATCCCTCCAGAGTCCAGCGATACTGATACAGTTTACTGGCGAGCGTTGGTGCCCTTTAGCCTCAGCGAGGAGACACGAGAGACAAAAAGTGTGATCGATGCTTTTATACTACTGAGCAAATGTATTCAAATTAGTGGTGTTAAAAGTACAAAATTTGAAGTAATAATTATCTAAATATGTTAGAAAAACTGTTCAATAAGTTAAAACCAAATATCCTCTACGAGTTCAATTTTTTCTTTTCGATGTCGTTCGTCTTTCACAATAGTGCTGTTAGGTTTTCTCGTGCTTGTCTAGGCCAGGTGATGCTATCGTTCTGCGTTGGTGTTCTAGTCGACCCCTCTCTGAAAACTGAATAGTAAATAGTCTATGCCAAAATATCAGCAATCATTGATGATCACGTTATCAGTGTGTATGGTATTTTGGCATGTTACACTGATTAATCAGTTTTGGCATGTTACACTGATTAATCAGCAATCATCAATGCTCACGTTAAGTTTTTATTCTACTCCTTCCTTATGGACAGGTAACTTGCTCATTAACATAACTTGGTCAACGTTACCGAGATATTCGAAAAGAAAAGAGGTCCATTTTCGGTAGTGGTCAATTAATGTGAACCCTTCAACATAGGGGCTCATTTGAAGGCTCTGTTCACAAGGAAGCTGTAAATGTCAGCCACTTCAAAAGTTATTCGTCTGATAGGAAATAATAGCAAAACACCGTAACGTTAGTTGTTTGCTGATTGATAATCAGTGTACATGCCAGGTACACTCATAGACATCAAAGTGATTGTAGCTATTTTAAAATTCAGTGTACACCGTTCAGTTTTCAGAGGCGATGGCAAACATTGCCGGTGAACGATCGGTCGTCTGCTGGAGGGTAGAATGAAATTAGTTTGGGTTCCATGACACCTTCAATACACAACTTCTTATTAAAAATTCTTTCAGGCAGTCACGCCCCTGGGTGAACAGAGGTCCCTCTCCCTTTTCTCTCCAAATTCCCACCCCCTCCCTCAAACACCCTCTCCTCTTCCTCCTTCTGCTTATAGGAAAAGTGTCACTCAAGAAGTTGCCCAAGTTGTTTCTTGAGGCGCGGAGGCAACAGCAGCAACTTTGCGAGGCAAAGAAGGCGTGTTATTGCATTTGGAATGATCTCCCTCGCGCAGACTTGGCCCAGACGGGACTACACTGCTCAAAAATTTCATTTTCCCACTCAATTTAATTTTAATTCCATTTCAGCACAAAGACCGAGTTATTAGAGGATTCTAGAATATGCTGGATTGTATTACGGTATAGGGCTCTATTGTTTCAAAGGAAAATAATCGAGACGGCGAGATATAAAGAGAGATCGGGCGATGAGCACAAGGCGAGGGACAGAGACAGAGATGGGTCAAAGTGCCGCGACCATCGTGGAACTTGACGTAGACTAATCGGCACGCTCCTCTTTTGCAGCCGATGCCGGGAGGGTGGCGCCGGGGCGGGCGGGCAGCGGCGCCTCTAGCGGCCTGTCACGTGGGAGGCGGCGGGAGGGACCCCGACAGAGTGACGGCCGAGCGGGACTCTGACACGAGAAGGTCACGGACACCTACAGTATCGGACATCGCGCTGTCCCGCGCTTGTCCGGCGGCAGGACACGCGGCATCAACGGACGAAATAATTACTCTTCGCCTAATTCACTCGTATAGTTACTGTAAATAATAAACACGATTTGTTTTGTTCTTTTTAATATATGTTGAGCTCTTTTAATCGAAGCGAATTAATGTCGCCGCTGTGGCTTTCAAGACCTTCCACACACAAACACACACGCAGCAGAAAAGAGCACCGCGGGCGCAATACCCTCCTCTCTCTCTCTCTCTCTCTCTCTGCTCCCTCGCTGACTCCGTCTCTCCCTACCTCTCCCCTGCATCTTATAATGTTGACTAATGGAGGTGAAATGCTTTTGTTGGCCTGGGACACGCAATTTGTATTCAGGCTGACTTGAGGCAGGCAGTGCCTGGCGGCCCCCGGGCAGGGCGGGGCGGGGCAGGGCGGAGGCCGCGCACGTCGGCCTGCTGGCCGCGCTGGCCTGACCCAGCGGCGGGACCCTGCGGCCCTCAAGGCGGCCCCGGCGCCCCGCTCCACAGGGGGAGGGTCCTTCGGGGTCCTCCAGGTCACGCCGGTCTTCCCCAAAGGGGTCCACGTCTACGCGCACCCCAACAAGCACGTCGTGGGGGTGATACAAGTAGATCGAACGTCGCCGTCTCAGACAAGTCTCCCACCAACAGGATTTAGGCCTCGCGTCCCGCGTCTTCAAACTAGTCACACGCGGCACTAACAGCTTGTCACAAACAAGCTAGAATGGTAATTAGACAAGTGCGTACTGACCTTGGCAACAAAGGAAAAACCCACTGTCAAAATTGACCATGTTGTTGGCCGGTGCCGCAAGTTTCCTTTCCTTGTATCCTAAAATGACATGTTTGTTCACGGTTTCCCTTGCCGACCCGCCACCTATCCGGCGCCGCCACCGTCCGCGCGCATTGCCTGAGGAATTCAATTCAAAATGTCAGCGGGCGAGCGCGGCAGGCGCGGCAAGAGGTGGTCGGGAGTGGGGGGATATATGTGAGATTGAGAGCGAATGATTGACACTTGCACGCAGCAGCACCCCCCCCC
>NW_026267141.1:2932947-2943006 GCF_000697945.3 Frankliniella occidentalis | reverse complement strand
TTGTCTGTCCACGCGCCCTCCGTCGACAACCCTACCCTCTTTTTCGCCCTCCTCAGTCCGCGCCCGCCGGCGAGGCGACGCCCACCGCCCTCCCCGAGGCCCTCCCCCTCCCCGCCGCGAACCACTCACCGCCGCGTGCGACGCCTGTCAATCACGCCGAGACAATACGTCTCCCTCCACGCAATCCCCCTCCCCGCTCCTCTCCACCCTGAGATAATCCACTCCTGCCATTCCTATTATCCTTTCCTTCTGGCCAATCCGAGAGAGTGGGGGTTCACGGTGACGGAAGTGTGGAAAACTGTCATATTTTAAGGTAATACGAGCGTGAGCTGAGGGAATTAAATGTGTCTAAGAAGAGAAGCATGAACCCTGGGTAGTTTCAATAATTGAGGTTACAAATTATTTTGGGGTTACCGATAATGAAAGATTTGGTTGAAAGATTGAAATATTACCGATTTTACTAGGGTAAGAAGTGTGCTCTCAAAATGGAAAAGTAGGACTTTCCTACTGGCAACTATCAGCAGCACTGCATAAAAAATTCTGAAAATTCAGTAGATTTTTTCAAAATTGGCACTATCTAAAAATTGTTTTCAGGCCGTTACTCCAAATTTTCATAGTTTATACTGAAAATCCAGACGTTTTTACTCTGAATCAGGTTTTCAGAGCAACTTTTCTGAATTTTTTCAAGTATATTTTCAGACTAAAGAGTTACCGGTATGAATTTTGAGACAATCTGACTGGGCAGTCCAGAGCAGCCGCACGACGCACACGGAAGGAGAACGTAACTAGACTACAAAGGAAAATATATTCATCATTTTAAACAATTATCCTCAAATTTACCCACGAAAATTTTTATTTTATTTTTTCTGGAAAAATAAGTAGATCATCACTCAAAGGATGACTTGATTGTCTTCCCAAGCCAGCAGTCAGCCGCCGGTACAGCGTCGCAGCGTCGCCCACCCACCCTCGTGGCTAAAGTTAGCGGACCTCATGGAAGGCGGCTGAACACACCCCTTTTTCGGGAAACTCGATCTGTAAGAAACGCCCATTGCCTGGTGTGCGACGCAGAAGGACGCATCCGGACCTGGACACACAACACACATATACACACATACACACACACATTCAGGAAGAAGAATATGAGAAATTTCGGGCGCAGCCCGCTGCGCGTTCATTTGGGGAGCGGGCACGTTCTCGGAACAAGACCGCCCCCCACAACCCCCCTATGACGGGGGCCTTCCGACACACACAGCCCCGCCCACAAAATTTCTCATACAACTGCTTTCGCGCGCGCCTCGAGGGTCGGCGGCGAAATCGCAATAATACGTAATATCATAAGAATGATAAGAATACGGCACTCGGAGAAATAGAACCGCCCCAAGGCGATATCGCACAAAAGCATTACATTACAGGCTACTACAGAGCAGCATCCAGAGGAGGCTTCGCGTGAGATCTGTAAGGATCGGGCGAGGGAGAGGAGAGAGAAAAAGAGAGAGAGTGCGGAAGAGGAGGGGAGAGGGGGATCTTTTTGGATTCGCGTTGGAGATGAGTCATTTCTGGAGCGACTTGCAAGGTCATCCTGCTGGGATAACCCAGCCAGCGAGCAGGAAGGGGAGGGTGTGCGCGGATAGAGGGATGTAGACTGGGACGGTGGACTGGGAGGACAGGAAGCTTCACCTCGAAGGCCTCAAAGTTAGCGTGCGTGCATGTGTGTACGAGTGTGTGTGTGTGTGTGTGTGTGTGTGAGCGCGCGCTGTATGTAGCTGCGTGCGTGCGTGTGAGTGTGTGTGTGTGTCGTGCGTGCGTGATCCATCATCACTTCACGTGAAAGCAGCAGCGGACAAAACGGGCGAACGACCGTTGAAATGAGCAAAGACTAGAGGCGGCAAGGTACCCTTTTTTTCGCGCGTGTGTCTGTGTGGTTGTGTGTGTGTGTGTGTGTTCTCTTTCCCTCGCTGAAGCTCTCTTTCTATCTCACTTACATCATTTACATTCTTGGAGGTCGAGTTTGAAGAACACTGATTGTACGGTCACTCCACTATGGGGATTTCTTAAAGCTTCTTAAATCTTAAGTATACCCACTAAACTCCTAGAAAAAATCTCACTTTTAAAACAAAGGTGCAACATTAGGCTATTTAAAATAGTTTTATACCTTTAAAAGGCACACTAAAACAACAAAACAAAAAAACACACACTTTTGTGCTAAGGCCATCTCGGTCATAGACTTTGTTGCTGGTTCAAGAGTATTTTTGTCACCAGCCGCGCGACATTGTCCTTCATGCTACAACGGGAGCTACCAAATGTCGTTCGGGCAAAGATCGTCATTGTTGTACGTCTAGCAACTAACAGATTCACTTGAGGCCGATCCAAAAAGAGCAAATTTCTGTTAAGCTTACACAGAGTAAAAACTCTACACAATGAAGCATAATTTAAAGAATACCAAAGCATTTAAATCGCACATACGGGGAAAATAGCATTAAGTGGAAGTGAAGTTCGCGACCTTTTCAAACAGGAAATATAGATATTTTTCCACGTCCTCCAGACACCTTCCTACCGATGGGTTGGCAGAGTACGGTTGCCAATGCGACCAATGGAGCCAGTGACAGACTGCAGCCCTTCGTGCGAAACCCATTTATCTACATTTAGTGCAACAAGTAGTTGTATCCCACGCAGCGACAGGCTATGGGCCTTCGCGCGCCGGCCTGCATGGTCTCGGTTGCCGCAAGCGCCGCACCGCAGACAACTTGCCCGCTCAAGTTTAAAAGAAGGGAAAACTGAATGGAAAAAAGGATAAATATTTTTAAATGTTCACTTTACGACAAGAAGGAATGGTTGAGACCCCGTCGTGTTGTGACCATCATGACAACGTCACGAGGCGATATCAGCTTGACCCGTCATCTAAACATCGACCTGTCATCCACCCATCGACCGTCGTCACGACACCGCTGGTCTTTACGACCGCCGTCATAAAGGGGCGTGAATTTGTCAGATTTTTCGGGGGCAGCGGGACTGAGAGAGAAGATGATATGTTGCGCCGATAAAAGTTGTCTTCCGAGTGCACCCCCTCCACCAGCTCCCCGTACCGCCGCAGGCCGGAGCAGGGGGAGGATGAGAATGATGGAGAAGGTGGCTTGGAGATCGGCGCCTGTCAACCCCAACACCCCGCCGGAGCATATCACCGTCAATATCTTATCGTAAAGTAGTCGGCGCACCGACAAGACTCGCACAACTCAATAAAAGTTCGATGCTGAAGATGGTGTTCCGTCTCATGTTTCCCTGTTTGCGCGTTTAACTGCCAGACTGAGCAAACAAAACTGAAACTAAACATTCAGTGCATTACTGCATAATGAAGGAATGTACACTGAAGAATCAAAAGTCACACCTGAAGAATCCCGCTGCATCCTTACGAAAATATATGATCGTGAAATTGCTTTCTTCAACCATGAAACAGTCGAAAAGGTGCAAAAACTTAGTGCTTTTGGCAGGATTAGTGCCTTTGTAAGTCACTAAGCCCTCTGCACCATTTGTGCAAGGTACACGACAGACCGGGTAAAAGAAAAAAAATGTGTGTGAAAATTACTTTTGACCAACGCTTCATACGAAATGTTCACTCCCACAATATAAGTGAAGATTAAATGATGTTCGCGCAAAGTGCGAGTGGCTTTACATTAGCTTCTCGCGTGTAGTAACTCCTGTGACGTGTTTTTAGCCCAGCATATATGTAAAGCAAATTTCCATTACGTTACTAGAAAGATCGCTAGACCACGCCGTGGTCATGTCTGCTGGTAAAATTACGGCTTAAAAATTGGCCACGGGATCCACCAGAGGGATCACGAGTCCTGCCCCTGAAAAATATTTCTATCTCGATGTCAAGAGTGATAGGGCCAGAGCTGCGCGGGAGGGGAGGATTCCCCGCCTCCCCCCCCCCCCCCCCCCCCCTCCCCCCCCCCCCCCCCCCCCTTTTCCTCCCACGGGCCGGTGCTCGCCTTCTGATTATTCAGTCTTAAATTACCGGAAACTTTGTTCTGTGTTTTTAATTTCCTTGCTGCTGCAGGAACTTTTTCGGCACACACCACTCCCCCTCTCGGGCGCGGGAGGTGACGCCTGGGGTGGCGGCGGGTAGCGTGGCGCGGTGGCGGCAGTGAGGCAAGGGTTGCGTTGTGGCAGCACAGCTTGCAGCCGGGAGCATCGCCTCGCAGACGCACTGCTTGTCCTCGACGCGCCACTCCGAGACGCGCGTCAGAGACGTCGATCCCCGTGACACCCCAGCAAGACGGAGCGCCCTCCTGGGAGCGCGCACGGGGGCGACGGCCTGGCGGGGCGGTAGGGGGAGGGATGGGGAGAGCAGGGGGAGAGAATTGGGGGAGAGCATTGGGGGAAAAGGAGGGGGGAGAAAGTAAGGTGGGAAGGGTCGGGACAAAACAGCAAGCGTCACGAATTAGAAAATTAGCGGCCGAATCGGTAGAAAATTTTGAAGCACTGTGGCTAAGAGCATCAGAACAGAAGCAAACCGTTTAGTCATCGGCATCGTCTTAAACTTTGCTACTGTATATTTTCAATTTTCCAGGACAGCCACTCACCGTGAACTGTACGATAAAGGGAAAAAGAAAACGGAGGAAAGGTTTACCTTCCCGGCCATCGCCACCACCACAACACACAACCAAGAGCCAGCCGCCTGCCCCACCCCTCCCCTACATTTGCATAGGCAGCCAGGTAATAAAAGAAATGCCCCATTCTCCAAATTGGGCCACCCCCGGCACGTACGCTGTACACGGCGCCATCGCACGCCTCAGGTGCGAGGGGCGTGGCAGCGGGCGCCGCAAGGCCCAGCACCTGCGGCCGACACACGGTCTACCTCAGCCATTAATTTTTTTGTTCCAAATCTGACCGCCCTGAATGGGCACAGGCACTACAACTGAGTAGGTGGGTGAAACAATGGCAGATCCTTACGATACTGAAACACTCACGTCACAACAGCACTGTAAAATTTTACGAAACCGTTGGGTTTTACTGCTACAGATTCGCAAGTCAAATAACGCTGACTCCCTGGCAGCATTCGGATGTGTTGAGGGTTACACTGATAAACTAAGTGTTCAACTGCTCAACACTTGTAAGTGTGCAACTGCAAGTTGAATACTTGCAAGTGTGCAACTCCGTAGTCGTACAATTGCAAGTGTTTAACTCGGTAGGTGTGCAATTGCAAGTGTACAACTTCTCGGTTGAACACTTCCTTAGATGGAACGCTCACTGTGTAGGAAGTGCTCAACCGAGGAGTTGCACACTTGTAAGTGCACGCCTACCGATTTGTACACTTGCAAGTATTCAACTTGCAGTTGCACACTTGCAAGTATTTACCTTGCAGTTCAACACTTACAAGTGTTGAGCAGTTGAACACTTAGTTTATCAGTGTACATAATTTTACACAACAGGGGAAAATCAAAGGCACGACTTAATGTCTTTAAAGGTGTATTAAATTTTAGTGCCTTTGCAAAGGCACGAAAATATCCGCATGCATAAAATTTAACAACTTTCGCGTAGTTTTAATGGCTTTCCAGGTGTGTTAATTCGAAATGCCTTTGGTAGGGAATTAAACCCCATTTCATCCTACTTAGTTGTAGACGACTCCAACATTCAAAATTTTAGACAATTTGTGTTAAGAAGTCACCCATACCCAACAGCCAGCGCCAACCCTGCCCATCCTCTCTGCCCCGACACCCACCGCCCTTCCACAGCACTCAAAGCGGCAGCAGCAAGGGCGAGAAGCAGAGGCCAGGGGGTCGAGAATCGGGGGTGATTTGTGCCCCCGAGCGTCGAATAGGCTGCGGTCAGCAGGGGCGTCCTCCCGGGGCCCTGCCACGCCACGCCACGCCACGCCACGCCACCAGAGGAGAGGGTAGCCCGCCCGGCCACACCGCACTTGGTCAGCCAAAACTTATGTGGTGACCACAGTAAGATGGAGGGGGGTCCCGGCCGGGGGTGAGCGAGATGTTTAACTTTAACAGTCCGGATGATTTAGGATTTAGCTGCGACCACCATTAATGTTCATTTAGCCACACCTTCACACCGTAAATAAATAATAGAAATTACTGCGAAATGTTAAAAACTTTCTAAAACTTACTGTTTTTTCTCGGCCTAAAACACGTAAATAGATAAGCGCCCCCAACAAAGTGAAGTTACGCGATTTCACATTCCTCAACATCTACAATTCCGCAACAGTTGGAAGTCCTCTCTACATGTCAAAGAACATTATTTTAACCTACACCCTGCACCCAATCCTGCAACAAAATTAGAAGAACTAAACGGGTAATGATATCAAATAATGCGATTCGAGCCGAACATCGAAAAGCCTGATTATTACACTCCAGCCGCAGAGCCCGTCAAAGTGTATCCCAGGTGTACCCCAACCAACCTTCACGGCGACCTCCGACCCTAGGGGGCGTACCCGTCCTCTCCCCCCCCCCTTTTCCTCCCACGGGCCGGTGCTCGGGCGGCAGTGACGCCAGAGAGATTTAATTTGAGGAACATAATTAAAGACGTCAACTCGGCTTATCGTAAAATTAATACCAAATCATTTGTCTCTGTACCGGGCGAGAAATGGATAGGCGGGCAGCGACGGTGAAGCGAGATAGGCGGAAAGGAGCGGGCGAGAGAGAGAGAAGGAGAGTGAGAGAGAGAGAGAGAGAGAGAGAGAGAGAGAGAGAGAGAGAGAGAGAGGGAGAGAGAGAGAGAGAGAGAAGGGGCATAGGACAGCTGGGCTGAGATAGGATAGTGTCCTTCGTAACCGTATATAACGCTCGAAACTAAGTAACGCCTTACTAGCAATTTCCTAAGGAACACTTACGAAAGTATTTCGCGAAAATTCCTCGTAAAGAAAGATTTCGTAAAGACACGATTATGATTCGCAAGAATCCAACCAGGAAATTTGAAGGGTAAAGTACGTACTCAGAAGAAGATTACTATTTTTTCAAAATGGTCACGATATCCTGGGCCTTTGAGTTAATATCCAGATGTGCAGGTTTATGATCATAAAGCTGAGGAAATTTTGAACCCCTCTCTCTGGTGGCCTCTCCAGAGCCCATTTCAACGCGTCCTAAAAACAATGGCCTGTCTAGAGACCACTAGAGAGAGGGGTTCCAAATTTCCTCTCTACAAAGCTTTATTCTCACAACACCTATGAAAACGGATCTTTGAAGATAGGTAATTTTGAAAACGACTCATACTCCCTGCATAGGATATTGTTAATTGTTAGGCTCGTCGATATCCTCTTCGCGATCCTCTTATAAAACTCACATCTGGATACCATTTCGAAATTGGGTACTTGATTTACAGAAATTCGGGGTTCATAAAACATTTGACCGTATTGACCGTATTGTTAAAAATGACTGTTTCGAACAGGAAAAATATCCAAGACAATTTTCGTAAAATCAGGACAGTTTGTTTAGCTTACTGAAGCTTTGAACACCTGCTTCACTAGGTATCGGGCTTCGTTTCAAACATTCAAACGGGTGTTTGCCTTGCAACAAATATTCAATGCTAGACTTTTTTGGCCGATGCATAGCATTATTGATCAACATTTTCATGACCTGAGTTTCACTAGGAAAATTCAGGGAAAGTTTCGTATCTTTCACCTCTTTTCCATTTATTTTGACATGTTTGGTCAAATTATCTAATGCAAGATTCTGCTCTCTGTAATCATAATTTTAAATACCTTCACATGTGTTCTTGTTATTCTATATTATTCGTCATACAAATACATAAAGGGCATTGCTCGTTTTAAACTCTGATGTGGCAGATAATAATGTTTCTGCAAATGCCCACCAGTTCTACTTTATAAGCAGAAGGATTCATAATTATACAAAACGGCGTTCGGGCAGAACTAGCCATATTAACATATATGATGATGATGGCAATAATACAATGAGAACAACAAAATTTTGAGGCAAAGAGGTATAGATCAAACTGAACTCGACGCAGCACAACAACCTCAGCAGAAAGAAGGAGTGTTTCTTGCACTCGCCGTTCTGAAACTTTTTTTAAAAACGCAGGAGAATTTTTCTTTTAAATCCTTACCGTACGGTTGGCTCCCTCTGCGCTGGCCCTCTGGCATGGCGCCCGGCGCCCCCTTCCTTCCCCGCGTCTCTCTTACCTCTCGGGCAGGTACAGTGATGATTGGCCCCCATTACAATACGAGTAAACCGTCTCAAATTACACTTGATATACGCCACGCCACCGTCACCGCCATTTCCGACCGTGCTTGGCGTGGCGGTGGCGCGGGAATTTTGATTTAAAAATAATAAGACGGCAAGGGGGAACAGCACAACGCGTTTCCTTGAAATTGTAACACTGCATTGTTGCGTTGTTTTCCAAAGTTACTTTACTGAGAGGAATTTCAACAAAACAAAAACTGGACGGTAAAATACATTATACGACCGAATAATAATGACGACATCCTGCATGAGCGTTATGAGAAAGGGTGAGTGGGTTAGGGCGTATTGCACAAGAAACCATAGCTACCGAACCGTTCTCTGTCGCTCTCACCCTCAGACCAACCCTCAGCTACGCCACTGTGCATGCGGGTCTGCGTGCCCCAGAAAGCTTTGGCGTGCGGTCTAGCGAGGTGAGAGCTATTACACGACCCCCTCATCACAGGCCGTCACAGAGAGGGGGGAGGGGGGAATTATAGGGAGCACTGCAATCATAATAGTAGGGAAGGGGGAGGGGGTTAAAATGGCCCCGTCCATACGCCGGACCGATTATGTGTCCCTTTTTCCCTGAAACACGATTGGCCGGTTGGCCGGCGTCGATTTCGAGAGGGACGGTCGTGTATTGGTGGCGCGAGGGCGATAGCACATGGCGTGGGCGCGGCCACAGACACTGGATAATAAATTTAAAAATAAAACAAGAAAAATAAGGGGTGCGGGGACATCTCCAAAAATCGACATGAGTTTGTTTTCCCTCACGCAATGTAGGGGTCTGATGTAAGAAAGGAACATATTATGACTCAATCAATGAATCCGTGTTTGTTCGTTATCCAACAAAAATTTCAATAGTGAAAAACCGACTTGTAAAAGTTATAGATTTGAAAAATAAATAAAGACATGAGAATAGGAATAGGGAAAAAACAAGTGAGAAACAGTGTTGACTTGACCAGATGATGTGTGCTACACAACGGTAAAGCACATCAAAACACACGAAAGTGCGCATGACAAAGTTTTTACATAAGTGCATGGCAAAGCTGTGTGTCGTTTCTAACTTTTCCTTCGACAGATCTGACGTATCGGTGACTGTCGAATTTATCACTAGAAGCTTTCATATATTTATCGAGAGAACGGGAAAAAAGGCTGCGCGGCGTGGCGCATGCGATGAAAAATGAAAAATGCGACGGGAAAAACGGGCGACGACTCTCGGCAGCGATATTAGTTGGTCGCATCTGATGCTGCTGCCAGGCTGCGGGGGCTTCTGCTACCCCCAGGCTCCCCCACCAACACCCACCCTCTGCAGGCGCAACCCACCGCACCCCCCACTATCAGTACAGAACGTGTAACAAATGATACTTTGCCTTATGAGTGCGGTGATATGTCTGCAGCATCCCCCGGCCCTCGTCGCATAGATTTCTCGCATATATGTGTACCGTATGCATAGTACGTTTCCTTCGTTGAAAAATGTGATTTTTCTAATAACCTCATCAGCTGCAGCTGGACACGTTCGAATAACCTTGCATTTCAAGGGGCTGCGTCCAAAACGAGAGGCGATCGCGGAAGACCGCATAAAACTGTCGGGTACATCAAGCGACATTCGTGGCACGTAACCTTTCACCTCCAAACACGCAAAAGTGATAGTGGAGTCAATTGAGATCAATTCGCCCCCTCTAATTTGACGAGTGGTAAAAGGTTCAAATTTTGTTAAAAAGTCACCTACGGTGAGCCTCATATACAGATACAGTCATGACTGCAAATGACTTCAAATTTACTTTTCCGTGCATGATTAGTTGGGCTCACGCGCCACCAGGTTACGTGAGAGTATTATGTAGTACTATTATCGATTATTATACAAGATACA
>NW_026267141.1:2931732-2932897 GCF_000697945.3 Frankliniella occidentalis | reverse complement strand
CCCCCCCCCACCACCACCATCACAGAAGCGACCTCGCGCCACCCTCTATTCCATGGTCTGCATCTGCATCCCCAGCACCGTGCCGACCACGCCGTCGTCCTCAAAGACGTGGTGCTGGTCGTGCAGGACGAGCGCGATGTTGATGTTCGCGGTCGGCCGGGGGTGAGGACAGGAAGTCCGACCGCACATCGACGTCGTGGCCACCTCAGCCGCGCGCCTTCTCCTCCTTCCGTCGCCACCCTGGTCTGTCACCAGGAGCCACCACAAGGCCGCCGCCAGCCGCCGGCGTCCTGCTCTGCAGACCGCCGCCGCCCCCAACCCGCCCCGTGTCCGGCCTGTGGCCGGCGCTAAATCATGTTGAGGTCCGTGCGGTGCGGGGGGCGCGCTGGCGCTGCGGTCACCGAGGACTCGGCGGGTCCACCCCAAGGGTCCGCCGCTGACCTGCCGTCTCTCTCCCGCGCACGCGGCGCCGCACCCGGGCGGGAGCGAGACATTAAGAAAGAGTTATGGGGCCGCCTGCTGGCCAGGACGCCGACGACGCCGGGTACATTTTGTTACGGACGCCACGGTGGCGTACTCCAGGTCCAGGTCGCCGACGGCGACCGACTCGGACCAACCGCCGCACGGCCCACCTTTTTGCGAAAGTCGAGTCGCGTCTCTCCGATACACAATGCACACACGCTCCTCCTCAATCCTATCTGGTGAAGGGAAAACAAACTAACTTATTACACCGCAAGTTTGGGAAAGTGTCCACCCTTTGCCGCAGGCGGGGCTGCTACTGCTGCGGAGGGGGAGGGGAGGGCGAGACACTTGCTACACAAGAACACCCACACTCTGCGCCGCCGCAGCAGCAGTAGCCGCAGCAGCAGCAGCAGCAGCAGCAGCAGCAGCAGCAGCAGCAGCAGCAGCAGCAGCAGTGGCAGCAGCAGCAGCAGCAGCAGCGGCAGCAGCAGCAGCAGCAGCAGCAGCAGCAGCAGTGGCAGCAGCAGCAGCAGCAGCAGCAGCAGCAGCAGCAGCAGCAGCAGCAGCAGCAGCCCCTTCCCGGCAGGGCTAATTAGACAGTCGCGTCGCCCATCGCTGTGGTTTTCTGGATTCATGCATGATATTAGAACGCCCCCACCCCTTCCTCTCCGCGCTTCCTGCCTTCCCCTTCTCCCTCCCTCCC
>NW_026267141.1:2915047-2929000 GCF_000697945.3 Frankliniella occidentalis | reverse complement strand
CCTCTTCCCCCATTTTACCAGGTGCCCTGCACACAACTCTCGCACATTTCTCGCTTCTCACGCGAGGAGCCTTTGGCGCCCCTTATCTTTCAGCACGCCCAAATGCGCACCCTTTTCCCCTTCCCCGACACACACACACACACACAGACACATCAGGCCTAGCCTCAGACGACGGTGCGCACTGTAGCCACAGCATTCTTCACTTATTTGCAGACAACGTACACTTGTTCGTGGGTCTGTCTCCCTCTACTTTTTTTTTCTCTTTCTGGTTCGTTCGTGTTCCTCTTTTCATACTCTCTTCCCTCGAGCCATTTGCTCTTGGACTGCTAAACAACGACTCTCGACACTGTACACTCTTCACACACCAAAAGTTACCTTACATGACCAGATGCCAGCATGGGGAATGTAAGAAACAATAACATCAATAATTCAAGGAAAATAATTGAACGCAGCTCCATCTGCCTTTAGTCAAGCATTTTCATAAAACGATGTGAATGAAGGGGTAAACTTTAGGAAGGAATAGTTCCAATACTAAATCACAATGTTTTCTTATGTTTATTGTTTTTATTTTTTTATTTTTGTTTTTAAAGAGAAAAGGCACAAAGAAACCTTTAACCCCTACCAGGATCCTGGGAGCAGGCGGACAGAACGTCGACTTTCTGTCCGACATTTTTGATTCCAGTGACCGCGCCGCCACGCCACGCCCGCCCAACCGGACCAGCGACTCCAGCGCCCGCCCCACTCCAGACCTCTCTCTCCCATGAGCCCGGAGCGGCCATGATCAGCCGTGCCTACCAATTAAGCACAATTTATTTAATGTGGGTCCCTGTCTCTGCGGCCTGTCATTAAAGTCCGGCTCGGACCCGGGGCGGCTGCGAGCGCGGTGGCGCAGGACTTGAGTGGGACAAAGCAAAGCGGATCTGAAGAGAGAAAGAGGAAAAGAGAGGTGTATGGGGGGGGGCTGACCATCCCCCGATCTACACGCTACACGCCACTGTCCATAGGGTAGGATCTCCCTCCCTCGGCGCTTGACTTCCCTTGCCTTTCCCAATCCTCCCAAATGAACGTTACCACGCACAACTCCACTCGACTCGAACATTTTACGGTTACATTTCCCGTACCCGTCTCCTCCCAAAACACTTCTGCGTACAGTGGCTAAACAAATAGAGACGAGGGGCTGCTGGAGCCAGGTGCCAGGTGCCAGGTGCCACCATTGACTTGTGAAAACACTGAACGGTACTGGACGACAAGTATGGAACCCCCCTTGCTGTTCTCCATACGTAGCGTTCTCGTGAGTGGCCTTTTCCACACACCGTATTTTCTTTTTCATCCCCCCCCCCCCTCCTTTTCCCATGCCTCTGCTCCACCGTCACAGCCCCAGGCATCAGGCTTGGTGAGAAAAATGATGCGTCAAAATCAAGATTCTCCCCCAGCTCCTTCTTGCTTCCCTCCTCGCGCCGCTTGTCCACTAGCTTTTTACTCCTTTGCGTCCTTTTCCACATTTTATTCGTTTTGAGCTGGAGGAGGAGGAAGGAGGGGTTTTCCGTCTTCCCCGAGGCTAGCAGCAGCTCACAGACAGGCCCCCCGTCTCTCTCTCTCTCTCTCTCTCTCTCTCTCTCTCTCTCTCTCTCTCTCTCTCTCTCTCTCTCTCTCTCTCTCCCGGGCGCCGCGCTGGACAAATGTTTTTTCATATGTCACTACTTTTTACGTCAGCACTGCCGCACTGGCTGACTGGGTAAAAAATCACAGGCTCTCTATGATTGGCAGCCTTGAGCTGTAGGAGCGCGACCTTCACAAGGGGAGAGGAAGGAGGAAGAAGCAGAGGAGGAGGCGAGTAGTGTATGCCCTTCCAAAACGGAGCAAAATTTATCCTCTGCGGTGTGTACAGTACTGACATTATTTTCCCAACCATTATTGTTCCATTTAAGCCTTACTTGGGTTATTTTTTGATTACATTTAAGAAAATAATCGCGATAAAATATCATGTCAGTTTACGTATGTGTCTGTTTTAACACCTTCCACTCACAGCTAGCTGTTTTGTGTGAATTCTATAAGTTCTACACTCATGTGTTCTCAAGTACAATGTAGTAACTAAAAGTGCTCAAGTAAGTGTCGTACTTTGTTTTCCCAGTAGTCCCATGCCTTCCCGGTCATTTTTTAAATGACGCCAATTAGCACGCGGGTTCACGTCCGGCTGGGCCGGCTGGGCCGGCGCCCGCCACACGATAATCTGAGGCGATTCTCGAGCGAGCTGTCAGGTTCCTTTGAGGCGCCGCCGCAACGTTCACCCTCATTGAAGTTGAAGTTGAAGAACGTTCGGCCGCGACGTTCAGCTGCAACGTTCAGCCGCAACGTTTGAAGGCTTTTATACAGCTCATCTAAAGTAAGCTGGCGGCCGGAAAGAGCGTGGGATTAGAATAAGGGTAATTTTATTTGGTGGAGGAGGTGAAATTAGGAATCACAAATTGGTCGAAATAAGGGTTGTTGGGCTTGCTTAGGAGTAAACATCGTGTGTAGGCGGAGGAAAGAGACTGAAGATGGGAAAGGGGGGGGGGAGACAGAGAGAGAGAGAGAGAGAGAGAGGGAGAAACACAGATAGAGTGAGCAAAGGGCAGGGAGGGGTCTAACCGGGTCTAACGGGTTCGGGGAGGGGCACCTAAGCTATTCATTCCAACACCGCGTTGCGTCTCTTATTTTTACGGACGGTTACCGCAAAGCAGAAATTATACAGACTTAAATTTTTGTATTTCCGCCTTTTACTTCTCGTTGCTAGCTTTCGTCACTTGCTGATTACGCAAAAGGAGCACACTGTAAAATGCTTACGAACTAAATGCTTTGCAACGTTTCGAACTATTTTTGTTCTTTGTATTGCAAAGCGATTGATTGAAAGGTTAAGAAGATTTCTTACAAACAATCGGTTTGTATTGCGAGCTGTTTTTTCGTTATCAATTTACAGTACACTTACTAATTTTTGTATTGACTGAGATTTAATTTCGGCTTTCATAGGATCGAGGTTGCTTCTGTGTGCTTCTAAAGCGAAAATTTGTATTCCAAGCACCAAATGCACTGAAACAAAGTTTGAAATGCAAACAAACAGGCATAGTAGCCTTTAAAAAAATTACGGCGTTCCAGGGTGTCTTACTAACACTGTAAAAAATATGTGTCGGAAAAATCCCATAAATGTGTCTGAAGCAAATTACATATACAGTGTGTAGGATTTTCCCTATACGACTGTGTGGGAAAAATCCCATACGCGTGCAGCAGATCTACAAGACAAGTGTAGGATTTTTCCTATACGAGTGTGTGGGAAAAATCCCATACGAGTGCAGCAGATTTCGAATTTTTAAAAGGAAAAATGATATTTTTGGGGCTGTGGACTCGGATCCTACTCTTACTGCACCCTCACTCCTCGTAATTTACATTTAAGTTCACAATTCTATTTACTAAATACTTTACCGGACGCGGAGTTGAACCTCGGACTTCTGGGTTGCGATGCTGCCACGCTGACCACTAGACCACGGGGACTTGTTGGGAGAGAGGCCGTAGCGTCCCCGGGTCATCCCAGAGCCGCGCGACCGGCCCCACCCGGCCATTATTAGAGGCCAGGTGCGGGCGGCGGCCACCTGCCCTTTGCGTAAGGGATTTCTAAATGCATGTTTTGATTTCGGGAATAATATTAAACTCTGTGCCCTAATATTTTGATATATTTCATTTCTCTTGAGAAGCACTCTCGACACAATATGATTCCTTTGAGGGCACAGCAGGACAACGAGACTGCTGAATAATTGTACCCAAGCAGCAGGACTGATGTGTCCAAAAATCATGAACTGTAATTTTACTATTGCGTTGTCGGAAATTTTCAAGATAAAATTAGCAAAATTCCCACACTTGTATGTGAAAAGTTCTTCCTAAACACTCGCAGGCATTTTGCCACGAAAGTGTGGGATTTTTCACATACATATCGGTTTTTCCCTATACAGTATTTCGTATATAGTAAAATTCCTACACATGTGTAGAAAATTTCGCGTCCAACACGCGTATGGGATTTTTCCCAACACTTGTATGGCAAAAATCCGAACATTTTTTACAGTGAACTGCCGCAAATGGCAATTCGCATCCTGTCGCAGTAGTACAGCACGTAAGCCAAAGGTATAAAACAAGAAGCAGGAAACACCCCCCTCTTTCCCCTTCTCTACCTCCAACCACACCCCTTCCTTTTCCCGCACCCCCACATCAGGTACGCCATGTTTCCCATGTTCCTAAAGCCCTTTCCGTGACTTGAAGCATTTATTTGAGTGACCGCCGCGCACTCGGCAGGTTCTCTTTCTCTCTCTCTCTTTCCCCCTCTCTTTGCGTATGCACTGGAAAAACAGAGGTGTCCAGTGCCTCTGCACTGCAGAGGCATTAATTTTTAGCCTTAATTTAAAGACAATAAACTCGAAATTTCTTTAGCAAAACTGGAAACACTAAGAGACAAAGTGTGCAACTGCACTTCTTACGTAATGCGCAACTGCAAATTAAATACTTTCAAGTGTGCAACTCTGTGACTGTACACTTGCAAGTAGTGCGCAATTCCACTGTTGAGCACTTCTTTAAATTGAACGCTGATTTTGTAGGAGGTGCTCAACAGAGGAGTGGAGTGTTACAAGTGCACACCTACCGGGTAGAAACACTCAAGTGTACTCCTGCAGAGTTGAACACTTTTATGCATTCAACTTACTGTTGTACCCGGTTGTACCGCGTGTTGTACACTTACAAGTGTTAAGTAGTACTTTCTTTTGCTCTCCCTCTCCCTCTCTCTCTCTCTCTCTCTCTCTCTCTCTCTCTCTCTCTCTCTCACACACACACACACACACACACACACACACACACATACAAATTTAGCGCGAATTTTCGCAAATTTTCGCGAGTTTGTGCGAGTTCAACGCGAGTTGGGTGCGGGCAAGTGTATGACGAGTTGGCTAGTGGGAGACCCCTCCCTTCAAAGAGCTACAGGAAAGATAAATATCATAGTAACTGCTTTCCGCATTCCGCATGTGTTCTCGTGGGTCACTTCGAGCGAGCAGTTCTGTGTTCCCTTTTGGTCATCCTTGGCACTTTTAACGATTTTTTTTTCGCTCCCCATTCGCCTGCAGGGTCAGACCTAGCCCTCGCCGCGGCCCGCACACGCGCGCGCGCGCGCACGCACACATGTGGTGCGCCTCCCACGCTTGTACTACAAGCAGGCGGTGCACACGCCAACGCGGGGTTAAAATTTGCAAGAGCGCGGACACCGCAGCCCTCCCGCCCCTAAAGATTTATGGGTAAGGGGCGCGCTCGCGTGGAGTGGCTGCACAACGAGTGACCACAAGTGACCGCCGATCGCCGGAAATAATCCAATCAAACTGTTAAAAAGTACGAAAGGCAAAATTGAAAAAAAAAAAAAAATGCCCCCGTTTTCCGCGCGTAATCCATGCTCTCGATTTTATTTGAGGCGCGCAGGCAGCAGGCGCCAGGCTGCTGGGCCGGATCAGAAGGGCAGAGGCCAGGTCACACGTGTCGCCCAGAGTTACCAAAAAGCCGCTCTCTTGTCACTTTCATATCTTTTGCATCCTAGATTCATCCGTGCGACACGTGACCCGCAAGCAGCCGAGAAGGGGGACTTCCCCCCCTCCTTCCCTCTCACACCCACCCTTCCCTCTCCCGAACCGACCCCTTTACGACAACAGATTCAACATTTTTGTGCATGCCTTGGACGTCGGGAGCATTGAGCATCGGCCGGGGCGGGGTGCGGGGTGCGGCGCACGGGACGGGCCGGTGTCCCCTGGCACATGTGTGGTGCGTGCCAGAGGGTTGAAAAGTCCCGCCTTACCTCGGAAAAAAGGGCACGTTGCCTTCTCCTTCTACCCTCATACCCCTACTCTTATACCGTTTCTATCGCATTTTCATTCTAATTAAATAAATGTAACTTCGTCATACATTGGCGGTCAAGCAAAACGATACGACCCCTCGCAAACGTAAACTGTAGGGAAACAAAACTGCATACACATACCTCAACCTGCTGTTGTAGTTCGCACTCTTTGGTTGACTGTCGGCTGTCATCACTTCTCTTATTCGAGCCGTTCGTTCAGACCGACTGCCCCTACCTCAAACTAGCGCCCGCTTTCACCCGAGGGGGCCGCCACTCCTGAAATCATGTGTACGCCCTCCCTGAAATCCTCCCGAAATCATTTGAAATCCACCTGCAATCATAAATTCATGCGTAATCTGCCGGCAAATTTTAGTCTGAAATCCTTAGAAGGTCATGTAAAAATCGCCGGAATCACGTAAAATCCGCCGGAAACTTGTAAAATCCGCCGAAATATGGTAAAATCCGCTGAAATCATCTGTAATCCTTCAACACACTAAATGGCGAGGGACAATTTTTGTACGTAGGCTGGATGTGTCTTTGAGCACATCTAAACCAAATGCAAATTTGCATCCAAGTCACATACAAAATATAGCATTTGTACCTAGCCTAGGTACACTTTGTACCTCTGTACAGACAAATTTGTATCTGATGAAGATGTGCTCAAAGACACATCTAACTAAGGTACAAAAATTGTCCCTCCCCATTTAGAGTGTAATCAGACATAATCTGCCGGCAGGTTTTATCGTGAAAACTTCTAAAATAATATGTGAATTCCGTGAAATCATGTGAAATCACGCAATCTTTGCAATCATGTGTACATCCAAAGAGAGAGTGGTGGCCCCCTCGCTTTCACCGCCCAGCCTCTCACCCCTCCGCACCCTACCCCAGTGGCTGCACCATTAGCTCCCCGATCACGTCTTCACCCACGCCAGAGTCACAGATTAAAGTTGGCACCATCCGATCATTGTTTTCCGCCAAAAGCTCATAAACTCCGCAACGGCCAACTGCCCACGATGAAAACTAAACAGAACTACCAACCTGAGCAACAGTTCCCGTCCCGACAATTTGTCGGTCCCCTCGTCTATGATAGAGAGAGAGCGGGAGGAGGGGGCAGTGCCACCAAACACGAGGGAGAGCGTAAGTGAGCGAAAGAGAGAACCGGTCAATGCTGCCAACACAAAACGATAAGACCCAATAAAACTCAATCTGTCGCACGCCCTTCTGCGCGCGCGCCAGGCCCAGCGTCCAGCAGCCGCACCCCGCGCGCCGGTCATCCATCAAAAAATAAATAAATCGGCCTGGTAATGCATTCGCAATGTGTGTCGGGACGAGGGGCGAGGGCGGGGGAGGCGCGGATTACACACGGAGCCAGTGCGAGTTACATCCCCGGCCACGCACCACGGGCACCTTCAACCTGCAACACACGCAACGCGCTGTCTCTCAAGAAGCAGGGGGGTTTCTTGTTCTTCAGAGAAGTGCACGGAACACAACTAATTGACAGAAAAGAAAATGCGTTGAACGAAGTACAAGTAGTGCTCTCCGACGAATTCAAATCCCAAAGATGAACACCCTTTAGTATTGCAATGGGACAGCAAAGAAAGGGGAAGTGCGGCGCGCCGCCGGACACCCTGGGACGAAGGAGGGCGGCGGTCGGTGGTGGAGGTCGCCGCGCGAGGCCAGAGCGGTGCCGCCGCAGCCGAGCCGCCGGCCCGCGGGTCGAAGGGTGGGCGCCCCTTCGGCGTTTAGCGGCGGGGGAGGGGGAGAGGGAGAGGGGGGCACACCTCGTGATTTATGGTTCGGCCTGTTATGCGTGATGAATTAATTATTCGCGCGTATATTTATTTGCACGTACTTTTCTATCAGTTTCACACACACGCAGGCACACTCTCAGCCTGAGGAGAGAGAAAAGGCGAAAGGTACGCTGAGAGAGAGAGAGAGAGAGAGAGAGAGAGAGAGAGAGAGAGAGAGAGAGTGAGCGAAAGAGATGGGTGTTCTTTTGCCTTTCCCTTTCCCACCCTCGTCCATCTCAGAAGGCTTCTATCCCTCTTTTAGCGGGTGTATAAGCGGATCGCACAGCCTGTTGATTTTGTTTACCTTCGCTGAGCAGTGCAACCCGTCATGCAACACGGGGCGCTGCCAACCTGACAACATAAAACAATGCGACTCCCAAGCTTAGCACTCCTGATACTCCTGTACATCCGGCGCATCCATCCGAGCTGAGGCAGAAAGAAGTGCCACCAGGGTCGTAGCTCAGAATATTACCTCTAATTTTGTTCTTGCGGTCGGTGCAGTGAATTGTTTAGACCGGGATACCAGCACCCCTCAAAAATGTGTTCTTAATTCAAGAACTGTACTTCAAATTTTGAGAACATATTCTTACTATAACTCCCATTTGATCCTTAAGGAATTTGGCTAAGAAATTTAGGTATTTTTGAGAACACACCTTTTGTGAAAGCTAAATGTATACAACCCATCAATGTCAGAAAAGTAAAGTAAATGTACCAGGTGGCTGATTAACCCCGCGCGCTTCTGCAGTTAGACTTTACTGCACGCAGGAGTGTGGGCGGGCTTGTCTATCGCCCCTCCACGGCGCCTTGCGGGCCGGGCGAGTAGGCAACCCGCCCGCAGTCCTGCGTGCGGTACAGTATAACTCCAGAAGTGCGCCAGGTTAATCAGCCACCTGGTACAATAATTTTGTGCAGGAAAGATGATCGTTGAACATTTTCTGTCAGTAAGACTGCAGGTTGACCGCTGCTGTTCTTCGTACCTCAAAAACGTCCTTTTCCACAGTACAGTTTGAGAAAATGAGGACTTGACCGACTTGACCAGTGGGTGTCGTGCTTTTTACTGGCGTGTATAAGTGTGGATGGCCCTGTTACCAACGCTTATCCGTTTAAATGTAAAAACATTAAGCTGCTTGCTTTTCACTAGTCATAGATCCTCTTATTGAACATTATAATTCAAACATGATTATTATCGTGTGACAAGATTTTCATATAGTCAAAAGAAATTCTGTATTTTTTGGTGGGTGAGATGGGAGAGGTGTTGGTGCTAGACCATGGTCTAGACTCACCGCAGAGATGATATGGGAGTAATCCAGCTTTGCCCCACAACAAAACCGTCAACGGAGCTTGGGGGTGGAGTAACAAGCGGAGCGAGCGAGAGAGAGAGAGAGAGAGAGAGAGAGGGGGGGGGGAGAGGGGGAGAGATGGCAGAAGAGGCACTAAGGAGGGTGAAGGGCGGAAGGGGCGGTGGTGAAACTTCACTAGTTTCGACGAGTTGGGGAAGAAACAATAATTGAGGGAAAGTGGAGAGCGAAGAGAGGGGATGGAGGGGTCTGACACAAGGACCAGAGAGGCTTGCAAAGAGTTACTCAACAGAGAGTCAGTTCCAAAATATGAAGAGGCTGGAGGGGAGGCGGGAGGGACGAGTCTCGGGCACTGTCTGAAGGTCGTACTTTTATAATATGATTATCTCTGTACCATCGCCGCCAATTACTAACCACTGGGCCTCGGGCAATGTAGTAGTGGAGCAGGGACACCGAGCGGCTCTACCCAGTAGTAGTGACTCGACTCCTTTTAAATTCAAAACTTCCGTGGGAGTGTGCTGTGTAACGGGAGCAAAGGTTCAAATTAAAATTTATGGATAACAAGGCGTTCTTTAAAAATGTGCCATTAGAGTAGAATTTTCAGATCCCATCGGTCATTCTTTCTAGGGGGAAATAACGCGCACTTCAATGTAAGCAAGATGGGGCTGATATACTACTTCACCCCCCCACCCCGCCCCCCTTTCCACCGAAGACACACCGCCCCCTATTTCCTCGTTATCATGTCTAAACGCTGTGTGCATCTCCATTGAGCCCGGAGTGGAGCGCGCGAGCCACGCAGCCCAGTACGTTACCGAAATTTCCCCATCCCCACCCCCTTTTCATCCTTCCATCCTTTTCAAGGTACAATTTAGTTTCTGCGGAGGAAGAAGAAGAAAAAATATCTATATAGAAAAGAAACATGGAACAGTGCGGTTGAAGCACCACACCATTAATCTTTGGCAAGGGACGTAAAAAGGGCGTAGAGATGTTAGGAGGGGTGAGTCTCTCTCTCTCTCTCCCTCACTCTCTCTACCGTCATCTGGGGCTACTTTGGCCCTGCGGGGTGACATTGCCCAGGGCCTAAAATTGTGTTTAAAATGCTATGACGGTGCTGCAGGGTTCACTATAGCTTGAGGTGAATTTACAGTTAGCTACAGTGAACCCTGCAGCACCGTATCAGTATTTTAAACACAATTTAAGGCCCTGGGCAAAGTCACCCCGCAGGGCCAAAGTAGCCCCAGATGACGGTACTCTCTTTCTCTCACCGAGGGGTGGTCTGGTAATGAGAGCAAGAGAGACAGCAGCGCAAGTTGAACATTTTTGACGCAGCTTCTCCACCCACCGGGTGCCCTGTACCCTGTGTCCAGGCAACTGCAGGGGGAAAATTGGAACGTTTTAGTTAACACTGTTAATGGAAATGTTTTTGTTTTAGAAAATAAAAACGAGTCCGAAAAAGCCTGTTTCACATATAAGCAATGTCACCGGCACCCCGACGTGCCGCCGGGGTCAGAGGACTACAACCAAGGCGCAGAAATGAGCATCTACGCATCTACGCCATCAGAAGCACTATAAAAAAAATATGAAGCAGAATATATTAATACGACAAAAATAAGTCTTATAGGTAACTGGAAACAAAACAGGGTAGTGAAAACAGGAGTGGGCTTGCACGCACAAACATATCTGATCTGTGTACTCGATATAGTGCACTCAAGAAAGAACGTACATACACAGTACATACACACGAAGAGTGTGTGAAACGGTGTGAACACACGCAAAGGAAGAGTTTACTATGGTGAGTACGCACTTGTTTTTGTGTCTGTACTAATGGCAAGCAAACCCATGTGTGTGTGCTTGCAAGTACATTCTTCCCTGTGTGTACGAAGTACACAATTGGGTTTGCTGTGTAAAATTTTCTCCTGAAATTAGCCACGTATATGGGATTAAAGTCACACTTTCAATTCACTTAATTATTTGATTTTGTTTTGTAAGGGGGGTATTAGGGGGCACACATTTTCTAACAGTGCGCGACGGAGGCACACAACCACAGCGGTCGGACGTGCATGGAAATGTCTCCGTTTTTCCGGTCACGTCCGGCCTATATCCGACTACGCCCGGCCCCGCACCCACCCCGCACGCTGCACGCGGCCCTCCTTCCCGGCGGTCCAGAGGCAGCTCTGGCTCTGGTCCTGGTTGCCCCTGCTGCTGCTAACCTCAGCCTCCCACAGGCGACGGAGCAGCACGTCCATCCACCTGGTGACTTGTGTAAGGTTAAAGTCTTTCAAGTTTCGACCACTTTCACATGTAAAACTGGTGTATTTAAATAATAAAGAAATTTCTTTGTTTTGACAACAATTAACTGGATATTATTTCTAACCTTTCTCTAATATTAAGAGAAGAGAATCTCAGCTAAAAACGTTCTTCACATCGTTTACAACGGACGGGTAGTTACACACACTGTGCTTTATTTTTGAAACACCCCAAAAAGTATGTTCTTGATTCAGTTCACTAGCTTGATTCAATGTATTTTCTCCAGATACCAGTCTATAGAAAGGTTGCATCGAATCAACAGAGTAATTATTGATTTGAATCATGAAAGACTTTCCTGGGTGCACGCCCGCCTCCCGCCTCTGCATCATGCACCAAAACCAAAAGCAGCTACGTAAGAGTTATACTCTGTTATGAAGCTGAAGGTAGCTTCACAGCGCCTCGCGCTGCACTTCCAAGCGTCCCGCCGACGCGGGATGGAGAACAAAAAGAAGCCCCGGCGCTGCGCTGCGCCGTTTAGCCCGCGGGGGTGGCCGGCAGGCCGACCCGGGGCAGCAGCAGCGGAGCTGAGCGTGGGGCTGCATCATTTTTCACGTCGGGTTTTATTTGAGCCGTGCCGTGATTCCGTCTCCATCCCCTCTCTCCCCCTCCCCACCCCGGCCCGGCCGGCCTTCCCCTCAGCCTGCCACACTGGCCTGGGCCGGCCCGCACGGCGCCCGCGTCGAATGGGTTGCCTACCGGGACGGCGGCGGTGAGCCACCTGCTGCAGCTGCTTATTGCGGCTGGTAGCGCTGCAGCTGGTGAGCCGCTCATCTGGCAGATGCTTACTGCAGCTGTTAGCTGCCGTTGCAGCTGCTGCCAGCCCCGGCCAGCCCTTCCCCATCGTGGCGGCACAGAGAAGAGAACCACGTTCGCAACGCCACGCGTAGGGCGGGAAGGCCTCCGATTAGGATTGGGATTCAGATCAGGCAGTCGAGTGAGAGCGGTTGTTGGGGAAAAAGTGCGTGCCAGCTGCGTGCCGGCCGATGGCGTGGCGCCGCGCCACGTGCAGTCTTCAAGTGCGCGTTCATAAACTGTTTATTCAAATGAAGCACTTTGTCATTATCCCCCCATAGCGGTTCACCACAACAACTGCCGTGCTGCGCCAACCCCCGCAGAGAGAGAGAGAGGGAGAGAGAGAGAGGGGGGGGGAGAGAGAGAGAGAGAGAGAGAGAGAGCAGCGCACAATCCGACAAATCTTTCTGCAACGCCTGTGAGACCTTTTCTTTTTCTTTAAAATAATCTTTCTGCTTGTTTTATTTTTTTTTTGTTCCGAGCAGACGAGTCGCCCGCCGCACTGCCGCAGCGTATACGTTCTGCGGGTTGCCTTCCCGCGGCTGGCGCGAAGAGAAATAATAAGTCTTGCTAAAATATGCGAAGAGAAGGAGGAGGTAGGAAGTCTTTGCGATCTCTTTCGCTCTTTACTCTCTGGCCACATCTCTCTCGCACTCTCGCTCCCTTCCCCCGCACACATACACACCAAGGAGGACATAAACATAAAAAAGTACAGGGAGCGATGAGAGAGAAGAATTAAAGAACTCTCGGAATGGAAAAATATCGTAATGAAGCGGTCGGTAGCTTTTTGTTTTATGACTGGTTGATGCCAAATGGGGGAGAAAGGAGGGAGGGCCGAGTAGGGGAAGTTGTCGACGCGGAGAAGGGGGAAGGGGGATCTAGTTTGCATGCTTATATAGTGACGACTGGTGCGTTCCCAATTACGACGGCCAGCTACGGACTGTATGACGAATATCATGTGAGACATTCTTAACTTCCAGGGGTATTGTTGCGAGGAACAGAAAGACCCGATCACATATATGTCCGGACGTATACAGGCATTGAAACGCAATAACAGGGAGTAAAATTTAAATGATTTTGAAACTTTGAACGCTCTTCTATAAGCCGAGATCCAGCGCTTTGAAGCCTACAGAAAACAACTGTATCCGAGCAGGGCCGAGTGAGAGGAGAGGGTGCAGCATGGTGAAGTCAAATCCCAGTCCTGTTGGTGTCAGTTCTCTCTCTCGCACTCGCTGCCTCTGCCGTGGGGGGCGTGGCCCGCACAAGAGGCTCGCCGAGGCGCTTTAAAACAACAAGACAGAGAGTAACAATAACACACAAATAAGCGAGTCCATCTCGGCGCGGCTCCGCCCCTCGCGCTCCCCCTCCCCGCGCTCTCGAATATAAACATGAAAGCAGCGAAGGTTAAATGGCGGTGAATGTGAGAATGAGCCGCGCGGGAGGGGGTGGGTGGCGAGAGAGAGAGAGAGAGAGAGAGAGAGAGAGAGAGAGAGAGAGAGAGAGAGAGAGAAGGGTAGGGCGTAAAGCGATTGTGGTGTACCGCGGCGACTTCAGTCGTGCGTATACGCGAGCGAAAAAAAAGTGTCGTCTTGTTTTTATCTCGGCGATGCTCTGCTTTCCCTGCGACGGGGCGGCGGCGCAGGGAGGGGTGGGGGTGCGGGTGTGGCGGTGGGTGGCGGCTACAGAAGCTATAGCGACTCTCGGTCTCGGTGGTGGTGCTTTTTTTTCTTTTTTTCTAATTCCATGGAAACTTAAAAAAGTTAAGCCCCCGACAGCAGCAGCAGCCGATTGCAGGAGGGGTGGGGAGGTTGAGAGGGAGGGGGGGACGGAGAGAGGTGTGTGATAAGAGTACAGCAGCTACCGCGGGCGGGAGGGA
>NW_026267141.1:2907384-2914867 GCF_000697945.3 Frankliniella occidentalis | reverse complement strand
CTGCGAAGTATTTTGCTCCTTTGTAACTACGAAGCATTAACTTCGCAATTACAAAGAGATGCTTTGCAATTACGAAGTGACACTTTGCAATTGCAAAGCGATGCTTTGCAGCGTTTTCATTGCTTCGCAATTGCAAAGTATCACTTTGTAATTGCAAAGTAAATGTTTCGTAGTTACAAAGGAGTAAAATACTTCGCAGCTCTGCAAAGCGAATGCTTTGTAGGAATTTAACAGTGCTGTTTCGAACTAATTTAAGCCCTTCCCGAAAGCACCCTGTGTGGGAAGTGTTCAAAAAAGGAACAGTTGCACTGTAAAAACAAAGGTAGGCCTCGAAGGTCTTTAATGCCTTTACAAAGCACCCCTGCCAGTTCATTTAAACTGCCCAAAAGTGTTACAATTATGCCTTTGGACACTTTTGTGCCTTTGGAAAGGCAATTAAATTAAACACCCTTAGAAATGCATTAGGTCCTACCTTTGGGGTGGCTACTTACAAGCATAAAACTGTATTCAGTTTAATATGTAAATTTACTTGTGCTAAAAATTGGGCGGGTGTCATATTTCTGTTATTATTCGTTTGGCATGAGACGCTCTCTATTTATCCCGTCTCGGACAAATAGTAGCCGCGCGGAGAGCGTCGAGACGCGGCCGACGCCCGCGCAGGGATGAAATATGTGGCGGCATTTCCTTATGAAGAGCTTACAAGTCGGTTAGCCGAGCAGCAAGCCCGGCCGAGCTCGGCATGGCGGGGTGGCGATACAACAGCGATGCCTCATGATACAGGCGCCAGCGAGCGCCACCCTCCAGCGAGGCGCCTACGGGGGGAGGGGGAGGAGGATTGTTGAGGGAAAGCGGATGCGGACAGATGCTCAGATCCGCCTAGTGCGGGGCAGAGGGCCCGAGGGGAGCTGTGGATGCCGGAAAGGACCAGCCTGTATCGCGCAGCGGTGGTGGTGGTTGGTGGTGGTTGTTGTTGGTGGTGGTGGTGGTGGTGGTGGTGGTAGTTGGTGGTGGTTGGTGGTGGTTGTGGTGGTGGTTGTGGTGGTGTATGGTAACCGTTTCTGGAACGGACCCTCCGCAACGACAACCCATCAAATCGACACTTTTCCTGATGTGGAATTCAAAAAATAATAGGTGAAAGTTGGTACACTGGGGTAACTCAAGTGTGATACTGTAACAGTTATAATTGCAATAGTATCACGAGTATCACATTTTTTAAAGTGTATTAGAACACATGTATCACACATACAAGGGTGAAACCACGCGTGTATCACACCAACATTTGCTCTGGAGGCCCTGTGTTTGTGTGATGCATATAACTCATTTATCCGAGGAGGGGGCCCTCACTTCCAAAAAGAGAGAGAAAAACAAATTGGTGTGTTGACGAGCTGGCGCGAGTTAGGCGCGACGGCGCGACTAGGGATCAGGCTTTTGAGAGTTATGCGCAATTTTCCACAAATTCAGTGCGATTTTTTGAAAATAAAAAAAAACTTTTGCGAGTTTTTGCGAGTTTTTACGTGTTTGACGTTGGGCCCGGGCAAGTGTACAACGAGTTGGCGAGTAGGGCCCCTTGCATTTATCTACTCATCTCTTTATGCGTCCAGCGCGGAATGAACATATTTTACTAAAAGGAGCTCCGCTTTTCATTCAGAATCTTCACCGCCTCCACTGCTGCTGTGAAGTGCGCCGCCGAGCGTGCGCGTACTCACACACACATACACACACACAGGCGCGCGCACGCATCCTATATATGCACGGTCACGACTGTCAGGCGAGTGAAGAAGCAATGATTGATGACACATACGTCGCACCCGCCGCGCACCCCTTCTCTGTGCCCCTTCCTCCCCTCCCCTCTCGCCCCTCCCCGTCACACGATCCTACCCCTAGCCCCCCGCAGCGTGGTCCTGCCAGCCGGGTCCTGTGCCGCCCAGGACGAAGGTTTATTATAAATGCTTCGTCTGGTCACCTCCACTGCCCCCGCCCCCTCCTGCCCCGGCGCACGCGAAGTGCAGCGCGGCTTCAACCCCTTGCGCCCTGCTAGTGGCGCCGCGCCCCGCCTCGCCTCGCCGCATCAAGTGCCCCGCTGACTGACCATATAACCCAACCCCACTTGACTTGAGGGGGCGAAACTATAATGAATTATGAGGCGGAGGCAGGCCGCCCTAATGTGTGGCCGTGCGGTCTGCTCAGTATGCGGTGACCTTACGTACTTCAAAGAGTCAGTTGCTGCCCAGCGAAGTACATTTCGCACCGTAATTGTGGTCTTCCTTATTGCAGTAATATTCACTCTTCAAACCATACTTACAAAGATGTTCCATATTAGGAACCGACTACCTTCTTTTCAAATTATAAAGTCATGTTCATAATATGAAGCATTTCTCTTTGCTGTCCTACAGTGCAAAACTGGCCGTTACCGTTGCGCGTCCCGCGTCCTCTCGTTTGTCAAGAAAAGGGGTTTTCGTCTTTATTTTAAACGATGTTTGAATCACAATCTTCAAGTAGCGAACCGTCGTTTTAAATAGCACTAATCCCCAAATCGTTCATAATATGAACGAGAATTGTGATCATTATGGTATCAGCTTTAGCAGTGCTTACGTTCTTCATCCAAATCACCAAAACACTGCACAGGTGGAGACCGGAACCTGGAGAAATAAGACATATCTCAATTAGTAATAATCAACATCACTCCTAGAGCTTGGAGTACTTAGTACAAACTAACCGAAGCCAGTTTAAGTAAAACAAGATTGGAAGGATTTGTAAAATTTTATGTTACCGTTGGAATGAATTTATACTATGAATAAATTGATGATTTATCATTTCGAATTTGTGTTTAAAGTTTAAATGTCAAAGTAGTTGTTGCGACCAAATTCGTAAAACTAAATCGGTTCCCAACTCTTTGGACGCGGCCCGGCGCCTCCAAGCAGCGCGCTCTATTAAGGTCGGTGCAGGTGTGCCAACCTCGCCCCGTATCAGCGTGCCGATAAGTGAGGAGCTTGTTCCGCTACATGAGACCTCCTCCTCCTCCCCCGCCCCCTCGGAGCCATTCCTCTCTTTCTCATACACTCCTCCCCCATACGTCCTCCACGTGCCATCACCTCACCCTTTGCCCTCCTGTCCTTACTTTCAGACCGCGCTCCGCTCCGCTCGCTTCCTTCGGCGTCCCCCGCTTGGCCCCCGCGTGGCAAATCTCTGCACCCTCTTCCTCTGGGCACGCCCCTGAGAAAGAGCGGGAAAAAGAGAGAGTCACATATAGCGGCGACACAGGCGCACGGTCGCGCAAGCTTGCGCTGCCGCCTTCTCTCGAATGCTTCCTCCATTTATTCAACCGTATTTCCCGGAGCAAAGCACTGCTTTTCTCCGTCTTTTTACTTTTTGCGTGTTCTTTTTTTATTCCATTCTTCTGCTTTCTCCTCCCCCTTAGCGGCGTACTTACAAATATGCTAATTGCCCTGTGTGTAGATCCTCTCCTCCTCCAGCCTCCTCTACATTTCCTTTCCCATTTTGCCCCCTCCGTCTGTTTTTGAACCACCGCTATCCTGCCTTATCCACTCCCGTTTTAGGTCACTGTATAGCTCATTTGGTCTTAGACGCTCCTCTGCACTGAAAAATTTACATCGTGCAATGACGACAACAAAAAATATTTTTGCCTTCCTTTTCCCGTCGAGAACTCCAGTAAACCACGTTTTTAATTTTGCACATCAGTTGAAGTGTATAAGTTTAAGTGTCAAATTTAGACACATTGAAGTGTGGTATTATACTTCAATTGGTGTGCAAACCTTCTACATTTTCGAGAAGTAAAGCAGCTGCACACTACATGGTTCTCACTTAAAACACAGAACTGTGTGTGTGTGTGTCTCAATAAGTGTGAAAATTTAGACGTTTACAAAACATCTAAAATTTATCACGGAAGTGCAACTTAGACACCATGTATAATGTTCAAAATCATAACCAGCTCACAATGGCGTGCAAATTTTGCATACTTGTTTTACCAGTGTCATATTTATTCCAGATATTTTTTTTTGCACTGGGCGAGCCTCCAAAGGTCATCCGTTATGAACGCACGAGAGGAGAGACAAAAACATATTAATACTGTAAGAATAATAAATAATGTTTGAACACTACACACTCTGGAAACACATAGGGCTCACAATTCCTCGTCCCTTTTCCTTTTTCAAAAACAAAAACGTAACTGACTTTTTTCTTCATATGCAAGCACGAGAAAAGGGCACCGCGCGAAAGACTGAAATATTGGAAAAGAAAAATCGACAAGAAAACAAATATATTTCACTCGCGTAGGAATCTGAGAGCTAAGTTTTCCCAACCGGAGGAGAGAAAGAGAGAGAGAGAGACCACGACTGCCGTCAGCTGGCGGGTCCCCGCCGGTCCCCGCCCCTGCTGCGGCACGGAGCCACCTCGGCACGCCACGCCGCGCGAGGGCCCCTTACATATGAATACGATTCTAAATTTGAGATCGGCACCGTATGAACGGGACCAGCGCTGTGAAAAATGAGAAAAATTTTAATAAAAGATGCAGTGCGGCGGAGGAGGATGTGGAGGCAGCGGTAGCGGCAGCGGTGGAGGTGGTGTGACTGCCGAGGTGACTGCAGCCGGCACACGGCACACGCGCCAGCCCCACGGCGGGGCATCAGCCGGCGCCGCTGCGGCTTGCGACCCGCTGGCCGCTATGTATGATGGGTGGCCTACCGAGAAGGCGACGGCAGACAGCAAGACGTGGTTCTTCGCCTCGTTCTTCACGGTCTCTAACATCGGATTCGGATGCGAGCAGGTTCCCCGAGCTGTTGCACACGTAGCACAGTAGTCTGTCTCAGTACATAGTACTTATGTACTTTGTGGTCGATGGCGCGGCCACCCCCACAAGGGGGCTCTTCGGCTTCTCGTGATTTCTCATCGCACCTGCCGGGTGAAGCCTGTTGTCATCCTCACCCTGCTCCGGCACGCTCCCCCTCACCCCTTCACCCTTGGCGTCCCCCTTCCCGGTCGGTTGCGTCAAGTTTTCTGCACCTCCCGGTCGTTTGTAAACACTCCAACTTTGGGTGGAATCTCACAGGTCACGTTTTTAGTTCAAGGTACTTCCCGCAAGATGACGCGCCTCCGTGTGGAAGAGGGGAGGTTAGGGAGAGAGAAGAGAGGGTAGGAAAGAGAGAGAGGGTTGGAGAGAGAGAGAGAGAGAGAGAGAGAGAGAGAGAGAGAGAGAGAGAGAGAGAGAAATGAGGAAAGGCGAGAGAGGAGGTTGAAGCAGGAAGCGTTGAGAGAAGCCTACTGCGGAAGAGAGAGACTTTGCTCTACGCGTAATCGCAGCCGTCGTCGTGGATTCTTAGATTCGCATCTCCGGGTGCTAAAATGATGCCCGCCTAGGTACTGTACCCGGGGGCCCGGAGCGGGGTCCCCGCGCAGAAGCCCCGGCCCACCCCGGCCCCGAGCGCCAGCGGCACGTCACGGGCCGTGCGGGGCGGCCAGCCGCCCGTCTCGGCGTCAAATTCCAGTCATACCCGACTGACCGGCGCAGACTGGCCGAGCCCGGCCCTGCACACCCCGCCGTCCCAGCCCCCGCCGGCTGCGGCCCCAAAACAGAACCGAACACGTTCCAGCCGTGGTTATCGAACCCGCACGCTGCGGATACTGAGATTCTGTACTCTACAAATAATAGGTGGGGCCCGAACCCTCTGCCCCCACTGTTAACGCCGTGATCGCCAAAATGTTGGCAGGCCTTTTTGATTGCCAAATTTTGGTCGTCTTTTGGAGGCTGCTAATTTTTGGCCTTTTTGCTTGCCAATGTTTGGTCGTCTTTTTGGGCTGCCAATTTCAGGCCTAATTGCTTGCCAAAAGTTGGCCTTCTTTCAAAAAGAAGCCAAAATTGGCAATCAAAAGGGACTGCCAACATTTTGGCAAGCTAGGCGACCACGGCGTTAACAGTGCCCTAGTGCCGTTCTAAAACATAGCGTTAGTTGCAAGGGGTTATTCAATAAACTATCGACAATACAAAGACCATGGTCATGGTTACTGCAGTAACATTCGAAGGAAAAAAACACATGTCGATTCAAAGGTCAAACCGTCTCGCAAATAGTATGAATCCTCCCTTTACAACCAGTATACATAGTGGTAATAGTGTTGAACTTAAAAATTTCTCCACAGTTTTAAGAGCTCATGGCTTGACTGGAACCGTCAAAACATTCACAGAAAGATTTAAAAAAATTGTACTACATGTCTTCAAAATACTAGTGTCTGTATTAAATTTTCGTTAGGAAATCGCGTTAATGATATAGTTTTGTTATTCAAGTTTGCAAGGAGACGTCTCACCAACATCTATTCGATTTTGTGTTTTTGTATTTTTCACAATCACACACCGGTCGCTGCTTATCATAACCCAGACTTTTATTTCTGTTCGAAAACCTTCCAGAGTTTCGAGGCTGCAGCCGTCTGGCTCGCTCGCCACACGCGAGTAGACTATTTCTAGGGAAGGACTAAAGGTGTGTGGGATGATCTGAGATGTGGTCGAATTAGGTCTAGAGTGAGGGGCGGTGCGAGATTGGGGTGCGAACGGGACGGACAACGCCTACCACAGCGCCGCCTCCCGCTGCCAGATAGCATCGGGGAAGGCCACAGCGGGGGACCGTGCCACACACGCGAACGCATACGAGAGAGAGAGAGAGAGAGAGAGAGAGAGAGAGAGAGAGAGAGAGAGAGAGAGAGAGGAACCAACGCAGACAAAGGGGCGTCCCGAGCGTCAGCAGAGCATCGCTGTGGTCATGCTCCTGGTCCGGCGTGGCATGGTACTTCCCTTCCCTGCCTTCCCCTTCGCCTATTCCTGCAATCTTTTCCTGCGCCCGCTACTGCTTTCGGACAAAAAAAAAAAATATCAGCGCCTCCCTTCGCTTTTCCTTGGCCATTGTCATGTAAGGCACCCGCCTACAATATCCTCAAGAAGTGCCGACTCATTCGGATCTTACCGCTCGCGCTCGCTGTCTCCCTCTCTCTTGCAGCCCTCCTGCACCGTCTTACCATCTCTCGCCTTCGTTCTCTCGTTTGCCCCTTCCCCCCTTTCTCTCTCTCTCTCGGCTGACCGGGCCAGCTGAATCCTTTTCCCTTTATTCCATTTGATAAGAGATCCCGCGCTAGCTTGTGCGTGGCCTGCTGGCCTTCTTGAGCTCCTTCATTTCCAATCGAAATTTCTATCCCAGGGTTATTTCAGCTACAACTGCAGAGGAAATGTGGAAACCGACGGAAAAAAATAAATAAAATGAGAGCTCTGAGATGAAGAAAAATAATACACGCAAAGAAAGAAGGTTCTTGAAATTTAGTGCATTTTCTTGAAACAATGATATGTACTGAAATAATCAGAGGGTTGGCACTAAAGTTTTAGGGAGTAAATGCACTTTCAAGTACCTGCTTTGTTGGTCAAATGCTAAGAAGAAGAAGAAGAAGAAGAAGAAGAAGAAGAAGAAGAAGAAGAAGAAGAAGAAGAAGA
>NW_026267141.1:2900009-2907334 GCF_000697945.3 Frankliniella occidentalis | reverse complement strand
AAGAAGAAGAAGAAGAAGAAGAAGAAGAAGAAGAAGAAGAAGAAGAAGAAGAAGAAGAAGAAGAAGAAGAGCCATTCAATAAAACAGCCTTGACATGGGGGAGGTGGCGTAGCGTAGATGCATGAGGATTCGCGACAGAAGTTTGACTCGAGGAGTCACAGCGGGACAGGAGCGAAAAGGATTGAAGGGTGTAGGAGGGAGGAGAGGAGGGGGGGAAAAGGAGGGGGCTCACATCGAGAGAGGGGCGACCTGGTGCAGGGCTCCTTCGCACACGACTCCTCCAAGCGCCTCAATTTTATCCCGGAATATTGAATATTTCTGCAGCAAAGCCTGATCCCTCCTCTTTGGCGCGGAGGACGGAGAAACTTCTCCAGCGTGGCCAAAAGGCTCAACATGTTTTTGACGCTTTAAATAAAGTACATAACACCTCAGCTGGGAACCGGTATAGAGAAGGTACTATGTATGAGTGAAGAACGACTCACTGAGTTTTAAAATAAACGACACAGGAATCTTGCGGAATCGTGGGTAATTCATGTTGCGCATTTAGAGGGGTTAAATTCATTTCATAAGCCATATACGGAACAGGTCCTTGTACGTACCAGTGGGTGCTGCAGTTAGGGAGTTTTCAAAACCGTCGAAGGTGATGTGGGGGAGGGGGGTGGGTGACCGGCCGACTCGCGGATAAAAGGGTTGGGTAAAGGGTGTGTGTTGGGAGGGAAAGGGGGGATGGGGGCCCTGGGAGTGACATCCGGGATCCATGCGGTATGCGCGGGGAAGCCCCACAGCCCCTCGCCCCACCTCCGCCCCCTCTCCGCGTTTCCCCCCGGCCGTTCCGAGACCTTATTGGCAAAGTTTGCGCTGTGATCTGCATGGGATCCCATGGGGCGCGGTGGGACGTAGCGGGGCGGGGCGGGGTGGAGCAGGCGTGGCGGGGCATGGTGGGGGCGTGGCCCATGGCTGGCGCTCCTGTCTGTCAACTTCTGTCATGGAGCCAAGTTGATGCCGAGATCAACACTGCTGCCGCCGCCGGCGTCCAAAAAAAAAAAAAGAAGAAACAAACTTGATTGTCGTCAAGCTCGCAGGCCCCAAACTTTGAGGTTCGTCGCGCCTTTTATGGTGTCCGGGAGGACGGGGCGCCGACCGGACCTCCGAGCTGATCTGCACTGGTCACGAGAAACGACGCAAGTCGTAACGCCGTCAACAACAAAAGGACGTAAGTCATTGGATGGACCAATGCCTGTCATGTGCTCTACAAACATAACGGTTTGCGAGAAACGAAAACATACAAAAGCACGCCAAGTTCATTTAATTTTATTCTTACCAAGCTCTGCTATCGTACAATAAAAACGATTCTATTAAAATAAAATTTTATCACATCACTACACTTAACTCAGAAAAATATAATAACCTAAGATACGCCCGAAGCGCGTATCACCAACACAACAAGGAGTCCGACACAAAAAGCAACCTTACATGAGAGACTTGTCAGATGTCTCGACGAGGGTGGAGCAGGGGTTGATGGGTGAAGGTGGAAGAGGGAGTTGGGTTGGGAAGGAGGGGGGGGGGCTCAGATAGGGGCACAGAGGTAGACGATTCGTCCTCTCTCCTGCCGTCCATACGCATCGAAAGGCGGCGATGAGGGGGTGAAGGGTGGATAGCAGACAGCGAGGGCTGAAGATGTTCCCGGAAGGCGTGGCATGACGTGGTGTGGCGGGGCGGGGTGTGGCGGGGTGTGGCGTGGCGGGGCGGGGCGGTGTCTGGAGGCAGGCTGTTTCCATGGTGGCCAACGCCGCCAGCTCCGGGCCGCCGCGCCTCGATGATAAGATAACAGCCCCGGCAGCGGCGGTGCGGCCCGACAGGTCTTTCACCCGGCAGAGCGGAGCGGGGTGGGGCGGGGCGGGCGGCGGAGGCCGCGTACAAAAAACTATGCGGATCTTAAGTCCAGCGAGGTTTTCCCTTTGAGCCGAGGACAAGAGATGCAGCTCGAGTTTCCGACATTTTGTGGAATGGAGGCCAAGGGAGGGCCGCGACGAGGACTCGGAGGTGTGTTAGTGAGTTCGGTACCCGGGCGGCGGTATTCAGCAGTCCTCGGCGACGCCAGCGCTGTAGGCCGGCGAGGACGCCCACGCCACCTGCTGCAGCGCGGCGCTCGAGTCCGCCTCCCAGTCGCTGCTCGAGTCCCGGCGCTCCTGGAGGCCGACGGCGTCCAGGTAGGACGAGTCCGCCGCCGACACGCTCCGGTACACGTCCGGAAAGCGGCCGCAGCCGTCGTCGGCCTCGTAGATGGGGTAGGCGTCCGCGAGGTGGTGGTGCCGGTAGGGCGGCTGCGGCTGTGCCGGCTGCGGCTCCGTCGCGAAGTACTGCAGCGTGCTGCCTACGTGCGCGCTGCTGTGGCGGCGCAGCGGCGGCGGCTGCAGCGGGGACCCCGGTGACGCGCTCCGGGCCGACACGACCGAGGCCGCGGGGCTGGCGGGCTTGCCGGGCGCCGTCTTGGTCGACTCGTCGCCAGGGCCGCGGCCACGCTGCTCCTTCTTGTACTTCATGCGCCGGTTCTGGAACCAGATCTTGATCTGGCGCTCGGTGAGGCTGAGCAGCGCGGCCATCTCGATGCGACGGGGCCGGCACAGGTAGCGGTTGAAGTGGAACTCCTTCTCCAGCTCAACGAGCTGCGCCGACGTGTAGGCCGTCCGGGCGCGCTTGCTCGTGGACGACGAGGACGACGATGAAGAGGAGGACGTCGTCGACGACGAGGCCACCGACGTGGAGGCGGCGGCCGGGTCCGAGTCGGCGCAGGTGGAGGCGGAGCCCACGCAGTGGTCTGAAGAAGAACAACAGAGTCGTTAGGACGGACGGCGGCCGCAAACTGATTCATCCAGGAAGGAGGGGTTCATCGCCTCGGAGCGCGACCGAAGTAGAGCGGCTAATCTCCATTCGATAGGCGGGGATCCACACCACATGGAGGGAGAAGAGTGAGACCGCGGACAGAGATTGGGAGCGCGAAGGCGAGAGAGGGAGAGCGCACGATTAGGGTGTCAGAATTCACCTATCTCTCTCGCATAAATAAACTTTTTGCCGACTGATCCGGAACTCTCGGCTGCTCAGGACTGTTTGGGGAACCCGCGTCGTGTTAATTGGACCTCAGAGAAAACTGTTTGTCACACAAGGGACGCACTCCCGCCAAACTTAAAACTTTCGACCGGACAGGGTATTTTGCATTTCGTGGCTCTGGATCAAGAGTCCGCACCGAGCCGGCTCCAGCTGCAGGGCCTCGAGGACGGGCGAGAGGTTAGCGACGCGCCACCGGGCCCAGGCACCTGGCCCGGCCACGGCCCCCAAAGCCACCAGGCTCTCGGGCAAAGCTACCTATCTACCGCGGTGACGCGGGGTCAGGCCCCGGCCGGGCCGGCCAGAGACGGCCGCCCTCTCCCCGTCCTCCTCAATAATAAGCCCCCCTTCGCCCCGGCCGTACTCCGTACCCTTCCCCCGACCCTCCCCCCGCAGCCCCAACTCTTCCGCCGCTATGTCCGATCGTAAAAAGCCCGGGGATGAATGCAAGAGACCGCGTCGGCCGGACAGCGCCGTATCGCTGCACCCCTCCCTCCCTCTCTCTTTCTCTCTCCCCGCCGAGCCCCGGGGTGCCTCGCTATTCGGAAGCAGGACCCAGCCCCTGGAATCAATGGAAATCCGCGGGTCTGAATGCCGCCCTGCTTATGCAGTGCGCGAGCAAGCCGCGGAAGGGCAAACAAAAAAAAAGAAAAGAAAAAAATCTCCAGTTTGGAGGAGCGCCCGCGACGGCGATGCTCACCTGTCATGCCACCGAAGGACGGCGTCGTCTGGTGTCCGAGACCGACACTGGACGAGACGACGTCGCCGTCCTCGTCCACGAGGTCATCCTGGTGGTGGTGCCAGGGCCTGAAGCGCTCCGCCGCCGTGCACTCGGGCAGCGTGGTGGTGGAGACCACGGTGTAGTCCGGGTAGGGCGGGAGCGCGGGCGGCGCCGGCGCGTAGTCCTGGGCGGGCGCATCGTAGCCGCGCGCCCAGTCCAGGGCCGGCGCCGGGCTGGCGTTGCGGTCCAGGCACATCAGGTAGTGCTTGAGCAGCATGTCGTCCTCCTCCTGGGGGCCGGCCACGTCCCCGTCGAGGAAGGCGCTGCTGCGCGTGTCCGGGTGGCCCTCGTCCTGGAGCACGTCCGAGCGCTGGTTGTCCAGGTCGAAGACGGACAGGAAGGGCGGCGCGGCCGCCGTCGGCGTCCCCGCGGCACCCGGGCCAGCGGCGTCCTGGCGGCCCGCCCGGCACGTGCTGCTGTCGAAGCTGAAGACGAAGCTGGCCACCAACGGGGAGAGGTCTTCCTGGTGGTCGGGCCTCCCTGTCAGCGCGTCAGCCATCCCCGCGACTCGCACTGCAAACAGTAGCATTTGGCATGAATAAATAAAGGGGAAAGAAAATTTAACTTGGCGAGTGAGTTTGCAGGTGGGCATGCTTGGCTTCTGTCGCGGCCCACGTGCTGCGTCTACCGTGCAAACCACGAGCGGTCGGTCAAGAACATTTTTTCACAAAAGGCCCCCGAGATAATTTCACCGTGTTTAGAGTGCATTGGGGGAATGTGAGCAACAGCAACAACAATAACAACTGGCACAACAACGGCCCGTCCCTCCTGGGGGCGCGGGTGTCGCGCGTGTCGGTCGGCCCTTCGCCTTTTGTTTTTCAGACGGCGGCGACGGCGGACATGTGCCCGGGGCGCACCGAGCACCCGCGGGCGACAGGGAGGCACGTTTTGTTTTCGCGAGACGAGTACACACACACACACACACACAGCAGTCGTGGGTGGAGGTGGCCAGTAGTGCGTCCCACCGCCTCCAGCGGGTAGCCACATACTACCTACGCCCCCCCCACCGTTCCAGCTGGCCCAGCCATGCAAGAGACAAAACACTGGTTGGCGGTGAGGTCAGGAAAGCTGTAGGCCTAACTTCCCCACGTTTTAATGAAACTTCGCACAATAATAATTATTATTATAAGAATTATGTAATAGTTATTATTATTCGCCAAGTACAAGCGAATTTCAATATTGAGTGGCACGGCACCATTGGCCTAGCCTAACCTAACCGCACTGACCGACACAGACGGGCGCGCGCGTCTTCGCGCTTTTATCGCTCTATCTTTCTGCCCTGCGCGAGATTCGCCGAACTATTTTGCTCACTTTTATCCGTCTGAGTCCCGCCCCGGACCCTTACCGCACACGGTGACCAAACGAGCCGCCGCTCGCCCCAACGGCGAGGCGGATCTGCCGCGAGAGTGCTCGTCGAACGCGCGGGTCCACGCCGTGCGATCCGTCACAACGATCCTCGCACTGCTACGGCTGGGCTGGGGGCGACACCGACAAGCACCCAGCACGCCCAGTGCACGCCCAGTGTGACCACACAACGTGACTTTAGAGGGAGGGATCACAATATAAGGCGGCCCTTAAAGGATGAGGACGCGTTCATTGGAGTTCATAGGGCCCCCATGATATTTCTACCCAGGGGTATACAAACAAGCGTGCGGCTTCTCCTGACTCGAATATTTGCCCCCCCCCCCTTCCCCTTTAAGTCACGTTATTCGGGCACAGCGCATTTCGATTCGACTGTCCCCAACCGCTTCAACATCCAGAGTTGTGCAAATTATTTGGTGTGGCAGTCATTCAAAGAATATGGTGCGATTCTACTGACACCACCTTGCTACCACACTTACTTCACTTATTATCTTCACGTTTTATCGTTGGTACAAGATACTTCAATTTGTTGCCACACACTTTCATTCCCAAAGTGGATGCTCAGTTTTTTTTCCCCCGAACTGTTTGCTCCAGTTGATCTGATGCGCAACTGTGCCACACTCGCGGTGTCCAGTGGACACTGTCCACCAACACGGCGCGAGGTCCCCGATGCCCACTGGCTTTGCGTGGGACAAGTCCATTACGGCGCCAGATGACAACTCCTGTTTAACCGCAACAAAGTAGACGTCACGGTACAATGCCGGCCCTAAAAACACACTGCGCCGCACATGTGCCCGGCGATGCTCGTTCGCTATTAAATACAAATTAAAATGACGCCCACCAGGTGGGTGACTTACACGTCGTGCACTTTTTGTAACTTCGACTGTGCCTGATGCAGACGAGCGGTTGGGGTGCCAACTACCGCATTGCTGTAAGAGGGAGCCTCCCGATACATACAGTCGCATCACAGTATTCACAAAACTCGCAAGCCCAGCTTCTCATTTAACCACATCAATTTTTAAATTCACACTACAATTTTAGTATCACGTCGTAACATAGCACGCCTTTACAATTTTTTACGGGAGCCTTTTTAGCACGCGCGACACTGTCTCACAACAAACAGAAAACAAACGAGTTTTCGTTTTTCACAAAACACAAAAATACCCGCCAGTCACTCACCGTCCGGTGCTGCGTGATGTAGCTCTGCGACTGGACTCCAGCGGTCTTCTCCAGAGCTGTGCGGCCCCACGACAGGTGTCTGCCTCGCCGCACCCCGCCGCGCCCCGCCACGCCCGCCGAGCCGACACCCAAACACGCCAGTTCGGAACTGATTCATTCAATGAAACGCCCACTTGTAAGAAGCGGCAATTTTCGGCTAAGAAAGTGCAATATGTTATTTAAAAATACCTGTTTTGTTCTGATACATTTTGAGGGGAGTTTACTTCGTAATTTAAATTTTGTTTGGAGTTTATGTAAAGATTAATTGTAGGCGTAGGCCGTCGATAAACGTATCCGCATACAAAGAAGCGTTTTAAAGTGCAAAAATTCAAAAATGCCTTGAAAGGAGTGCAATTAACACAAAATATGAAATTGTGGGGGAGGGGGGGGCATATTTCAGTACGCTTAGCTATCTCGTCAACCTATTTTTCCAACATTTTTACGTGAGTAATCCCTATGCATTCTGCAACTCGTTGTGCTGTATTTTTTGGGTATTTTCTTGTGTGTCTATGGTTCTTAATTTGTCCCCCTCCCCAAACCCCCCACACACTTCCCCCTTAAAAGTACCAACAAGAATGGGTCATTCCAACGTTCCTCAGATATTACATAAAATGTTAAAAGTCTCGTGCCCGAAAACGACATTTACCTAAAACGTGCCATACTATGACAATTTCGTTAAGTAAACCCTATGAGGTGGGTGGTCGCTGACAAGTTGCGAGAGGAGCAGTGCAGAAACGTCTGCTATTTTCGGCCAACATCATCAGCAGCCTGCCTCTGCACGGCAGTCTCTTATCGGCCAGAGGGGCTACTTCCGATCCACGATCGATCTCCCTCTCCCCTTCTCTCTCTGCCTCTCTCT